>NW_017731719.1:1325978-1360315 GCF_001890085.2 Hipposideros armiger
AAAAAAAAAAAAAAAAAAAAAAAATGGCTCTTTCTTCTCGGGTTCCACAAACA
Source organism: Hipposideros armiger (assembly GCF_001890085.2). NCBI lineage: Eukaryota > Metazoa > Chordata > Mammalia > Chiroptera > Hipposideridae > Hipposideros > Hipposideros armiger. Next base: position 1,326,032 of record NW_017731719.1, read on the forward strand.
ACATACAGAATCCTTCATGATCTTGCCCTTCCCTCCCCCTCCAGCCTCATTGTTTACCACCCCCTCTCCTCACCAGTTCTTCCCTCCAACTATCTTGAACATTGAACCTCACCCAGCATATGCTCCTATCTCTGAACACACACATTTTGCTTTCTTACATTATCTCTTCCTTCTCATGATTTCTTTAGCTAGCTAGTTGCAAGACATCTTTCAAAACTTAGCTTTCTTTTCTCTGGAACACTTTTTGGTTCTCCTGTCCCGCCCCTCCCTCTTTTTATCTCACAATTCTCCTGACTACCTCCAATGTACATACATCTCAAAAGTGGGTTTCATGCCTGTATTAGCCAGGGTCCCAACAGGAAAGAGATGGTATCCTCTGATCAGTCTAAATTTGAGGAGAATTTATTTATAAGGGACTACTTATGAAATTGTGGGTGGATTTAAGTGGAACCACAGGAACTGATGTAGAAACTAGGCTAGTAGCAGCCACAAAGCTGCCACCAAACCTGGATCAGAAGGGAGAAGATGAGGGAGAGAGCAGGTCAGCTGAGGATGAGTAATGGCTTTTGACTGAGTTATCCTCCCAGTGAGGGAAATAAATACCTTGAGCTGCATTGTATCTCCCTTTGGTCTCCCGAAATGGTCCTTATTGATGAAAGCTAACAAGAAGCCAGAGGGCTGAGGAGCCTTATTGTCTTGGCCCATGTAGACCAGCCTCCCAGGGAAGAGCAAATGGTAGTAGAAAGAAGGAAAGATTTTGTTCTCTTCCCTCTTAAGTTCTGTGGCTAGGCCTGAGCATTATACTGACAAAAGACAGATTAACAGGAGAAAAGCATATAATTTTTATTTGATGTTAATACTTTTTCATGACACAGGAGTCCTCATGAAAAAGAAATGAAGACCAAGGAAGTGGCTAGACCTGAGAGTTTACATACCATTTCTACAAAGAACAATAAATTGTGGAGATGTGACAATACAAGAAAAAAGGGGCGGGCCGGCCGAGTGGTGCGTTGGTTAAAAGCTGGCTTGGGACGCCAGAGGGCCCCAGTTCAGATCCCACATATGAGGGCCAGTGACACTGCCCTCTACAGCTAAGATGCTGAACAACAGCTCAACCTGGAGCTGGGTTGCCATGAGTCTCCGGCGACAGCGTAGGCTGCAGCCCCTGCTGCAGTGGGTTGCCATGGGTTACCATGTGTAGCCAGCAGCCAGCATGAGCGGCCAGCAGCTGCTGTGAGTGGCCGCCCAGGAGCCGGCAACTGATCTGCCTCGCCTGGGAAGAGCGCAATGATGCTGCCAACTTGGGCCAGTGAAGCAACGTCTTCCACAACTAGACTGAAGAAAAAAAGGACAGCAACTTGTCTGTTCCCCTTCCCCTAATTCCCTAATAAAAATCTTTAAAAAAAAAAGAAAAGAAAAAAGGGTCCTGGGGTGGGGCAGTAAATTATGAGAAAGTGACTAGGAAATACATGGGGGAAACCAATGGAAGGAAAGGGTTATTTTAGTAGATTTGTTTGTACAGATTCATTGGTGTCAACTCCCCATTTTGGGCGATAAGAGTATTTACCTCTTCCTGGTATATGGGGGGCACCTTTCTCATGAGAAAAGTGTGTCCTACTTTTAAGGTAGAAAGTGGAAGATAGGAAAGCCCTCCTTGCAGTTGCTGCTTCTCAAGTGCTTTCAGTCCAAAACAATCGATATGCCAAAGTGACATATTTTGGGGTGAGATGTTCTGATCCTCTTCAGTGGAGTGGATCAGGGGGACACAGCGCCCTTCTTCTGTGCTCCACAGCCTCTCACACACACCTCTGTGATCCTACACCTCCCACTGAACTCTCATTGTTTAACTGCTTGACTCTCTAGTGAGTCTGTTGGCTACTTGGAAGGGGGCTGGAACTTTCATCTCTACCCCAGTGCTTACCATAGTGAATGGCATGTACTACGTACTCATTAAATATGATCTAAAATGAAGTAACAAAATTTTGAATGTATACAGAGCCAGAATCATTACAAACCTTAGAGATAACTTAGTCCGCTCTTCTTATTTCAAAGATGAAAAACAAAAAAAAAATAAATTAAATTAAATTACTTTGGACAAAAAATTTTAAAAAGATGAAAAAATGAAAGGCCAGAGGTAAATGGACTTGTTCAGGGTTGCAATTACTAAGTAGTAAATTCAGGGCCAAATCCTAGTTCTCCTGATTCCCAGTCTTCCTTTACTACTTAATTTTAACTGCAATCTCATGGAAGGAGAATTCATGAGTTTCCCATAAAACCAAGTCTTATATTTTGGCAATAAGAAGGAGACAATGAGAAGGCTTTGATCTGTCTACTTGGAGTCCTTCGCTAAAAGCAATCTCTGAGCTCTCTGCATAAGCAATACTTTCAAACCTAGCAAAGTGCCAGGAGCTGGAGTCATGAAATGAAGCGTGGGGCTCAGGAATACGGCATTTACACTAACTACCTCTGGTGGTGGGTGGTGAGGGTGGTTTCGCTTTAACATCCTATTAGCACATTATCTTTAGTTTCCAAAACCTTTCTTGGTTCCAAACCTACAGGTGGTAATGGTGGGTGGAAGGGTGATTGGTAAGATGTTCCTTAGTCGGGAGGCAAAGCTGGTGGTGCCTCCTCACTTGATGATTCAGTGATTGGCTATTGCTGCTGCTCCTGCTGCTGCTGTTTTCTTCTTGGGAGAAGCAGCCATTGCTTTGGAAGTGATTATATGCCAAGAGCAAAAGATGGGAGCATTTATCATACTGGATTAGAATCATCTGTTTATTTATCTGCCCTCAGGGGAGTGTGTGCTCTTTGAGAGAAGAGGTCTGATGCATAGTTGGTGCCACCCCAGAGAAAGAAGAAAATACCAGGTGGCCTTGAGGACATGGATTTAGTGGTGAGGAGCTAGATCTTACGACCTGGCATTCTTCTTAGTACCCCTATGTCCCCTCACATCTCTAACGTGTGATTCTATCACTGTCAAATGGCTGATGGGATGATCCGGGAAGATCATGTGCTTGAAGGTCCTTGTGACATGAACTGTAAAGGTTGGATACAGCTTGATTTCCCAGGAGCTGTTGGGTAGTTGTATGACTTGGGCAAGTTAAACCACCTATATGGGCCTCCGTGGTAAAATGAGAAGGTTGGTAACTGTGACTTAGAGTGTTTTTTTGTTCTCTGAAATTCTCTTACATTTGCCTGCCGTCAAACACCTTGATTTTCTTCTTTGGCAGGGTAGAAGCCAGTCCACGGAGGTCCCACTAAGAAGGATAAAAGGTGAGCTATACAGATTTGTGCCCATAACCAGTTTTGCTACTGCCAAAAGAAAAAAAACAGCACTGATTTGTTTTAGTTTCTCAGAGAACATGCAATGTTTGAAAATCATCTTCCTTCTTACATTTTCAAAAAAAGTAAAAGAAAAGTGGAAGAGCAGTCACATTCTGTGCATATCTTTGCTACTTATAGGCAGAATTTTTCATGCATTTTTTTTTCTTTTCTGGAGGTGTAAGGGAGAATTCCCATAGCTGGAGGAGTGTGGAAATCAGGGAACTGTGGGAGAATGCAAGTGTGACTGTGGGACTACACTTAATTCATTAAAATGTGTGGTTTATGAAAACCATTTTGCCAAAAATGAGCATTGTGGGATGGAGAAGGCAGCAGGAATATGGATGTGTGGGGGGAAATGAAGGAGTAAGAAGTGCCAAGAGAGAAGTCTTATTTGTTGCAAAATGTTGAATCCCACATAAGAATGTGTCAGGAGCCAATTCAAGGAAATTAAAATGCAAATTTGGGGAGTGCAAATCTATTAGGCACAGATATTATGTATTGAATTATTATTGTCCTATTTTTATACTAGTTGTGAATATTCTCTAATGACTTCAGAAAGTTTGTGGAAATTTTTTGAGTTATCCTCCTCTTTTTATCTTTCTCAAATGAAATGGCAGTAATATCTTAACATTGTGTTTTTATTTCTGTCAATACTGTGAATTATTTCAGAGACCAACTGCATTAGTTAGGGCAACACTCACTAGCTGCTGTAACAAATAAACCTAAACTTTAGTGACTTAACACAACAGAAGTTTATTTCTCATCCACAGGACAGTCCAATGCAGGTACATCTAATGGGCACACATTTTCCTCAGTAAGATAACTCAAGGACTAAGGTGCCTTACACCTCATGGCTTTGCTATCTCACAGGAACTGAAAGTCTTTAATATCTAGTCATGGAAAGAGAAACTGAGGATGGAGAAGCTACACCTTCTTAATTGCCTTGGCTCAGAGTGACAAATACTAATTCTATACATATTCTGTTGGCCCAACCCAGATGCAAGAGGGTGCTAGAAATAAAGCCTCTGATGGGATCACTCTTTCCCAGCAGAACAGTTTACTAGGTAAGGAGGAGCAGGAATTTTGACAAGCAGCCATTGCTGCTCTGCCCACTTATCTTTGTCACTCTTAGACTCTAAGAAAAACAGCAGCACTTCCTTGGAGTGTAACTTTTTCTCTAAAGATTTTTAAAGAAACCCTAATATACCTCTTCTGTGAAACCCAAAACGGAAGTTCCCACACAGGCTCTTCCAGCTTCATTACACATTTGCCTCTAGGCTTTCCACTCCCTGATTCTTCTCCATCTCTGTTTGCAATCCACTGGTACCTCAGGCACCAGTGCCCAGGCCCTGTGATTTTTTTCCCTGCATTTATCACACCTCTGCTTGTTTTTACTTCAGGTATCTTCTCTCTCAGAGATATTTCTTTAAAAAAGTGTCACCTCTATCAATGGCATTCCAAGTATTCACAAACCAGGGGGGCCATAAGTTTCCTTCAAAAAAATCTCTTGATAGTGAGACCCCTCGGGTCATACCCAGAACATCCGTGACTGTGTCTGTACTCACCAGTAACCTAAGGCCTCCCCTTCCTCACATATAAGTCAAAGACTGTTAAAGCCAACTTACCTTTTAGAGGTGCAGAAACTGAGGTACAATGAGGTTATGTAGAGCCTTACCTGAAGTTTCACAACTAATTTGTGAAGAACCAGACTTAGGATTTAGGAGTCCTGACTCTCCACTAGTGTTGTTTTCATGCTGTCATGCAGTCTTAAGAGCATAGGGGCATGTGAGTCAATACCAACAAAACCCATGGAAGAGATATTTAAGAAAATATTTATACGCATGCTATGTGTTTTTTTGTTTGTTTTTGGTTTGTTTGTTTTGATCAGCCTTGCATTTCCCTTTCCCATCCAAATCTTTTTATTCCTTGGGACATGGACTATCATTTTTGGTTCCCACAATATATTCATTAGGGCATGGTATTTGGCAGGTGACTAGTAGGTAGTTGATTGCTTTTCTTTTTTTTAACACAAAAGCTAGTGTTGACATAAAATTATAAAAGCATCAAAAATACCTAAAAATAAACATCAAATATATACAAGCCATCGAGTCAGAAAATCTAAATATTTAAAGAAATTAAAGAAGACCTAAATAAATTTAAAAATACATCATGTTCATGAATTGGAAGGCTTAGTATTGTAAATAAGTAAAATCTCTGCAAATTGATCTATAGAGTAAATACAATACGAATCTAAGTCAGGGAATGTGTTCTGAATAAATTATCAAGTTGATTGTAAAATTTATATGGAGATGCAAAGTTTCAAGAGTAATAGAGACAATCTTGAAGAAAAATAAAGTGGGATAATATGACTTGCTATAAAAATGCATCAATTTAAACAGAGAGGCATTGGTCATGGCCAGAAAAATGGGCCAATGGGACCAAACTAAAAAAAAACCCAAAACACAGATCCATGCATATACATATACTTGATATATGACACTACAGAGCCCCGGGGAAAGGACAATCTTTTCAATAAATGGTACTAGCTTAATTGAATATACATATAGAAAAAACTAATCTTGATCTTTACTACATACCATTTACAAATGTCAATATCAAATGTGAAAGGAAAAATAATAAAGCTTCTAGAACAGAGTTTGGCAAATTTTTCTGTGAAGAGCTAGATAGTAAACATTTTGGGCTTCGAGGGCCCATACTTTCGGCCATTGCAGAGCAAGCAGTCATAGAAAATATGTAAATGAATGAGAGTGACTGTGTTCCAATAAAACTTTATTTATAAAAATAGGTAGAGGAACAGATTGGGCCACAGTCCATAGTTTACCAACCCTTGTCTTAGAAGATAATATTGGAGAATATCTTTATGATCTTGGGGTAGGAAAAAAAAGGGCTTCTTATATAAGCACAAAAAGTACTAATCATAAAGGGAAAGATACATTATATTCCTTTAAATTTGAGACCTTCTTTCCATCAAAAAATACCATTAAAAAAGTGAAGAAGCAATCTATAGATTAGGAGAAGTTATTTGCAATACATATAACTCATATCCAGAATATATAAGAACTACCAACAATAAGGAAAAGACCAATAACCAGATTATATAATTGGGCAATTCACAAAAAAAAGTAGCCAGATTCACAATAAACATTTTAAAAGGTACTCACCCTCATTAGTCATTAGGGGAATGAAAATTAAAACCGCAATGAGATACCACCACCTACCTACCAGAATGATCATAATTTAAAAGACTGACAATATCAAATGTTAGCAAGAATTTTGAGTATACGCACTGTTGGTGGAATTGTAAATTGGCACACTCATTTCGGAAAACTCTTTGGCAAGTTTCTCTACATCGAATGTTTGCATAGTCTCTGACTCAGCAATTCCACTTCTTGTCATATACCCCCCCCAGAAATGTGTGACAAAAAACATGTACAAGAATGTTCATGGCAGAATTATTCATTATAACCACAAATTGTAAACAACCTAAACGTCCATTAAATAGGCAGTAGGATAGATAAATATATTATGGTATATTTATATAATGGAATACTATATAGCAATGAAAATAAATGATCTCCTATCACACATAAGTATATGGAAAACTTTCAAATATAATGTTAAGTAAAAGTAGCCAAATGTGAAATAATATATAATGTATAATTCTATTTATATGTGGCCCAAACACAAATAAAGCTAATTTATGGTGTTAAAATTCAGGTTAGCGTTTACATTTGGAGAGAAGTGAGGGGGCGATAATTGAAGGGAGGAAACCTGCAGGGGATATTTTGGGTGCTCATAATGTTCTATTTTTTTATCTGGTTGGTACTTACACAGGTATGGTCATTTTGTGAAAGCTCATTGTCCTATACACCTGTGACCTGAGTATTTTTTTGTGTGCATAAAATACTTTATTCAAAAGGTTTTAAAAATCTATTGGAGGAAAACAACAACAACAATCTACCACTCCTTTTCTAACTATGTGTTTCAACCCCCAGAGTAGGGCAAGACACAGTAGCTGTATAGATGCTTAGGTAAAATTGAAAAGCAGCTGAACAAAGAAACATGACTTGGAAATGCTCACAAAGTCAAAGACCCAGATACCTCCAATATATTAAACTTAAAAGGTCATGTGGTCTATTGACTACTACACAGAAGGAGTCATTTCTAGATAGATTCATCTCAGAGGGATTCATCTCAGGATTATTGGGTCAAGAGAATGAGGTCATGAAGTTAGAAGAACTGGATCGCAATTCTATTCTTCTACAACTGTCCCACATTAGTCTCCCTCTTTCTAGTCACTAGCCATGGTTAAGTCTCATAGGAAGTGGTTTTACTCACAGGACAATTGGCTCTGTGTACCAGCTGGCTTAGACTTAGGTTTCCCTAGAGACAGGATGGATTGATTCAAGGTTTTCAGGGCTCTATTGTTTTTTTAAAATGCAGTAGCTGAGAACTCTATTCCTGAATCCTGGAACTTTAATCTTCATAAAATAAAGGGAATTTTTATCTCCTCAATCAGAGTAGAAAAATAATTCTTCCATCTCCTTCATATTTTTCCCTTCTAATCCTTAAAATCTTTGGGGGCCTCTAATTGAAACCTTCTAAATTCATTTCCTGCAAGTATTCCTCAGTAGCTAGAACCATTATTGGTGCTGAGAAGTTTTTTTGATGGAGGTACAATTGCTCTTCTGTTGGTGTCCAGTGGAAGCTAACCTCAGTGCCATGTTTTCATAAGCTTTGGTGATTGAGAGAATGCCGACAGGATGGCAAGCAGGCACAGCTTCAAGCACGTCCCCTTCAGTGTAGCTTAATAGCAAAAGCACAGGTTTTGGTGTCAGACAGATCTCAGCTCAAATACGATGTCCAACAATCACTAGATGCTTAACGATGGATAAATTAGTTAATTTCACTTAGATTCGATATCCATAATTATAAAATAAACACTATTTTGTTTTTTTGTTGTATGTATGTGAAACATAAGACAATCAATGTAAAACTCTAGTACAGTGACTGACCCAGAGCAATAATAATAATAATTAATAACAGTAACTCTTAAATAGTACTTACTATGTACCAAGCATTGTTGTATGTGTCATATATATGTTGACTGATTTGTTTTTCACAACAATCCTATGAGATAGGTCTTGTTACTATTACCACTTTATAAATGAGGAGCCAGAGCACAGAGAGGTTAAGTAACTTGCCCAAGGTCAGACAGCTACAAAACGGCAGAGCAAGGACACTGACCCAAACAGCCTGGCTGCAGAGTCCATGTTCTTATCCACAACACCAAACTGGTTTCTTACCCCGAAAGTGGAAGCAATAAAGCATGGATTACTTGGTTAAGAAACTCTTCTTTCATCCTCTTTCTCATAAATCTTAATGATACATCTAATTTTTACAGTTAGAAAGAGAGAAATAAAAGAGATGTCTCTATGTTTTCCTCCTTTTAGCAGCTCCCCCTATATCCTGTTTTCACCTCCTTAGTTATAGAAAAGTTACAGAGAATAGGACTGCTTTTTTTTTTTCCAGCCATTATTTTTTTTTTTAAGATTTTTATTGGGGAATTGGGGGGATGGAAACAGTGCTGGGGAATTGGGGTAAGGGGAACAGCCAAGTTGCTGTCGTTTTGTTCTTTAGTCTAGTTGTGGAGGACGTTGTTTCACTGGCCCAAGTTGGCACCATCATTGCACTCTTCCCGGGTGAGGCAGATCAGTCGCCGGCTTCTGGACGGCCGCTCACTGCGGCTGCTGGCCGCTCACGCTGGCTGCTGGCTACACACTGTAGTCCATGGCAACCCACTGCCGCAGGGGCTGCAGCCTACGCCGTCGCCGGTGACTCACAGCAGCCCAGCACCAGGTCAAGCTGTTGTTCAGCATCTTAGCTGTGGAGGGCAGTGTCACTGGCCCTCATATGTGGGATCCGAACCGGGGCCCTCTGGCATCCCAAGCCATTTCTTAACCATTGCGCCACTCGGCCGGCCGGAGAATATGACTGCTTTGGTAAGCTCCCATGTCATTAACAATCACATGTTGAGTACCTGTGGCGTGCCAAGCACTGTGCTAGGTAATAGGGAAACAAGGGGGAAGTCAGCTGCTTCCCCGCTCACCCACTCACCCCAGGTCACATGGAAGCGCTGTGGCATAAAGCCTGAAGAACCAGCTTTGAACGATTGATGGGTCATTGCTCATACAGCCCCGCCTCCTCAATCAGCTTTCAGAGAGGCTTGTGTGAGTCCAGAACCAAACCAACCCTGAGTTATGCCAAGGGAGCCTTCTCCAGCCTGAATTTGGTTTGCTGATTTGCTCTAGAAACAGCAAGCACATTGTTCCTAACTCCTGGACACACTTGCCAGCAGCAGCTCATGACCTTCCAGAAACTGGTTTGCTTTTTTATAGCAGGCTTTAATTTTAACTCCCTTCCTTTTTTTAATCAAAAATTAATTAAAACACCATTGCAAGCACAGAATTCACTCACTCTGATTTTCAAGCATGGAAGGAGAAAAGAGAAGAAAAAGCACAGAGTTCATTGCTCACCATACCTGGGTTGGCAGAGTCCTCAAGAGTTTTGCTGCATTGGAATCTAAGATGATCCCTATAGCAACCCAAATACCTCTGCTGAGGGTGGACATGCTGCCCTGGGTGCCCTCAGGTCTGTGGGTTGAGAGGAACGGCCGGGCTGTGAAGGACATACCTGACACAACTTTAACTTAGTGGAAACACAAGGCAAACTTTGTTGCAGCCTTCTTTCTTTCCCTCCCTCACTCTACCTCTCTCCTTTCCATGTAGCTCCTCCTTTCCATGACAAACCTAGAAAGCATCCTCCCTAGGAATAAAAATTTCATGACTATCTAAGTTCAAGTCCACCATGACAAGGCCATTGGGTTTTGACAGGTGAAGCTAAGTACAAAACTGGGGCTTGGAGAGCTTTCTTGACACCTCTCTTCCTGTTTCTTCTACCCCAACTCCACCCTCCAGCTCAATGTAAGTGATGTGTAGCAAGATGGAATAACCCACAGGACTTTTGAATATTTGCCTGTAGGCTTCCGAGCCAAGTGTGTATCTTCAGAATTATTCTAGGGATGGGCTAAGAGCAACAGTGATTACAACAAGCCCAAACTCTGCTTAGTGATCTGTGGGAAGTTTCCTGGGATGCATGTCATGTTGAAACAAATGTTGATGTTTCTTCTGTACTAAATGCTCTTGGAGTTTACGTAAAAGGAGGAAGGACAAGCTTGTGGAACGGTAGTTCTCTCCTTCTGCACCATTTGCTTCCCTCATTGCACCATGTTCACTGCTGCCTGCTCTGCCAAGCAGTAGGAGTCAATTCAATGGCTCAAAGGGCTGGGAGGGAGGCGAGAGTTGACAGCTACTAGTAGGGGAGCTTATGGGGTTTCTACACAGTTTTCTTGAACTACAAGATTGATTTTTTGCTAGATTTCCCAAAGGTGAATGAATCTACAGTCCTCCTTCCAAAAAAATATCAGACTCTGGGGAGACAATAAGAAAGGAACTAAAGCTACTTTTGAAAAGTTTTCCAAGGTTGGTAAGTGCCATATAAGGTCCCTGTTAACTTTGATTTTTGTTGGGCTAGAGGGAGGGGAGAACTGCATGGTTGGAAGCTTTGGCCATGGCCTAGGCACTCTGAATTAAGACTAAGGAAGCAGGATTTCCCTCAGGGCCTTGGTGCTGACTTGGAATTTCGAGATCACAGGAAACTCTGTGGAGTGGGAAAATAGTTGTCTGTTATGCTTGTGCAACAGGATGATAGATTCTTTCACACTAGGAATCTTTATGAGGGGCAACTAGTTAACTCAGGTGGTTGGAGCATAGTGCTCATAACACCAAGGTTGTAGGTTTGACCCCCACATGAGCCACTGAGCTGCACCCTCCACAACTATTGAAACAATAGATTGAAACAACTACTTGGAGCTGATGGGTCTTGGAAAAACACACTGTTCCCCAATTTAAAAAAAATCTTTATGAGATGACCTGAACCTTAGAGAGATGAAAAGCCATCTGAGCTGAGGGTTGATTCTGGATCTCAGAGCAAACATTTCCTCTTGTGCCTTGTCTTGTGTCTCAGGTTAGATTCTCCAGAAGCAGACCCTGAATGATTCATTTAAGTTGGTCACTGAAAGGAAGGCTGTCAGGTAAGGGTACAGTATCATGTAAAGCCCCAGGGAGGGAGGGAGGTGTGACTTAAATACTCCAGAGCTTCCTGTGACCCTCACTGTGGTCCTGATTTTATATATCCTCCTCCCACCTGTCAATCGTTGGTTAAGGGCTGTCATCCCAGGGAGGATGCACATTCCCATTATTGTTTTCTGTAAGCAAGAAAAGTCATTCAGACCCCCAAAGATAACCCTCTGACTAAGAGATACAGGTGCTGCTGGGCACACTTGGAGCTGGTGTGCATGAAAATGATAAAGGTTCCCAAGGGGTGTGGGCAGAGCACTGACTTCATTGGCCATACCTTGTCTGGACCCAATAACCCCTGGCTGGCAGGTTATCACTTGAGGTCAGTTGTAGGTACACAAAGTATGATTACCTGTAAAAGAAACTGCTGTAGCAGTGTATGGGGGCACAGGTACAGAAGGATAGAGGTGGCTGCTGTGAGTGCCCCAGACCCTGCCATTGATCCCAGAGTTACTATCAACCAGTGGTCCTCTGAGGCTGTGCCCTTCGTCTCACCTTAACTTGTTTTGGATCACACATGCCCTGCTTGACTATATGCAGTAGGATCGGGGGTGGATTCTGAACTAGCGGAGGACAGCAGTCCACATCTCTGCTTTCTCCTCTATTTCCGGGGTGGGGTGGGGTGGGGGAAGAATGCATAAAGCCAGATGCCCAGGAATGAGTGCATCTTTCTAAACTTCCAGGCCATCCTGCAGTCTGGAGTTCTTACAGCCAAGTAGGAGCCATTTGGACTATAGACGTCTAGCCAGCCTGTTCACATGGCCCAAAGGTGTGACCTACACTCACAGTTGTTAGTTGTTAGCACCTGAGCACAGCACTGCAGGTGAGACTTCTGAAGACCCGGTCCTGTCACCTAACAGCAAGAAAGAGCTTCTGGAAGCCTGCAGCTCAGCCGTTGAGCTCTCAAGTGTGGCCTGTCTAATGGTGGCCTGCCAGTCTGGAGAGGAACAGGGACATTAGCTGGCAAGTTAGATCTGGGATCGGTTTTGTGCAGCATTAGGAGATTGTAAGGATTAAGGGAAATGAGGCAAAAGCCAGGAAGCAGACGTGCTAAATCTACTGGTTTTCCGAAGGTATAAATCCTGCTAGTTGTGCCCTGCCACCATGGAGTCTCTAGATCCTTGTCAAACCTCTTCCTCAGACTAAAAATAATCATTCGTATATAAACAAACGTAAATATATTTTTAACATGCCTCAGAAAACCACCTTCCTGTTGGGTTTCAAGGTTCTCTGTCCCAGTCAACTGGCAGATCACAAAAGCAACTGCAACTGCTTGGAACTTTCCACCACAGACAGTCAATTGTGACCCCAGCTGACATCTTATTGTGGGTGCCAAAGTGAGTTTGTGTTGAGAGATTGCAATCTCTAACTGCTTTGTGGTTTCAGAAGGCAAGAGAGGCCAGAACCTAAGGGAGGGCTGAGAGGTTAAAAACTCAGGGTGAATAACTCCCAAAGGACCCACACCTTTTGAGGGTCATTGGTGTGGCTTCCTGAGGAAAGTTTTATAAGCCAGAGCACCATACCGTTGAAACGTTAGCCAGCGGAAACAAAGAAAACCCGTCACTCAGCCAGGCAGCTAGCTGGCTGGCTGCTTCCAGATGGGGATGGTATTTCACCCTGTGAGGGCAGGCTGAGATGGAAGAGGAACTGACCAACTGACACCATCTGAAAGAATTTGACACTATAAAAAATGTATTTCTTTTAAAGGTGTACACACGGCAGATGATCCCTGTTAGCTTATATCTAACAAAATAACACTGTGTTCCTACCAAGGTAGTCTTTTTCTAACTTACTTATCAGATATTAGGCACCTCTTACCTCTTCTTGGCACTTATTATCCTTCCATGAAAGGAAAAGATTGCGTCAAATGAAGAACTGTATTGCAAGGACCTTATGTGCTTGTCAGGGTGTGGCCCACATCCCCAGGAGGCAAGGCTAGGAATAATTAGAAAAAATTGTGGGATAAAGAAACAGAGATAGAGAAGAGCTAAGACATGTGCTCAGAGGCAAATGGCTTAGAGCTAGTCAAGTGGCAGAGGCATTTTTTTTTTTTCCAGCACCACAATTAAGGTCACTGGACTCTTAGGCGCTGCTTTGGTGATAAACTAATGCTTCCAGTTCCGATGAAGTGGTGTAAGCTCAGGCCAGCGAAACAAGCAAGAAGCATGTGCAGGAAGGCAGAGCTCTTAGCTCCCATTTCCCAGTCCATTCACAGACTCCTACCTCTGCCCTTAGAGCTGTTTGGGAAGTTCTTCTACTTTGGCCTTCAGCCCCCAACAATGGAATTTCTCTGCTTGGGGGTAAAAAGAGGAATTCCTCTCACAGTGCCAACATCACCCCCCTCCTTGTCACCCCGAGGAGAGAGCAGAGAGGTGGTGAGACCAGGCCTGCCCAGAGATGGAGTTTTGAGGCGTGAGGTAATGTTGGTTCCCCATGTATGACTGCAACCAGAGGAGCTTGGCAGGGGCTGTAATGGAAGAGAGGCCGGCTTTGAGATTTTCTTTCTGTTTGGTCTGGATGTATTCCAAATACAAATTAAACTCAAATGAAAACTTTAGAAATGTTATATTACCAAAGTGTGCCTGTGTGTGTTTTGGGGGGATAAGGGTGAAAGAACGGGGGCTGTCGGGGAGGGGGAGCAGCTGCCATACAGCTAAACAACTAAATCTTAACCTAAACCTAAACAACCACAGCATTCAGAGCATCCAGGCTCTCATGGCCCCCCCACTAAAGGGGAGGGATCATTACTACCCAAGGGCTCGGATTTTGTGTTTCAATTACACACCAGTCCGGGTGTGCAACTGGAACGCCTGGGTCACAGCCATTCATTTGCCGTTAACATGGTTGCTAACCTTCCTTATCTCTACTTCTCTGGCCCTCAGCCTCTTCAACTGTAAATGAGTGGTATGAATCAGATGGCAGGCATCTTTCCACTCGGAGTGCGGTTCTAGTGCGGTCAATGGAGTGCGTGATTTCTAAACATCAGTCACCCATAATTCTAAGATGGATTTGAAAAACGGAAAATGTTGAGTGGCTCTATGCATTTCATTTCTGTCTTTTTTAGAGGACCTTTCCTATTTCAGGCAACTGCCTCTGCGGTGAGTATGTGTGTGTGAAAGCATATGTTTGCAAAACAGATGAAACATTTGCGTATAATAGCATTTTCACAGCAGTTAGTATAAACAGGCAGAAACTTATCTCCTGCAAGTGATTAGGAGTGGCTTTTGGTAGGTGTCTGTGAAATGACAGATTGTGCAATTTTTAGAAGAAAAAAAAGCGTGTAGGAAAAAAACCCTACAGGCAATAATATTTTGACCTTGAGGGGAAAAATATGCTAGTTTGTTTATAGAAAATAAACTCTGCTCCAAAGTTTACATTCAGAAGAACCGTGGTTGCTTGCTCATTAATAAATTGAGAACAGAATTGTTGATTACTGAGGTTAATGTTCTTTTACTAAAATAAAAATATTGTATGTAATTAGATTAAGAAGAGATTTCAGAAGAAAGGGTGACGATTTGAATAATCCTAGAGTCAATACAGGCACATTTTGATTTTATTAGCTAGCTATTAGGGCAGTATTCAGCATTTTATGTGTGACACACAGTGTTAGGATGTTGCTGTTGAAAGTCATTTGTGTCCGCTGTCTGGACTAATTGAGCGACAATAATAAAACGCTGTTTTTAGATAAACAATGGGTGGCAGAGCTCCATTGGTCCCCGCAGGGAGCGTGTTTATGCCTTTCAAAGAGCAACTGGCTGAGCTCACATGCCACAGCCATTTCACAGAGGAAAGTCAAGTCATTTAAATCAACTAAATTGAACGCAGTTTTGAAATGGAAATCAGTAATCCCAGTTAGGAGCTAGCTGCCTCATTGTCAATGGGAAGCTTGAAGCACAGATTGCTGTCTGGTTCTCTCCCAAATCTCATTCAAAGGCAGGAGGCCCCAGAGCAACGTAGATTGCAAGTTAGCAATACAAGGGAATAAAGTGTCACATGTCATATGTTTTCTGTAGTGTGTGGGTGCTGAACAGGTTGACATGGAAATATCATCATAAACCCAGCTGCCCACTTCTACCCCCCTCCTCCTGCCCAGAACAAGATGGGCCTGAGACAGACTGACAGCCAGAATGACAGACAGACAGATGGATGGAAATGGGTGACTTGCTGCTGTCCTCACCCAACAGAAAGCCTTTCTCTTTAGGAGCATGAACGTTTGCATACCTTCTCTCTCCTCCTCAAAATGTGTTCCTTCCTTCCTTCTCTCTCCATGCCCTTTAGAATAAAGCATTTCTAGAGACGAATCTCAACTTTGCGTAGAGATTAAGATCTGCGGTTACAGACTAAGAACCGAAAGGCACTTGCAGGCCAGTCTCCTTAAATGCACTTTGTCTGAACGCAGGCTCAAGCAACCAGCAGGGTTTTGTAGCCACAAACGGGTGACTGTGGGTGGGGGTTAGCATCTCCTCCTCAGCTATCAGCCTTCCCCAAGCCGACGCAAACAACCACACAATCTAGGTAAGAGCAGAATGTTTGCTTGGCAGATAGAGCTTCCAGGTAGGTTCACTATACACCCCACAAACTAAATTGTATCTCTCTTAACTCTAAAATTGTGTTGTCACCACTGAGTCTTAGGAAGTTGTGTGCAGTCCAGTGATGTTTTCCTTCAACAACTGTTTCTTGAGCACCAGCTGGGAACCAGGTCCTCTGGCTGGTTGCTGACGAGACATCCTCTCAAAAGACCAGTCTGTGGGACTTTAAATCTTGTGGGGACACAGAGAGGCAGGCAGGTAGAGTACAATACAATGGTGCTTTGGTGAGGCATGTTCAGGGAGTCACGAGGGGCTTCCTCTGTGTCTCAGTCAGCTCAGGCTGCTATAACAAAATACCACAGACTGGGGTCTTTTAAACAACAGATTTTTACTCCTCACAGTTTTGGAAGCTGGAAGTCCAAGGCCAAGGTGCCAGCAGATTCAGCTCTTGGAGAGATTCAGTTCTAGGCTGCTTTCTCACTCACAGCACAGAGAGAGCTCTGGTGTCTCTTCTTCTTCTTACTAGGACACTAACCCCATCATGGGGGCTCCACCCTTATGACCTCTTCTAAGCTACCTCCCTAACCACCACATTGGGGGTTAGGGCTTCAATGCATGAATTTGTGGGGTGGGGTAGAATCATTTGGCCCATCTCACCCTCTAGTGTACCCAGCCCCAGGTCAGCCAGCTCTTTTAGGGTTCCTCCTTGTGCCACTCAGCCCTGACTTTCTAGGCACTCCTATTTTCCACCCTCTATGCCAGGGCCAATTCCTTTGCTTCTTGATTGCTAAAAACACAAAGTCCTTTCTGTCTATTCCTCAGAAAACCACTGTGACAGATTAAAACTACTCTTTATCCAATCTTCAGGTGAGTAAATGTGATGGTTGATTTTATGTTTCAACTTGGCTAGGCTATGGTGCCCACTTGTTTGGTCAAACACCAGTCTAGATGTTGCTGTGAAGATATTTTTTTAGATGTTATCAGCATTTAGATCAGCAGGCTGTGAGTGAAGCAGATTACCTTTCACAGTGTGGATGGGTGCAGAAGACAGAGCATGGAGCTAAAGAGGATTATTCTCAAGCCTTAAAATGTAATAGAATGTACTCTGCTAAGTTTCAAACTTGCTTGGGACCTATGACCCTACTTTTTTCTGATTTCTTCCTTTTGGAAAATAGGAACGTCCTTCTTATGACTGCCGCACCATTTATGTGGGGAGCAGGTAACTTGCCTGTTTGCACAGGCTCACAGATGGAGAGGAATTTTGCTCCAGGGTGAATCATACTCCGGGTTACCCCAAGATCTGATTTAGATGAGATTTAGAATTTAAAGTTGATGCTGGAATAGGTTAAGACTATGGGGCTGTTGGATAGGGTGAATGTATTTTGCATGTGCAAAGGACATGAATTTGGGGGGCCAGAGTATGGACTGTTATGGGTTGAAATTTGTCCCCCTAAGTTTGTGTGTTGACTCTCTAACCTCAGAATGTGACTGTATTTGGAAATAGGATCATTGCGGATACAATTAGTTAAAATGAGGTCATACTAGAATAGGGTGGCCCCTAATCCAATATGACTGATGTCCTTATAAAAAGGGGTAATTTGGACACACATGTTGTATGTGTGTACTACAGAGTAGCGCCCCCCCACACACACACACACACCACCACTGAAAGACTTTTAAGTTTTCTTTCCAATAGAATGTTAAGTATAAAAATATTAAGTATAGAAATGTTTTCTCCCTAGTTCCTTAGTTTCTTAGCTCCTGGCTTTGATTACTCTTCTAACCAGTTTGTGAATCCTAGTCTAAAGATTGCTCCTAGCCTGAATCATAAAATCTCCTACCCTTGCTTCAGATAACTACTTGAAAGCCTGTGACTTCCTAATATCTCCCAGGCCAGTAAGCCTAATGATTCTTTCCAAACCCATTCTGGGCCTAGACAATTGACGCCACCTGAGTGATGGGCTGAATGGCCACAGGCTTCATAAGAACTAACAGGTTTACTAATTAAAATCTATTTTTCCTCATTCAGGAGCCTTGGGAATACAGATGACACCCCAGCAAGATTGCTAGTCACAACCAAAAAAACCAACATGGTCTTCCAGGCAGATCTCGAGACCACTTTCTCTCATCTGAGATCAGATAGGGTGAGAGTTCCATGAATCCCCCAAATAGGCAGGGACACCTCTATGCCCCTGCCCAGCAGGAAGCAGATACAGAAGAAAAGACCTCCTGTCCCTCAGCTTCCCATAGAGATTTAATGGGGATCACATCTCTCAAACGGAAAACAAGGCAGGCAGTTAGAGGCAGGCATTGGGTCTCTGCATTCCTGCACATCCCACAGAATGCGACTGCCAAGGGGACATCCCCTCTCCACCCAAAACTCCCCTTTGTATTGTTATTACCTACCCCTGCGGGAAAACAAATGGGCACAAAATACCCAACTAGATCAGACCAGCCACTAGCACCTGCGCAGTACCTGTTGTCAATCACAGGTGCCAATCAAGTGGTCCCATGCCCAGAGGGGAACATCCCATTCTAGAGAAAAAGGGATAAAAACTCCAAGTCCTGGGAAGTCCACCCGTTTGACTGTTTTGCCCTCTTCTGGACCGCTTCTTCCTTTTTTGATCCCTCCCTCCCTTTTTTGAGCCTCGCCTTTGTACGTGGCCACTCCAAACTCTTTGGAATGTAATTTCTCTTCTAATAATGGGCCCTTGAGCCATTCTCTGCTGCTCGGGCCTACTTCTACTTCTTTGAAATGTACTATCTCTTCTAATAAACTGCATTTTCATTACTTTGCCCTGGTATCTTGTTCAATTCTTTGCTTGAGAAACCAAGAATCTGGGAACCACGCTGAGAAGAGCCCACTCTCCAACAACAACAACAATACACATACACACACACACACACACACACACACACACACACACACGGGTACCACGTGAAGATTGGAACTATGCTGCCACAATCCAAGGATTAGAAAAGAGGCCTGGAACAGATTCTCCCCTGCTGCCTTCAGAGGGAGCGTGGCCCTGCCGAGACCTTGACCTCACACTTGTAATCTCCAGAAGTGTGAGACAGTGAATTTCTGTTGGTAGTACTCTGCTAAGGCACCCCCAGCAAACTAACTGTGCTCTTCCTTGTCGCCCCTGTACCGCACTCTGCACTGATCATCCCTGGAAGCCCACCTTTTTGGACACCCTCGTGTCACGTAGGGGTGACAAGGAGGTCCTGCCTCTCAGCCCCATGTCTCTTGGCCACTGTGGATTCTCCGTCCTGCCACCAACACAAATATCAACACGCACAGGATGCAGCCCCACTGTGAGAGCTCTGGCTCCAAGTCCTGTAGCATGCTTACAAAATCATGGCCAAAAGTGTTAAGTGGCTTATGCACATTAGCATCTGAAATATAGGGATCACATCAGTATGCAAATACACATTAGTGTAAAAAAAGTGAAAGGAGAAAACAGCCTCAAAGGTTATCTTTATCTTTACTAAACTTGCTGGCAACATTAGGTCCTGGTTGCTCAAAATGGCTCAAGTGCTTCTGAAATTAAGAAGCTCTGAAAACAAAGATCCAGTTTATTATTTTTTTCTTCAAAGGAATGCCTGTCATAAATTCGGAACATGGAAGAAAACAAGATGCTGCAGTTTAGGAGTTCAGGACCTAGGTTCGCGTGTTGGTTGGGTCTCTAATCAGCTGCATGATCTTAGATAAATTACTCAGAAAGCTTGTTGGGCATCACCTTTCTTATCCATAAATAAAAGCAAAAAAGCCTAACCCTGGGATGTGTGGACTTCCCCTTTCAGTTACTTACTTTCTTAGGTTTCAGAGTCTAGGAAGACAATATGGTGCATAAACCAAACATTATATAACATCCCAGAGGGGTTTGAGGCAATACCCTGTGAATCAAACACATGACTATTTCCACAGTCCTTTATGGGTCAAATATAGGACTAAAGAAAAAGTTAGTGTAAATATTCACACCAACTGGGATAAGTGGAGCCTGATATCGCTTCAGTTCATGTTTTGCCACCAAAGTGGTTGTAAAAATCTTTCAGATGTTGTCAGAGACTTTTGGATTTTAGAATTATGGATATGGGACTGTGGGCCTGGGGCTGGTGCCAGGTAGTATTCTACGTGCTGGGGAAACACAGACCAGGTCGTAAGGGAGTTGCGGGGTTCTGAATGGGGCATGATTCCCCAGCTCTACCACATCAGATACAGGGGAGAAGGCATATTTTAAAGGGAAGAAAACAAAATAATAGAAACAGTGTTCCATTAAAGCCCTATAAAACAGCAGAGCATAAGCTTGAATGCTTTTTAAAAAAATATCCAGCAGAAAATCACACAGAGAATAGAGGCCCCCGCCCCACCCCCATTCCTGTCAAAAATAGAAGGCTCAGTAGCTCCCATATCCTGAGGGCCAACGGCCTCAGCTGTGGCTGGAGATCTGAGTGCCCAGCAGGCCACGCCTGGTACAGCTGATACCCGCCCAACAGAAGCAGAACCCATAGGAGGAGACCTCCTTCTAGTGGCGCGTGTGTGTGTGTGTGTGTGTGTGTGTGTGTGTGTGCACCTGGGTGTGTCAGGGTGGGGGTGACCAAGGGTGGGATGGGTAGCCAGAATATTTTTAGGTCTGAGAGGGCCTGCAGGCACTGTCAGTTAGCAGACTATATATATATATATATATATATATATATATATAGAGAGAGAGAGAGAGAGAGAGAGAGAGAGAGAGAGAGAGAGAGAGACTATTTAGAGACTATTTATTTGTATTTATAAATTTGTACATATATATTTTTTTGTACATGTAAATTGTTGGGAGAAAACGTTCCCTCTACCCACTTAGATCTGAATTAGATCTGAATGGTCATGGACTGCAAGTTTACTGACAATAGACAGATTAACAGGAGTAAAGACAAGGTTTTTACACGTGACTGTGGCAGTTCTCAGTAATGAGTAACTCACTGAATGCTCAGAGGTAAGCGTTTATGTACCATACCAGCTCAGTAAAAAGTGTGTGAGGGGGCATTTAGGGCTTCAGTGGGAAAGTATGAAAGGTTCTGTTGGGTTTTTCTTGATGCTAATGGGAGTGGGCAGTCTGCCTCTTTCCTGGAATTCATAGGAAACCCTCTTGAAGGGGGGGGTTGGTGGCAGCTGTATTTTTCAGAAGTTTCTGCTTCAGTCAGATAAGGGAAATTCAGACAAGGTTTCAAATATTTTCACTTTAAAATAATCTTTATGCCAAAACTGTAATATCTTTTATACATACAGAGGGTGCCAAAAGAATGTATACACATTTTAAGAAAAGAAAAAAAAACAATATTAAAATTGTAATGCAATGAATGATGCTAGCATTCATTTGATTAAGGCCATCTTTTGAGCAAGCGTCATACTACACATTGTTACTGTAATTCAATTCAACTTCGAAAAGTAATACAAAGGTAACATCTCTTAAAATATGTACTTTTTTTGGCATCCTGGTATATATATACACACATATATATGTATACAGATATACATATATAAAATGTATAATATATAAACATGTGTGTATATACATACATGTAGAAGATAGATGATAGATAGATAGATAGATAGATAGATAGATAGATAGATAGATGATAGACAGGTGATATAAATGTATCTATTAATCAATCAGGAGCACATGGAATCTGGTGGATGGGTTATAGCGTTTCTATACCTTCCAAGTCTGTATTGAATCAGCCTTGGATGAGTGTTCTAGATCACTATTGATGATGATTTTTTAAATCTCCCTCTGCTTTTTCTGTCGTTCTCCTCTGCCCCCTCCTAGGATCCTGGCTTGCTCTCTGGGGTCTACAGGACAAGGACTAGGGGACAACTGAGGGGGTGGAAGAACAGGTGTGCATCAGGGTGATTGACTGCAGGCCTTCCATACTGTGATGGGGCCGCAGTAGGCTTGTAGGTTCAGCATGAATGTTAGAGGCAATCAGTTACATGCTGCTCGAGGCCTTTACCCTCCAAGTAGGTTTCCCAGGAAATCTCAGAACTGCCAGGTTGGGAGCGGGCACTTTCCAGGGCATGTCCTCCGGCATCAGCACTGTGAAGGAGAGCAGGTGTGAAGAAGGTGTGACATTCCCTGGGGTCACACAGGCTGGAAACTCAGGGTACAGACTCCCTGGTGCAGATCCCCACAAATCTCAGAATTTCCTCCCTCTTCCTACATTGTGCCCTTCCTGTTGACTCCCCCTCAGTGCTCCCAGAGGTCATTGTGGGCTTTTCCAGGAACTAGATTAGGGACACGTACCTCTCCTTCCTCTTCTCCTTGGGGGACAGCATGTGCTGACCACCTCCAGCGCTCTGCATCTCACCCTGAGTCCTAAGTCTCATCTCTCAGTGGCACAGCATTCCCCATACCACCCACAGTGCTGCCCCACCTCTTGCATTTAGCAGCAATTTCACCAGCCAGGGAAATGCTGCCTGGAGGCTGATTTGTTACTGAAGAAAAGGTGAAGAAATGTTTGAAAAATGCTTCAATATGGGGAGGGAAAAGCAGCCCTGGTCACACTTGTGGCCAAGACTCTTCCAGAGTGTTTTGGTTCTCTTGGTAGACTGCTTCTGCTACTGTTTATCCGGCACCGGGAAGTGCTTTGAATTGATGTCTTGGCTGACACAGATCCCTTTGCTTCGTGAATAGGGCGATTACTAAACAATGAAGCTATTACATAAGGAGCAGAGCTGGCTGAAGCCAACAAATCTTGTACTCTAGGTTTACAGAGCTATAATTATCCAAAGTTTTAAAACACAATGGTATCTGCTGAAAGAGAACATCTGGGAGGGAACCAAGCCACCCCAATTAAATGACTGATGCACATCCCATGGATTGCATGACTCCATGTTAATGGAGTGGCAATTTTTTTCATTGTCACTCAAGTTAACAAATGTGCTGAAAGGTTTAAGCGGAACAAATGCACAGGGACGGAGGAAATCAGATCAAGAAGAGAGATCTGTTTTATAAGATCAACTACAAATTGGCTGGAGAAAGCGTTTCGGGCTGCTATCGTGCACTCCAATCAAGAGAAATAAATGCATTATGAGGTTTTTCCCATATGAAATGAAAAGCTTTTTCCAGTTGCCATTTCATTTCAAAATAAACTCTTTTAACCTCCAGGGAACCCTGTGTAAAAGAGTGGGCTGGGCTGGGCTGGGCTGGGCTGGGCTGGGTCAGGGGGGGAGGGCTGAGTCAGGACTATTCTGAGGTCATGCTGGACACTGGGGCATGCCATAAAGATTAGTGGAAATCAGTTGTTAGGAGAGATTAGGGCTTTATCCTAAAAATAGATTTGGCCCAGATACTGGCATTGGACTCTACTTTGAGAATGAAGGTTACAGTATGTTCTCTTCCGAAATTATCCGTCCCCAAACTAAATGTGGTCTGTGTGCTCAGGGCTCCCGAGCACGTTTTCAAGATCTACAACCTAAATAAATAAAGGTCTCTACCCCACCTCTTCCTTTTGTTTCAGGCAGTTCTTTCAGGTTAAAAAAAAAAAAGAAGAACAGTTATGAGAACAACAAACAAACTGAAAAGGACCTCTCAATCATCATGCTATACCAAAGAGAATGTTTGCTTTCATGGAATGAGGTGTTGGGGTTATTCTTTCACTTGTCCTTGCTATCTGCTTGTGGGGTGGCAACAGTCACACACAGGAGCTCTGCTCAGACCTGAAGGCATACATGATTTGGGTCATTATGGGCTGATGATTAAGCAGGACAGACAAGAGGCAAATCAGGGAAGTGGTAGATTTTTCAGGCTCTCCCTAGCTGCCTTCTCTGGTCTTCGCCAAGCCATCTCCGTCAGTGTGTGCCCTCCCCACCTCAGTGCCCTGCTGGTCCCCAGCTCTGATGGTCTTACCCAGAAGCACACCAAAATAGGCTGACACAGCACTTGCTAGCTTTCATGTATACTCCACAGGGTGAAAAACTTAAAATCTATTTATCAACTTCCCCACAGGTATTTGTATCTTAATTGCTAAAAGCAATATTATATACCAGTAAACATGAAAAATATTAATAATTCAAAACAGTTACCAATTAACCCACAACCCTAAAATGATCTGAGCCAGCCCTGGGCCAGTTTGTCCTCCAAGCCATCACCTGACTTTTCTATCCTGCTTTGTTAGATATTTGCCTATTTCTAAATTTTACTGTTAGGGATAATACCTCCTTCAACATGTGCATTATTTTTACCTCTGTGAAAGATCTTTCTAGAAATCTCAGATTCTGAGGCATAGTGTTATAAACTGAATTATGTGCCCCCCCCCAAAATTCATGTGGAAGCCATACATACCCCAATGTAACTATATTTGGAGGTAGAGCCTTTAAAGAAGTAATTAAGGTTAAATGAGGTTAGAAGGGTGGGGCCTTCATCTGATAGGACTAGTGTCCTTATAATGAGAGGTAGAGACACCAGATATCTCCCTCTTTCTCTCTCTCTTTCCACAAAGAAAAAAGGCCATGTGAGGACACAGCACAAACACAGCCATCTGCAAACCAAGGAGAGAGGTCTCACCAGAAACCAGTCCTGCTGGCACCTTGATCTTGGACTTCCAGGCTCCAGAACTCTGAAGAAATACATTTCTATTGTTTAAGCCACACAGCCTATGGTAGTTTGTCACGGCAGCCCTAGCTGACTAATAGACACTGTGTTTGGGCTGAAAGGTAAGAAAGCGAAAAACAGCCCTTGACATCCAGGAGTCAGCCTGGCACTTACAGTTCTGTTGAACATAAACAATTTCTCAGCACACAAACATCAGACATGGCCACTCTGAGGCCATGACGGACAAAGACATAAGCAAGACCACTCCATAATCATGCCTGTACCCAGACAAAACATAAACACAAAATGAATCAAACACCTTTTTATCCTGGATAATATGAGTGGCTGCTGTTTCTCCATCAATTTTTGCTTTAGCTTCATTCTTTTTCCTCTTTCTAGATAAGACTTATTCATAGACATATCCTTACTTCTCAATGGCATCCAATCCAGAGCAAGGCCCCACTTCCTTAAATCCTTCTCCAAAACACCTAGCACAGCCAAAATCCTATCATAAGTTCTGTCTAAGGCTCTTACTGTGCCTCTTCATGGGTTTCCATGAGTATTAAACCCAACTTAGTCAACTACAGATGTCTTGTGTGTTCCTGGTGGTCATTGGTTTGAGGGTGTTGACAACGGTATAAGCAGTCTTATGGTTTTTAATAACTATTTAACATTGCTTATTGTTATGGACTGAATATTTGTGTGTCCCCCACTGCACACCCACCCCTCAGCAAATTTGTGTGTTGAAGCCCTAACTCCCAATGTTATGATATTTGGAAGGTAGGGCCTTTGAGAAGTGATTAGCTTTAGATGGGTTCATGAGGGTAGGACCATTATGATGGGATTCATGCCCTAATAAGAAGAGGAAGACGGAGAGGTCTTGTTCTCTCCCTGTGCATGTACCCAAGAAGAGGTGAAGACATAGCAAGAAGCAGACCATCTATTAAGTCAGGAAGGGAGCTTTCGCCAGCAACCAAGTCTGTCAGCACCTTGATCTTAGACTTCCCAGCCTCTAGAACAGTGATAAATAAATGTTTCAGTAGTTTTGTTTCAGTGCCTGACAATATATTCCTCAGAATGTATCTTCATCTTTAAATGGTGCCTAACTGTATTTGTCAGTTCATCCAAAATGCTGAAAGATATCATATACATGGTCACCCAGCTTCTTGCTTCTTCAAAATGGTTGATTAGGACTCTACAATGGAGCTATTTCACTTATCTCTACTGCCAGATCATACCATGGGCTATATCAGTGCCCTCTTTACAACTAGAAATAGAGTGACTAGCATCTTTAAATCTAATTAGATTAGAGTCAATTCCCAGAACCAATTCAGAAAACTTATCCTTAAAATTCTGTTCCTCTAGAACCACTCTCAGTGGTGGTGATTGTTGTACAACATTGTGAATGTAACTTAATTCCGCTGAATTGTACACTTAAAAATAGTTAAAATGGCCAATGTTATGTTATGTGTATTTTAATACAATAAAAAAATATAATGATTAAAAAAAGAAAGATAGATAGAAAAGAAGGAACCCAGACTTGAATCAAGCAGGCAGGTGGCAGAAAATCCTTGAATTCAAAATTGAAATCGGTTCTGAAAGTGTTGATCAATTCAATGGCCAGATGAGGGTAAAACCTCAGAGCTTTAGAGTTTTAAGAAATATAGTGTGAGTCTAAGGTTTTCTATTTTTAATTTTACATTAATCCTTCTTCCCCCTTCTCCCTCCCTTTTCAGTACTTTGGTTTCTTCTAGGAGTGCGTCAAAAGTCTTTTCAGCTTTTGGACCTAAGATTCTATGCTAATTTGCACTTTTACTTTAGCATTTGTAGTACAATTTTCTCCTTGACAAAATTAAAATAAAGATCGAACATTAACCTACTTCTCCAGGTATAGTTGTGGGGAATAACGTACATGGTTCTCAGGAATTTCACAAGTGTACCTTCTAATGTAAATTCTAAACTGTGCCAAAGAATTAGCTTCATCACATGCCCACAGGGCTTTGGTTCAGACTTCAGTCTCCCTTCTGCTCCCATCTTACCTAACATCTTCCTTTTGCCTACTTTCCCAGAGATCATAGCAGTAACCCTAGGTGGTGGTTTTAAGCCCCAGTCATTGCTGCTTGCTAGTCTGCTTTGCGCTGTCTCTTTGGGGCTTGGTATACGTGGCTGGAAGGAGCAAGAGGGCCACTGGCAATTGAAACCCTCTGACCTTTTCTTCTGACATCCAAAAATCTGCAAAGTGATTTTGCAGGGAGCGTTCAGTTTTTCCAGCTTCACGTTAGGTGTGCTTTCTGCCTTAAGTACAATCGTTCCCAAATGTTTGGGGGTTGCAATATGATTTTTCCATCCTGAAAATCTATGAAAAAGAAAGAGATTCTTCACTCCTCTCCATCCCACCACCAGGCACTGCAAATGGCAGTTAACACTGGACACAGCCCCTCCCCATAACATCATCGATTTTTTGCCTGCATTGCATCTACTTCACAGCTCGAGACATGCCAAATTACACGCATCCTAAGTACTTGTTGCTAGCAACAAATCTGTCTTCCTAAGTGGCCAAGAACAGGTTATATTTAGAATGCCAGAGAACCTCGCTGCTCCCTGGCCCAATTCTTTTAGCTGAGGCGTCTCCAAGCGTTAAAGCAACCTCATCTATGGTTCTTGCTTCTTCTCAAGAGACAACTCTGGATCGACTCTGCAAAACACAGTGGCGCAAAGACAGAGAAACCATCAGGTTCTTTCCCATGAACTCCATTCTACCCTTTAAAAATGAATGTTATTAGTCATCCCTACCTTATGGGACATCTGTGAATATTTAATGAGATCATCAAATATTAAAAATGGTCAGAGTGTGGCGATTGTAGGTCTGAGACATGGTCTGCACTCCATACTTAAATACTGCTAGATATTTCTACTCCTTTTCTCACTCTCGCTCTATTTTTCCATGGAAGTAGAATTCACATAATACCAATTTAATCATTTCAAAGTGAACAGTTCAGTTACATTTAGTACTTTGACAACATTGTGCCATCATATCTCTACCTAGTTCCAAAATATTTTTGTCATCCCCAAAGGAAAGCCCGTACCCATTAAGCAGTCACTCCTCATTCCCCCCTTTCTCTGAGCCCTTGCAAACAACATCTGCTTTCTCTCTGCACAGATGTACCTATTCTGGATATTTTATATAAATGGAGTTACACAATACTACAGTCTTTTGTGTCTGGCTTCTTTCACTCAGCATGTTTTTGAGGTTCATGCATGTTGTATCATGTATCAGTATTTCATTCCTGTTTATGGCTGAATCATATACTGTTATATGGATGTATCACAATTTGTTTGTCCATTCATCCATTTATAAAAATTTGGGCTGTTTTCACCTTTCATTCATTGATGAAAATAGTGCTGCTATGAACATATACTGGGGGTGCCAAAACAATGTTTACACATGACTTGTATTTATCTTTTGTTATCGGTATATATTGAGTATTATAATTTTAATACAGTATTTTCCTTTCTTAAAATGTGTATACATTTTCTTGGCACCCTCTGTATAGATGTGAATTTACTTGAGTACCTGTTTTCGATTCTTTTGAGTATATACCTAGGAGTGGAATTTCTACTCACTCTCTTTTATTTCTCTTTATTATCTCAGTAATCTGTGTCTGCAGGATCTGTAATGATGCCCTGTTTTAAAAATCCTGACATTGGTTAATTGTGCATCTTTTCTGTTTTAATTGACAAGTCTTGACAGTAATTGTTAAATTTTACTAGTAATTTAATGAACCAATCTACGGTTTTGTGGATCTTATCTACTTATACATTTGAATTTATTTTAACTATTGTGTTCCCTTTGGGTTTGTTTGCTGCTCTTTCTGTAACTTCTGGAGAGGGCTAAACTGATACTGTTGAGACTCTGCCCACATGCCCTAGGATGCCCTTGCCATTACCGTGCACACCAGCCTGGCTCCAAGGGCCAGCCCTGGATTATTTATCAGAAGGCTGTCCTCAAACTGCCTGAACCCACTTAGTTTGTAAACACAGTGGACTAGGCGTGCCTGGGAACTAACGTGTCCCAGGGGAAACCCTTATCAAAAGACCAATGGCTATCAGGGTATAAATACCCTAGCTTCTTGCCCCTTGGCCAGGATAATTCTGAAGCTTATTTTACAAAGTTTTCTAGAGCTTTCCTTGGCAATCTATCTCCAGTCACCAGTTGTTGTAGTCCCTAGAGAGCTTACTCTTTATTGGCTACCGTCCCTTCCCTGCATTCCTACCTGTCTTCCCCCAAACTCCCTATTATGAGCTGAACTGTGTTTCCCCACCACCACCACTCTGCCACACACTCCAAATGCAAATGCTGAAGTCCTAACTCCCAGTATTTCAGAATGTGACCATATTTGGAGATAGGACCATTAAAGATGTGATTGAATTAAAATGAGGTCATTGGAGTGGGCCCTAATCCAATATGATTAGCATCCTTATAAAAAGAGATAAGGACACAGACACACACAGAGGAAAAACCATGTGTGGACACAGAGAGAGGGGAGACCTCTACAAGCCAAGGAGAGAGGCCTCAGGAGAAACCAACCCTGCTAACACTTTGATCTCAGACTTCCAGCCCCCAGAACTGTGAAGAAATAAATTTCTGTTGTTTAACCCATCCATTCTTAGTACTTTGTTTTGGCAGCTCTAGCAAACAAATTCACTTCCAATAAACTGTTCACCTTTGAATTTTTGCCTTAGACTGTACCTCTGGGGAATCTAAACTAAGATTCAAAGTTTATTGATTTTTCAGCTTTTCTTCTTTCCTAATATGCATTTGAAGCTATGAATTTCTTTCTGAGCATTGGTATAGCTTTGATATGTAGTATTGGATAGTACATGATACATATTTGTAGTATAATGATAAGTTTTGACATGGAATGTTATTGTTTTATTTGAACTATTTATTATTTTCCATTGTAACTTCTTCTTTGACCTATGGGTTATTACAACTTGGAAGAGTCTCACATTGGCTTTATATATGCTCTAGCCATGATTTGTGTCATTTCTGCTCACAACTCAATAGCCAGAACTAGCCATAGGGCTCCACCCAGCCAGGGAACCCAAAGCACAAGCTACTATGGTCCTGTAAGGGGTTAGGAAACCCATAGTATCTGGCTAACAGCATTAATGACTACCACATAAGCCAGGCTGCATGGAATATCGTTCTACAGGTTTCCTCTTTCATATATGCTTGAATTTCTTCAGAATACAGGATAAACCTGGGAATGAAATCGTAGGTCACTTTATGAACATATCTTCTATTTTAGTAGGAATTGTCAAGCTGCTCTCCAAAGTGGTTGTGTCAATTTTCATTTGCACCAGTGATGTATATACATATTGCTCTGCACTTTCACATTTTATATTATCAGACTTAAATTTTTTGACAAATTGGTAGGTTTGAAATAGTGTCTTGTTGTAGCTTTAATTTGTGTTTCCCTAACAGTCAGGTCAGTCTAGTCTTTTATACCACTTGTCCCATGGTCAGTTTCTAGTTTATAAAAATTAATGGTTCATTAATGCAATTCTCATTGCAATCAACAGTCAGGGTTAAGATCTTTGCTGGGTCTCAAGACTTTTTCTCCACTTTTGTACCTTACAAGGATTTTCTTAGGTGAGTTTCATGAGCATGGCTGGGACCAATGGTCCCAAAAGACTTATTCTGCCATCTGACTATACAACTGTTTCACACAGCAAAAGCCAGGGGCTCAAGCCTTTAGTCTCTGGGTGATCAGACCCTACTTATCTCTTACCAGTGGTTCAAAAACACCCATATTCCCCATCATCTGAATACAGTTGTGAAATGCTTTACAAAATGATTTGTCCAGACCAGTGAATACTGGGTACCATGTTGTGTGGAAAAAGAGAAGACTCAATAACAACAATAAACCTTTGTCAGAAAAAAAAAGAAATATTTAAGAAGGTCATGAGATTTTCCTTTGGAAGGTTGTCATGTATCAAAAAGGATGAAGTGGTTCTAGGAGACAAAACAGAGAGTAGGAAACATCTGAGAACATTGTTTGTGAACCCAAAGCTGATTTTTGACTGGTGCCAGTGATGTAACTGTTACACAAGCCCTCAGACTTATCCCAGGAATCTGATTTGGCAAGGCTAGTATCATGGTACCTCAACATCATTATACTCAATCTTCTCTGAAATGCTCTGGTATCTATTCAGTGTGTAATTGGACGTTTGCTACTGTCTCATTTTGATAAAGTAGAAAACCATATTCTGGTCAAATAACTCTTTAGTTTCTTCCAGGCCTGCATTACCCTCCACTCACTATTACTCTCAAGTATGGAGATTAGGATGCAGACCATGTGTTGCCCGAGCTTTCTCTCTCAATAGCTGGAAATTTACTTCTCTTCTACCTTTGAATGGTTTTGTTTGAGGGCAATATATTTACTGATGTTGTCAACTCAGGTCACAGCAGAATATAGACTCGGGTCCTGCATTCTCCCAAAGGCTGAACAGAACCTTCTTCCTGTGAACATTTTCAATAGATGGTTTTCAAGGCCAGGAAATAGGAAATACAAGGGAACACACATCAAGGAAATATTTTCTTTCTTTGTTTACTTTTGTTAGTGGGAACATTTCTATCAAGGAAGGAAGTTTTCCTTCATTTTACCACATCCAGAAGAGCTATGGTACCTTTGTTACCAAGTCTTTATTCATAATTTATTTTAGTAACAAGGGACCTGGTGATAGCAGTTATTGATGAAAACAAAAGCTGGTAGCTTTCTGAAAGGAGTGGCAGGTGCTCTCAAGAGAGTTGTGTCACAGACATGTTTATCTGTCTAGAGCTTCTATTTGTCTTTTTTGAGAGTTTTTGTGTCTTAGTGGCTACCAACTGTGAAAGAAAAGGGGAAAGAAGTGAAAGATGCCTAAAGTGTTTCTGTGATGTTCAGGTGGATCAGAAAGTCTTCCCTTCTTCCCATCCATACCTGGTCCCAGCTCACATATTTTAAGGTAAATAATTTCAGGTTTCAGTAACCCACTATAGCATATAATGCACAGGCTGTTAATGAAATAAAAGCAATTTCTGTGGTAATTGTCATAGTGGTATTTCTAAACTGCATGCATACCAATCTCTTGAGAGCCAAACAAGCATTTGAAGCCTAGGGTGAATGAGAAAAATCCATCCATCCATGGAATATTTATTGAATAGCTACTATTTTAAAGGCATTGGCTCACCACTCTGGGGGATGAATAACAAATTAGAGGAAAGAGGATGAGGACAAAAAATATGGTAACTGATTGGATAAGGACTGAGAGGGGTAATTAAGGATTCTGTCTAAAGTGGTTCCAAAGGCAGATAGAATCCTACAGCTCAATTTCAAAGACATTTGTTCTTCCTTCCTTCAATTCAGCCCCACCATGGCTCTACCTTACCCCTTAGAGACTCAAGTTTCAGTATATTTCAGAGAGAAGACCACAACTGACTCTTCTCTAGGACAAAAATGGGAACATGTATCCTATTCTAACCCTTTGCTTAGGAAAATGACATTTTTTTCCCCATGCTAAGGTTAAATATTTTCCATGGGGCTATGATTAACACTTTCTGAAGAGAGAGAGAGAGAGAGAGAGAGAGAGAGAGAGAGAGAGAGAGAGAATTATGGGAGAGTATAGGAAGTTTGTTCCTAGGATTAAATTACAAAATGTCTTTTCTTATCTAATAATTTTTACATTTGCTATATTCTAAATGAATTTAAACTATTTTGCCTAAGATTTTATTTTCCTCAGTATTACCAGTATTCTGCTCTAGAAGATTTAGATGATAAGGGAGGCTTTGAACTAGCCCATTAACTACTAAGCAAGAATAATTTTTTATTTGGAAAATGAAACAATGGTTACTTGGATCAGAATTGACTCAGTCATTAAAATATTTCACATCTAATCCATTTGCAGTGGAAGATTTTTGCACTGTTTTATTTTATTTTGGAACATCTCTTATCATGAGTTTTGGCCATCTGCATATAGTTATGGAGTCACTGTCTCTTAGGATATTCTTTCCTCTTTTCTGAGCTGGTGAAACCTAGGGGAATCACTAGAATCAACTTGACTATTTATTTGGATGTGTTTCACAGGGAATCCTTTGTCTAAACTGAATCACTCACATCAAAATATCCATGGGAAGTTCACATAACCTCATTTCCCTCTGTTAATGTTACTGAGTTAAGCACAAGACAGAAATATACTTAGAAGATATATGGCTTCCTCTCAATCAGAGCTGGCCTGGAGTACAGAAACAGAGCCCCTGGGGACAAAGCAAGACACTCATGAACTCCAGCCACTGGACAACAAACAATGGGGACCTTATTCTTTATTTAGTTTCTAAGCAAAGGTTTTCCTGGTGAGCTAGTTTCTCTGGAGCAATCACACTGCCCACTGATGGATTTGCAACTTGCCTTGGTACCCTAATTTTCCACTTGGCTTTGCCTCCCATTTTCTTTCAGGATATACGGATTTTTCTTCTCGTTACACACTTCCTCCACTTCACAATAAAAGTAACTTCCTTCCTCTGAAAACCTGATAGCCATTCAACTAGCAGAAGGGCTACAGTTTGGAATAAATTGAAATAGCCTCCATGTGATGTCATGCCTAGCAATAATCCCAAATTTGATGTCATAGTGAAGACAACCCTTAGACTCTCATGCTTAGAAAACCATCAAGCTGTGGTGACACTTAGCCAGAGGTAGCTACTTATTGCACTGTGACCCACACAATTTATATGAGGCGAAAGTTCTCACCAAAAACGCACTGCACCAACTTGTTCCTTCAGCCAAGTCTTCACTGCATCATCTCCACTGCTCCATCTTGTGAAATGAGGAAAGTTCTCTGGGATAGGAGAATCAGGAAAGAGGGAAGATGGAGGTGTGTGCAGAAAGACAGAAAGGGCGAGGAAGGTTGTTTCCTTAGAGACCCAGACTTCCTCTTGCCCTTGTCTGCTGCTGATACAGAAAAACAGTGTCAGAGGCACTGGCCCGATTCCACAGCTACCTATGGAAGACCTAGGTGCACCGAAGTATCAGCTTTCTTCCATCAAGGAAGGTCCCTTAAATCACCCACAAATAATAATATGCGTGTTTTGCATGTATCGCACTTTCTTTTATTTATTTATTTATTTGTTTGTTTATTTATTTATTTATTTATATTATTAGTTTCATGTGTTCAGAACAATACAATAGTTATCCTTTTCATCCTCTTAAAGTAACAATCCCCCTCCCCCATCCACTGCCCTCCCACCCCCGATGTCATACTTATCTATTACAATACCATTGACTCCATTCCCATACTCTACTCCACATCCCGTGACTATATGTATATATTATTGTAGTTGACATACAATATTATTCAACATCAGCTTCAGAAATACAGTCGCACTATCTTTCAATGGAGCCAATATGGCTGGGGTTTTTTTCCCAATTATTGGAGCACATCTCTGTTTCTTTTTTTTTAAAGATTTTTATTGGGAAATTGAGGGATGAGAACAATGCTGGGGAATTAGGGGAAGGGGAACAGACAAGTTGCTGTCGTTTTGTTCTTCAGTCTAGTTGTGGAGGATGTTGCTTCACTGGCCCAAGTTGGCAC
>NW_017731719.1:1360320-1374593 GCF_001890085.2 Hipposideros armiger
AGGCAGATCAGTCGCCGGCTTCTGGACGGCCACTCATGCTGGCTGCTGGCTACACACGGTAGCCCATGGCAACCCACTGCAGCAGGGGCTGCAGCCTACACCGTCGCTGGGACTCACGGCAACCCAGCTCCAGGTTGAGCTGTTAATCAGCATCTTAGCTACAGAGGGCGATGTCACTGGCCCTCATATGTGGGATCTGAACCGGGGCCCTCTGGCATCCCAAGCCAGCTCTTAACCAATGCACCACTTGGCCGGCCTTCTGTTTCTTTTCTTAAGCACCAGATAAAGTAGTTGGTGTGCATTTAAGGGTTACGTTGTGCAAAAAATATGGTTGCGGTAATTGTTGAATGTAGTTGAATGTGGTAAGTTGAACGTGAGTGTGTCATGTCTCCACTATAATGCAAAAAGGTATAGGGAGCTCTCTGTCCTGCTCCTGGAGAACCCTGGCAGAATATTTGTTATATTCTAAATTTTATATGGTCACAAGGTTAATTGACAGGCAGGACTACACTTCCCTCCTTCCCCAGGAAATGCCTGGTATTCATTCTAATTTAAATCTTTTTTATTTCAAAAATCTACTGGTTTACTCATGGCTCTCCTTTATTTCTCTTATTTAAATGTCCTCCCATTCTAATTATTTGCCCAGAGCGGTCAACATTTGAGGACCTAGTCAATCAGGTCACACTTGGATTTCCATTGCAACCCTGAGACTTCTTATATGAGCACTTTATATCACAGAGAAGGAAGTCTGGAGGACAGGACATAGGTAGCTCAGAGAGGTCTCCACTGATGTTTACTCAGATGTTATGTGTAAATATTCTCCCCTGTTCCCACTTCTCCCATTTTTAAACACATAGACATTCAGAAAGATGAGCACTATTTTCATTGATTGCTGTCACACACACAATGGAGATAGCAGGGCCAATCTATATTTCTCTCACAAAATTTGGGGAGGCATATATAGGCTAGATAAAAAACAAATGTGTGCAAGTACAATAGAATGGCGTCCTGCATACCGTGATTTGTCAATACATATTGATTGAACTGAATTAGATAAAAGTAAATACTATAAATATTTGTCTTCTGTCATGCTTAGAAGTAGAATTTTGTTTCATTTTCCCTCTTATCTTGCAACATCTCTAACTATGAATCAAAATTTTGTATAACTCCAATATATATTTTGTATTGGGATAAGGTGGCATCATGTTGAAAAGATTGTCACAAATTTCTGATCAATTCCAAAGCTGAAGTAATTCTTGAGCCTGAATGAGTAAATACAGATGGGTGACAAAATCAAAATTGGAAGTTGAGATCATTTTGCCCAGTCCAGATTCTGTTTTCAATCAAGATTTGGGATATATTTTTAGGGGATTCCCAACCAAGATAGTATGAAATAAAAGCCAGATGAGTGAAATAAATAAAGAGCTATGGGGAATTAAAGGAAGAGATGATCATTTTTGTGAGAAAGTTCTGAGAAAACTTTCACAGACAAGACAATATTGGAGCAAAGGGCATGGACCCTATCGGTTTTGCCTTACATAGTACCTATAGCCAATTTTAACAATTAGTAGATTCTCAATAAGTAGTTGTTGAATTTACAATGGAAGGAAAGATGGAGCAATAACAACCAGAGATATAATCTTGGAAAATATTCATAGTTAGGGGGCAGGAAGAGGATTTAAAAGAAAATTTCAAAGAAGTAAAAAAGGAAAAGGGATAGAAAATCATTCAAAGTATGAAGACATATCAAAAAGAACATGTAGGACAATATTTCCTAATGTTATAGAATAGTACTATTTATAGTGTGGCCCTCAGACCAGCAGCATAAGTATCACCTGGGAACTTGCTAGAAATTCAAATCCGTGCGCAAATCCCAGATCTACCGAGTCAGAATCTTTTGGGGTAAGAGGCATGAAATCTGTTTTTATTAAGCTTTCAAAGTGATCTTTATGCACACTAGAGTTTGAGAAACAACATTATATCATATTTCTGGAAAATGAGTTGCTATTGGCATAACTAAGTTTTCTGATTCTGAGAAGAGTTCAAGAGTTTGTTCTATTATAGAATCTTCCCAGAATTAAGTTGCAGGGAAATTATTATATTAAATTGCTAAAGTTTAAAATACATTTAAGCCATTGAAGGTGAACATCTTATACCATGATTTGTTTCTTAAAATATGTCTTACAATGCCTCACTTCAGTTAGAGTAAGAAGGAAAACAAGGTTAACATTACTCAGTTAACCATATCTAAAGACCACTCAGGTTTATTATTAGACAACTCAGTTCACCTCTGTCAGCGACAGTCTCAAGGAAAATTTTAAAATGTTTTGAAATGAACAAAAATAAAAGTACAAAATCTCCAAATGTACTGAATGAAGATAAAGCAGTGCTTGGAGGGACATTCACAATATTAAATTATTTCATTAGAAAAGAAAAAAGACTTCAATTTAGAAACGTAAGTTTCTGGGGCCGGCCAAGTGGCTCAGTTGGTTAAGAGTGCGAGCTCTGAGCAACAGGGTCACTGGTTCAATTCCCACATGGGCCAGTGAGCTGCGCCCAAGCTGAGCTGCCAATAGGTGGCAGGATGGCTCGGCTCAGCTGATGAGAGCACGTGCTCCTAACAACAAGATTGCCAGTTCGACTTCCACATGGGATGGTGGGCTATGTCCATGCCCAACTAAGATTGAACACAGCACCTTGAGCTGAGCTGCCGCGAGCTGCCGATGGGCGGCCAGATGGCAACTGGACTAGAACTGAGCTAGCTGGACCCTCCACAACTAAGACTGAAGGACAACAACTTGGCTGTTCCCCTTCCCCAATTCCCAACACTGTCCCCCTTCCCCTACTCCCCAATAAAACCTTTAAAAAAAAAAAGTAAGCTTTCGTGCTGACTTCAGCAGCACATATGCTAAAATTGGAACGATTCAGAGAAGATTAGCATGGCTCCTATGCAAGGATGACACACAAATTTGTGAAGTGTTCCATATTTTTTTCTAACTATTACATTGTTTTGTACACCTGAAATTAAAACAAAAAAAGAAAAGAAAAAGAAAAAAAGAAAAATGTGAG
Source organism: Hipposideros armiger (assembly GCF_001890085.2). Taxonomy (NCBI): domain Eukaryota; kingdom Metazoa; phylum Chordata; class Mammalia; order Chiroptera; family Hipposideridae; genus Hipposideros; species Hipposideros armiger. The sequence goes on from NW_017731719.1 coordinate 1,363,390, forward strand.
TTTTCACTTTAAGAAACTAGGGGAAAAAAAACTCAAAGGAAGCAGAAAGATATAATAAAGATAAGAACAGAAATCAATGGAATTTATATTTTTTTAAATTGATTTTTTAAAAGATCAATAAAATTGATAAACCTCTGGCTAGTCTGACAAAGGAAAAAATAAAAGAGAGAAGGCACAAATTGCTATTGTCAGGAATAAAAGAGGGCACATAATTACAGACCCCAAAGACATTAAAAAGATAATAAAGGGATGTTATGAGAAACTTTACAAACATAAATCAACAACTTCGATTATATGGACCAATTATTTGACAGGCACAAACTATCAAACTCACCCAAGAAGAAAAGGAAACTTGAATGGTTTCATACTTATTAAGGGTATTGAGTTCATAATTTAAATTTTTCCAACAAAAGAAATCTTCAAACGCATATGATTTGGCTCATTAATTCTACTAAACATTTAAAGATGAAATAATACCAATTCTACGTGAAATGTTTCTGAAAATTAAAGAGTAGAGCATAATTCCCAAGTCATTTTTTTAGGTCAGCAATACTCTGATATAAAAACCAGAATGAGACAGTAAAAAAGAAAGAAAACTGAAGAAGGATATCTCCCATAAACGGATTAAAAAAAATCCACAAAAAATGTTAGCAAATCAAATATATATATATCTCAAGCAAAATTTATCCTGGTAATCCAAGACTTGTTCAATACTATAAAGCCAACCAATGTTATTAATAAACCAAAAAAGAACAACCACATAATCATCAGGATATAGAAAAGTCATTTGACAAAACTCAACATGCATTCTTGATAAAAAAAATCTCAGCAAAGCAGGAAAAGAAGAGAACTTTCTTAACTTTATAAAGGGCTTTTCCTTAATATTGGAAACAAAATTAGGATATACACTTTTGCCACTTTTATTCAATATCATACTAGAATGTAATACCAGCGTATTAAGGCAAGAAAAAAAAATGAAAAGCATACAAATTTAAAACAAACAACTGCCTCTATTTGAATACATTATTATCTACATAGAAAAATTTGTAGAATTTATTAAAAACTCTTAAAATTAATAAGTGAATTTTACAAGCTTGCAGGATACAATATCCACACATAACAATCAATTGCATTTCTATAGACTAGCACTCAACAATTGGAAACTGAAATTAATACAATATCATTTATAGTAACTCCCCCAAAATGAAATATTTAGTTAAAAATCTAAGAAAAAGCATACAGAATCTACATGTTAAAAACTACAAAATGCAGGGCCGGTGAGTGGTGCATTGGTTAAGAGTTGGCTTGGGAGTGCCAGCTCTGAGCAACAGGGCCACGGGTTCAGATCCCATATGAGGGCTAGTAACGCTGTGCCCTCTACAGCTAAGATGGTGAACAACAGTTTGACTTGGAGCTGGGCTACCGTGAGTCGCCAACAACGGCGTATGCTGCAGTGGGCTGCCGTGAGCTACTGTGAGTGGCTGGCAGCCAGAGTGAGCATCCGGCAGCTGGCGTGACCTGCCGAGAGTCGCCGTGAGCAGCCGTCCAATGGCCGGCGACTGATCTGACTCAGCCGGGAAGAGCGCAATGATCACAATACCAACATGGGCCAGTGAAGCAACGTCCTCCACAACTACACTGAAGAACAAAAGGACAGCAACTTGTCTGTTCCCCTTCCCTGATTCCCCAATGCTGTTCCCCTCCCCCAATTCCCCAATAAAATATTTTTTTAAAAAACTAAAAAAAACTACAAAATGCTAGTGAAAGAAACCAAAGCAGAGCTAAACAACTGTAGAGACATACTATGTTCATGGATCAGAAGACTCGATATAGTTAAATTATCAGTCCTCCACCACTTAATCTACAGAGTTAATGTAATCTCCAGCAGTTGTTTTGTTTTGTTTTGTTCTGCTTTGTTTTGTTTTGTTTGAAGGTACAAAAATATTCTAAAATGTATATGAAAAGTCAAAGAAACTAGAATAGCCAAAACAATTTTGAAAAAGACAGAAAGAATAAAGCTGTCAGGCTCACACTACCTGACTTCAAAAATCAGAATATGCCTTATTGTCTTGCTGATATTGTTTGCTATGTGCTTCTACTGGGAAAACAAAAAATAACAATTACCCTTGCTCAGAAGCAGCTCAGTTTGGTGTATACTCATCCTCAGTTTCACAATGTGATTCTCTTCCTTTGATGTTCACAAGCATTTTTTTGCCTCTGCTACCCAACAGGCAAAACTAAAAACCATACAGATGTGTTTGAAAGATTTATTAAATAGAAAGACCTATGCCTTGAGTAGGTACCATTTTGTGTGAGCTAATGCTTACCAGGTCTTCCTTCTCTGGGCATTAAGATCTTGACCAATTTTAATCGGATACTCTGAGTTTTGCTTAAACAATGCATTAATGTAGCACTACAGAGCACATTTTACATTTCCATTTAGATTGGAATATGATATGATCTCTGCCTTCAAGGGGTTCCCAACTTAGTGAACATGTCAAACTAAAGAGATTTGTGAAAAAAAATTAGATGGGACTAGAAAACAGGACCAAGACCAGTAACAGAAGTCCTCAACTGTCATGTTAAAAAGGTATAATTTTATCATATTGGTTATGGCAAACCATTGAAGATTTTAAACAACGGAGAGCTCTCACTGATGCTTTAATTCATTTATTCACTCATTCATTCAATAAATGATTGTTGAGTGTCTATTAAGCATTAGGTGCTACTCAGGATTCAGAGAATACAAAGATAACTCAGCCTTGACCCTGCCTCCAGCAAGCTCACGATACCAAGAAACACTCTACTGTGTGACACTGATTGGTTTACAAGTGAAGTGGGATATCATTTTGAGAAAACAATCCATGAGATTCTTTTATCTTAGTCCATTACTTCTCTCCTCTCCCCGACCATTCAAGCACACTTCAAGTTAACATCCTCAGATGAGGAAGGTGGCTGGATTGAATGCAGATATCAGCTGGTATATTTCCTGGCTTTAACTTTCAAAAGCCTAAGCTCCAGAGTGGGAGAATGTTACAGCGAGAGGCAAATACTGGTGGCCAAATGGAAGCCTGAGCTAAAAGATAAATGCTTTCTTCCCCCATGTCTCCCTGCCAGACTAGAATTCTCATATTACAGGGAGGAGGAGGAGGGGAAGAGTCTGAGGTCTGTGAGCCTCAGAGCAGCAAGGAGTCAGACCTGGCTCCCAGGCACCCTGCTAACACAGTGGAAAGATCACAGAGAGAAATGGGTGCATAAATTGTCTAAGCAGCAGATTAGACCAAAGGTGAATCTGCAAAGATGTTTCTATCCCAAACGTGGTGGGGCACGAAGCAGCAGAACGCTGATGTACCCCAAGGGGCTGAATGGAGATAGACAGTGGTTCTCAGGGATAAACTGTGTGAACAGGGGATTGCCAGACAGAGGGGCTCCATCTCCATCCCACCACAGCGCTGTGCAGCTGCAGCCCTATGACACAGTCCAGGGATGGGGAGAGCAGGTCCCAGAGGGGACTAGATTTAAAGTTTTGCTAGCTTGGCAAGGTGAGACTTGCAGTCAGAAAAATGTGTTGTGTTCTAGCTAATGAATACAGCGATATGTCCTACACAGCTAAGTAAGTAGATGGAGATTTAGTTCTGCTACACACATCAAATTACCCTGTGCAGGAGAGGTAACAACTTCTGCTAGGTCATAGGCATGGCTGGATGGGAGAGGTGAGAGGTTTTCTCAGAGTGGCTAAAGTCTGAGCTAAGCTTTAAAGAAGAAGATGGGACTGCGGGAGTTGGGAGGAGACTTCAGATAAATGAAAAATTAATGCAAAAGCAGACAGGTGTGGTACCTGCCAGAAAATTTAAGAAGTTTGGTTTTATTTTCATATTTTGGAGACATCCTGGGGAAACAAGTTGGAAAATCAGGCACAAAATCCAATAAAAAGTGTCTTGTTTCTAAGGGTAAGGATTTTGTACTTGAAGATGAAGAGTATTAAGCAGAAAAGTAATGTGATTCAAATGTCATAGAAAGATAAGATAATATTTAAATGATAATGATTTGTATCATGAGACATAGAACCACATAAGACCACATATTCCTTATAACGAGTTCACTTAAGCAATGCATATTTTTCTATACTCAATAAGGCAAGAATCACCTGTTCACTGTTTTAGCTTCTAGCAGAGTCTCTGAAATAACAAGGTGCTTAATAAATATTTGTTAAAAAGAATAGAGGGCTGGCCCAGTGGCGCGCTGGTTAAGAGCTGGTTTGGGACGCCAGCTCTGAGCAGCAGGGCCCTGGTTCGGATCCCACATGAGGGCCAGTGACACTGCTCTCTACAGCTAAGATGGTGAAAAACAGCTTGACCTGGAGCTGGGCAGCCATGAGTCGCTGGCGACGACGTAGGCTGCAGCCCCTGCTGCAGTGGGCTGCCATAAGCTGCCGTGTGTGGCTGGCAGCCGGTGTGAGCTGCCAAGAGCCCCGCCCCTGAGCCGCTGTCCAGAAGCCGGCGACTGATCTTCCTCACAAGAGCGCAATGATAGTGCCAACATGGGCCAGTGAAGCGACGTCCTCCACAACTAGACTGAAGAACAAAACGACAGCAACTTGTCTGTTCCCCTTTCCCCGATTCCTCAGCACTGTTCCCCTCCCCCAATTTCCCAATAAAAATCTTAAAAAAAAAAAGAATAGAAAAGGTATTATCTGTCTAAGATACTAAAAGGTGTCTTGATTTTATTCAACATTACATTCCAAATGCCAAGTATAGCATTTGACACATAGGTACTCAGTAAATATTTGGATAAAGGAAGGACTTATTCTGTAACGGACTTATTCTGTGAAAGAAAAGCTGGCTATATAAAGCATATAAGTTAATATAAATATACAACCATTGCAGGTTTATCATGTGAACTCCGGCTTTTGATAGGGAATGGGCAAAACCCTGAATGAAGTGGGACTAATATAAGCATCTCCACTTTGGTCTGAATCATCAGACCACAATCAACCTGACTGTGGTCATTTCCTTGATCAGATGCCACCAGTTCATGTCTCTTGGTGGTTCACAGCAGAGTGGTTACTTCTAGATCAAGTAGAATTTTGTCTCTTTGCTGAAGGTTGTTCACAGTCCAGACTTCAGGGTCCAGTATCTACATCCGCCATACTTGTACAGCACTAGACAGCTTTCTGTTTCAATGTGCTTCTGTCCAGATCTATATATCATATATGATGCATTTTAAAGACGTTACCCTTTTCTACTGTGGGGCCTGCAAAACCATTTGCTGTTGCAGTGACTGGAACTGGGGGTGGCTTCTCTGTGGTGCTGCGCAGGAAGGATTTACGAGTATAAATCATTCTGGCTTTGGGGAGCGAGAAAAGACTGTAGACTAAAAGTCAACAAAAAGGCTTTTCCTTAACTCTACAATTTCTTGTTATGTACTGTCCATCGGTGGAATATTATTCCGCCTTAAAAAGGGAGGACATGCTACCACATGGCTGACCCTCGAAGACGTTATGCTAAGGGAAATAATGTGATACCACATATATGAGGTACTTAGAACAGCCGAATTTATAGAGACTGAAAGTAGAATAGAGATTACCAGGGACTGAGGGTATAAGGTAGAGGGTTGTGGGTAGTTTTAGTTTAATGGTCCAGAGTTTCCATTTGGGGTAATGAAAAGTCCTGGAGATGGATGGTAGTGATGATCACATAACAATGTGAATGCGCTTAATGCTACTGAACTGTATACTTAAAAAAAATTAAAATGATAAATTTTACATTATGTGTCTTTTACCACAATGAGTTTTGTTTTTGTTTTTTTTTTTAATTTAAAGCTAATTGGAAGCTCTGAGCTCATGGGTAGGGTTTACACATTATGGAATCAGACATTTCTTTGGGGACACTTCCTTGTCAATTTCGTAAAGGCTTTCCTTTTGGATTAGATGGATTATCCAGAGAAAGACTTTCCAAACTCTTGCCCCAAGGATAGAGACAAGCTGCCGACATTCTGGAGCAGAGTGAGGGGAGAGGCCATAGTCCTTGGCAGTCAGTCTATAAATAGTTATTTAATCCTCTTTCGATCCAATTTCATCCTTCTTTCTTTAAAGTACCCCTGCCCCAAACTGTGTCAGGTATAACCCCTATCTAGAGGCCTCCTTTTTTATTCTATCTCTGGAAAGTAGATGTTTGGGCTTCAACTGGGGTAAAGGAGGGCTGCCCAGGGACGAGATTTCGAGTCTTAAACAGATTTTTGACCCATCTTCCTGTTTTGATGCTGCACCTTAAGCTCTCCTTCTAGAGATAACTGATGACACCAATTTTCTGAATCTTTTGGGTTCTTCAGTGTCACCTATTTTATCTGCTGATTCTCCTGCTGGTTTAAGATTCATCTTTCGCAGGTCTGGTAAGGCAGTTACCATTTGTGCATCTAATTTCCAGCTTCCAAAGTGTTATTACTGTTTCTCTCTCGTTACGTTGGTCCTTCCAGATTTATGCAAGCAAAAACTTATTCTTTACTGTTACTTTAGTGGGGCTGAGGGTAGAGCAAGAGTTAATGTGTACATTCAGTCTACTGTCTTTGCCAAGTCTCTTCTATAGTTTTTACAATGCCACTTAAAAAAATTGTTGTGATTTCTTAGGCTCCATTAACAGAAGGAAACCATCTGAAATAAAGGAAATGATGGTGATGAATGAAGTCAGGAGCACTGTTTTCAGTTCTGGGTGCATCTCTTAAAAACTAGAAAAACTGGAATTATTTTAGAGGATGGTGACTAGAATATTAATGGAACAATTGAAGGGAATGGAAATATTTTCTGTAGAGAATGGAAATTTCCAGCAGTTGACTTCAAATATTTGAAAGGCTGATGTTCATGTATTCATTCATTCGAGTTCTGCCATGTGCTAGGAAAGATTTTTCCAGGATGGGGATAGAATAGTAAACAAGATTGAGCCCTAATTCTGGCGGAGCTTACATCTAATGGGGAAAACAGTGATTTGCTCTGGATGTGCCCACTGTAGAAATAGAACAAATGAATAAAAGACATTGGGAGATCAATTTCAAGTGGATATGAGGAAGACCTTTAAAGTGTTAGAACGGATAAAGTGTGGTGAACAATTTGTTCAACACCCTCGGAAGGTGGGGAGAACTAAAATCTCCCAATAAAAGTTTAACAGAGAGGTTAATTGCATGGGCTTTGGTTAGAATCCCAACTCTACCTTAACCTCTCTGGGCTTCCATTGTTTCATGTGTAAAATATGGCTAATAATAATATACTGTACATGGTTTTAAGAGAATTAGATGAGTTAATGTGTGCAAAGTGCTTAGAAGAGTATCTGTAGCAAATAATAAGTGCTGCATAAGTGTTAACTAGTATTTATTTCTAACAATTTTTATTTTAAATAAATTTTAAACCTATTGAAAAGTTACAAAAGTAGAACAATGAACATTATATGCTCTTTACCTAAATTTCCCTGTTGTTAACATTTGCCATATTTGCTTTACCTTTCTCTGAAGGGCTTGTTTGCTTCTTTGTTTTTGGACCATTTGAGTATTTGTTGCAGCTTCAATTCTACATACTTCTTTATATGATTCCCTGAGAATGAGGTTCTCCCACATAACCATTATTAAGTTATTAGTCTCATGAAATTTAATATTGATACAATCCTATTTTCTAATAGGTGGATCATATGCAGCTCTCCCCAATTGTCCCAATAATGTCCTTTAGCTTTTTAAAAAATCATAATCTAATCAAGGATTGGGTGTTATATTTAATTGTCATATCTCTTTAGCCTCTTTAATCTAGAACCATTCACCAAGCATTTTTTTTTTGTCTTTTATGACATTGACATTTTTGAGGCATCCAGGCCAATATTTTGCATAATGTACCTCAATTTGGGTTTGTCTGATTTTCCTCATGATTAGATTCAAGTTTAACTGTTCTGACTGAAGTACAATATGGGTAATGTGGCTTTTCTCAGAACATCACATCAGGAGACACATGATGTCAGTTTGTCCCACTAGTCCCATTTGGTTAAGATGGTGCCTGCCACCTTCTCCCTTGGTCATTAGTAAGTCATCTGTGGTGTCATACTCTGAGACTGTGATTTTAGAATCCATTGATGATTCAGTTATTATTTTACAACAGGCATGGCATGGTCAACAGGTGAACAAAGAAGATAACTTTGGTTCAGGAAAAATATTGCCACAGAGTATAGTGGGGGCCTGTAGCAGGTAGTTAGCTCCACTTAGTTAAAAAGAGCATAAGCTTTGGTATACATGCACACTTATCTGACAGTTACTAGCTGAATGACACTGGGTAAATTTCCTTAAATTTAATCATTTGTGAAATAGGAATTATAATTTCTGTCTCACAGGGTTCATTTGTGGATTGATACAAAGGGAACCTTGAGGAGGGGAAGATGGCTGCAGTATTACAGGATGAAGAGGATTAAATTATCAACTAACTAACTTTGTGGAGGTTGGAGAAAGAATGAAAGGGACACACGAGACAGGATGAGGGAAAGGGACTTGATTATAACTAATCAGATATAAGAAACGAAGGACACAAGGAATGTCTCAGGGATCAAATATTTGTTGAATGTTTCCTATGTATCAGCCACTCAAAGGTTGGCACACTTAATCAAAGAGTGATGTTGATTCTAAGATATACAACAAGTCATAGAAATTAAGGCATTGTTTCCTGCGTTTGGACAAATTGGGAGGAGCAGAAATAGGCAGAAGGAAGTAGAGGAGTTTGACCTTTGTCATATTCAGCCTCAAGCAGTAGTGATACATCCAGTCTGAAATGCAGTGCAGAGGTGGTAAGATTCAGCATTGGACTGTTTACATAACACCACCTGAGAAGACTGTAAAAACTGTAAGTTTCTAAGCTAAGCTGGCCCTTCAGAAATTCTGATTCAGTGTGTCTTGGGTGAGATTTTGGCCCACTGCCAGGGTAGATAAAGTGTTACATGAACTGAAAAGGTCAACTCGGGTGGAAAGTCAATTTGTGTGTCATCAGATTATAGACAGTAATAGTATACTTGGGTGTGATAGCACTGGCTTCAATCCTGGCTTATAATAAGAATAAGGCACTGAGGTCTTGTATTGAGAGGTAAGGCCATTCGACATGCACGCTGCTGAGACAGTTGACACAGGAATAGCCAGGAAGCTCTGCAGCCAGCCCTGAGAGCTGTACCTCAGATCTGTGCTGTCCAATATGTGGTCACCAGCCACATGGGATTCTGCTAGAATGAAAGAAGCAATAGTTAATGTACTTTTTGGATATACTTCTCCGAGTGCTTAGAGTAATTTAAAAAACTTTTACTAAGGAAAACAAAAATTGAACCGAATTGATATTTCATTTTAAATTAATTAAATCATAAAATCAAAATGTTGCTCCTTAGTTCAACTAGCCCATTTCAAGGGCTCGATAACCACACATAGCTAGTAGCTACCATAGCAGGACAGTGTCGATATAGAACATTTCCATCACTGCAGAAAGTTCTATTGGACAGCATTGCTGAGGAAGCGTTGATAACCTGCCAAAAGCCCGTGCACGATTGAAAATAGTTGTTACTGGTCTCACTCTAAAGACCTGGAAAGACTTGATGTTTAGCGAATAAAACACTATTTTAGTTGGTCTTTTTGCCAACTAAAGGGAAAGAAGACTGTAGCAAGCCAGAAGATGTTTGATAAAGTGAAGAAATGTCATCCATTTATATCCATTCCCCCTCTTTGGTGTGGGGAGGGTGAAACTAAGCTTCTAAACCCTGTGGCCCCCAGGAGCAAACTACCTAGAATATCGTCTCTCAACGGACTGGTCTGTGAGCCATTATTGGATCCTACTCTTCTCCTAGCCCTCCCTTCCCATTCCCCAGGCAGCCTGACTGCCAAGATGGTTGGCAGTGCCCAGATGCGATACCAGGTAGCTGCACTTCCTGGCTCTGTGTGTGCTCTGTTGGCCCTCTCTGTAGTTTGCATCCATCTGCTCCTCTCGCCCTTTCACGGTGCAGAGTTAGGTGTTGTTTTGTCCCCTGGAGGAAGCCCATATTATCCTATTCCTACCAGAGAAAAAGCAAATCAGGAACAAGGAAAAATATGGAGCATAAGCATGTGTTTCCAGGTCGTCAACATGCAAGCAAACGTGCATGAAAATGAGTGTTAATTTACTGCATGATTCAGTGTTTGCAAGACTATCAAGTCATTTCCCATAGGCAGCCCAACAGCCATCACATGGTAATGAATTTCTATTATAACCACGCATGATGGTTGAACCAACAAACTAATGATCAAAGAAAAGAACAAAATAATAACAATGGTGATAACAATAATGATAGTGTAATAATTAACTAGCAAAAGCATTTTTAACTGGGGTCAATTGGGTAATATAGTTGTTTGGGGCAGTTATAACAGGTCTGATTTTTCTCATTTTAACATTTGTGGTTTCTGCTGCCTTCATTAAAAAAAAAAAATTCTCTACTGTGAAAATAAACCCAGTCTAATGATCAAAATAGAAACAAGTTGAATGGGTAGTAGGTTTTGTTTTTATTTATGTTTTTCATATTAAGTTTTTGAGGTTTTTTAAAATTTGTCTGGACTGTTCTGCAAAAATTGTTAAAACCAAGACTCCAGCTTTTTGGAATTCTGTGTTAAGTTTTGAATTATAATCTTCATTACCAATTTTCTCATTCATGCATATGCATCTTTGGCTCTGTTTTAGTTATCTGTAAAACTCAATGTGAATTGTACTTTAACATAGACAAAACCATTTGGAAAAAAGACCATTTAAAAGATAAATAGGTATTTTATTTTATTTTATTTTATTTTTCCCCTGTCTCCTAAATAGTATTTTAAAAATCCATTTTATCCTTTTTTTATCCCTCTTTACTATTTTCCTCTTGTCATTGTTTTTTCTGTTCCTTAGTTATTATTGTCTATTTTAGTATCTGATTGAAAGGAGAATTGATCTGATTTTAACAATGTAAAGGTATATGATGAATTTAGATCATCCAAAAGAGAATTCTAAATAATGTAAATAAGAGCTTAATGTTTAGTTAGCACTTTTTCTTGAAGACTTGTCTGTCTCAGTTCATGCTCATTTTCTTTCACAGAGTGTTGTTAGTTATCTCATTCTAGGCAAATATCCTCCAGCAGATCTCAGCCAGAACAAATATTTACAGTTAAGCCCTAAACTCCAGAAAATGGCTTTGTGTGTG
>NW_017731719.1:1374628-1393036 GCF_001890085.2 Hipposideros armiger
GGGGCGGGTGTGTTTAAATGGAAAGGCTGACTTTGTCTTGGCTTTAGAAACACAAATGGAGCCACCACAATAAATCATTCAAAGACACTCAAACGGATGTTTATGGGAAGAATGCTTACCTCCGTTAAGCTAAGGTATAGGGTTAAGAGGCTGTGGGGGCTGTGATCCCACATAACTAATGGGCACACTTCACAGACAGAAGGGCCATGCTTTAGTCATAGTGGGAAATCTGCAGTGACAGACGTTTGTTCTATATTTGTGAATGACCTGATTTGGCATGCATGCAGCTCGTTCTACCGACAATAATGATAACATGGTGTGAGGGGAAGAGAGGGAAGAAAGGGGAAGAAGCAGTGGAGGGAGGAGAGAGACCTAGGCAGACAGAAAGGGAGAAGGGGAAAAGAATACGAAACAGTGGGAGGCCAGGAGCTTCGAATGGTGACTCCAGGGGAACTTGCCTTCAGTAGGTCGTTAGTTTCATTTGGGAACAAGTCTAACTGATTCAAGGAGCATCGCCTTTCTTTCCTCCATGCTCCTACCCTCTCCCTCTCCCTCCTCTCTCCTGCAATCTCTGAAGAAGATAGATATTCAGACATCTGTCAGGTGGTACAGGATGCCCTGCATCAAGGGGTCCCTTGTTGTTTGCAAAACTTGTCTGGCCCCCCACGCTTTACTGCAATCCTACAACACCTTCAGGTAAGAAAGAAACTGGCCCAAAGCGATGAAAAGAGTAAAGGGCTGTCAATAATTGGAAGAGAAGTAATATTATGCTGTCTGCCACCTCTCCTCCCCTCAAGCCATTCCTTCTTAAAGCAACAGATATACTCCATGGCAAGAGCAATTGTGACACCCAAAGAGGCCTCTGCTGAGAGTAAGCTAGCTAGGAGTGGTGGACAGAGCACTGAATAAGGAGACAAGAACCCTGCGTCCTGCTACAAACTTGCTGTGTGACCATAGACAAGTCACTTCCCCTCTCTGATCTGTAAAGTGAAACAATTCAAAAGATCTTGAGGGACATTTTAGCATTAAAAATCACAGTTCTCATTGTAACATAGATATGTAGGTAGGTAGCCCTCATGTCACCTCCTCAGACGTCTTTCCTGACCAGCCTATCCAAAATATTGGCTATCTCCCTCAAACATAGCACTCACCATCATTTGAAACATGTTTTTTTGTTTGTTTCTTTTGTTTTGTTTTTTTATAGCCATTTGATTAAGCAACCAGGATGCAAGCTCTGTGCAAACAGGGACACAGTCTGTGTTACTCACCACTTCATTTTTTCGTGAAGAATACATATATTCTTTGTATTATTTATATTCTCACAAAGTAAGTGGTTGAGGAGTATTGAATAAGTATATCCAGCTATTTTCCTATGTTGAGTTTTTTCAGTTAGCAAGCAAGAGACATACTGGGGTTACCTCCACAAGTGGGCAATTGTAAGGGATACACAAGCTAGGAAGGGGTCAGGAGGCTCTCCGGAACCCATAAGCAGGTTCTCCTGACAAATGGGGCATAGCTCTAGCATCTTTAGGATCCAGTCAGAACTTTATATCCTGACAGCCCCTCTGCAGACACAGCATCTACTCTGTTTCCTGTCCACTCTGATCAAGCTTCCTTGCTCTCAGCTCCAGGGCTTTGCCGTTTCAGCAAGATAACCCACTGGCTCACCACTTCTGTTGTTCTGGACTTTCCAGCATCACCCCCTCTCTGTGGGGTCTGATGTCAAACTCCTCCAGAAAGGCTTGATTGGTTTATCTCATCACTATCCAGTATAGGGAACTACTCTGGGGCAAAATTGCCCTGAAACCAGCACACAGGGGTTCCTTACCAGGGAAGCACATCAGGAGCAATTGCATAGCTTTTTCAAAGCACACTTCCTGGGGGCCCATTAATAGGTAATTAATTAGAATCTCCATCTGGTGCTGAACTGGACATCTGGTATTTTGAAATGTCTTCCCAGTTGATACTATTGTGCACCTCTGGACCAGAGCCACTGCCACTGATGACTGCCTTTGGGCCAGGTACTCATCCTTGGTCCAATCAGCTATGCCCAGGGAGGCAGAGCCCCAAATGCAAAGCACAGAGAGCGAGCATGGCGGAAACTCAGAACTCCATAGGAACCTTTCAAATACCCTGTCTACCTTTGCGTCTATCTGGCCATCCTTCTGGCTATCCACCTGTGTACCTGTCTTCCTAGGTATTGTATTTAGATATTGAATATTGATTCCAATATCCCTGTCCTTTTCCTTCAGAAACACTGATGAGGATTAAGGCACGTTAGAGTGGTTCTAAAAACTGGGAACAAAAGGAAGTACATTCCAGCTGAGGAATAGAGAACAGAACATATAGATTCCATTTCAGAATTAGAATTTCATTTCTTAAAATAATAATCCTGTACTCTGTAGTCTTTCTCATTCACACTGCCTCCAAGGCAGGAGGAGTATCTAGACAGGAATTTATTCTTTTCTGGGTCACACGAGGGCAGCCCACTGAATTATGAAATTACCTTTTAAAAAAAAAATTTGCTGTTCATTTCCTTTACAAAAAAAGCCAAGAAAAACAAAGGTGAAGGAAGAGGAGGAGATGGAGGAGGAGGGGAGGGGTGCAGAGAAAAAGAAAAAGAAGGAAGAAGAGAAAGAAAACAACATCAAACATGGGCTAGTTTCCACGGCTGACATCAGTAGGTCCTTGGGAAAGAAAGGGTTAGCAGGAAGTGAGGAAGACTGGGAAGTAATTTACCCAACATAGTGTGTACTAAGCTTCAATTTGCATGGCGTATAAAAAGACTAGAAGATACAGCTTCGCCTTCACTGAGCTGAAAATCCAATAGGGGAAGACACATGGAAAGGATCTACAATATTAGATAAGATAATGTATATAAAGAACCTAAGACGTGCCAAGACTATGGTACGATCTTCATAGATGGGAGTTTCCTTTCACCTGAAACAAAGGAGTTCGTTAAACAATAGTTTTCTGTATCAGGTTTGACCTAACCTCCATTCTAACTTCCTTCTCCTTTGCTTATCTCTACCTGATTTTCCAGGCTCCCCTGCAGCTGGGGGGCCATGTGACACATGAGAAGTCTGCTGGTGTTATGTCTACCCCTTTGTACTAGGTTGAATAGTATCCCCCCAAAATTTCATGTCCACTGATAAATGTTACCTTATTTGGAAATAGGGTCTTTGCAGATGTAATTAAGATGAGGTCTTACTGGATTAGGATGGGCCCTAAATCTAATATTGGAAACTTGGACACAGAAGTGCAGACACAGAGGAGAGAAGGCCATTTGAAAACAGAGGCACAGATTGGAGTGATGTATCTACTTTAAAAATGCCAAGGATTTCTGGCAACACCAGAAGCTAGAAGAGGCAGGGAATGATTCTTTCCTAGTAACTTCAGAGGGAATACAGCCCTTTCCCCACCTTGATTTTGGATTTCCAGAACTATGAGAGAATAAATATGTATTGTTTTAAGCCACCCAGTTTGTGGTACTCTGTTATGGCGACCCTGGGCAACTCCTTCTTTCTTCTTCCTAGAATGAGGATGGGATGCCTTGAAGAACAGCATACTTCTTATGTGGATGAGGGCAGAAGCCATGTTTTAAGTAAGAATGGTAGACCAAGAAGACAGTAAAAACTTGCTTCCTTGGAGCAAGTTTCCCAGACTTTAGATAAATCAATCCTAGGTGTTTCAGTTATTGTTACTCAGGTCTTCTGTTAAGGATGACACATTTCTGTCTAATGTCCTATGGTGGACAGGAAATGACATGGGAATTCATGTTGTTATATAGATGGGTGGCCCTTGGCAAGTCATGAAAACTTCTTGAATTTCATTTTATCCCTCTGTAAGACAGAAACGATAATAGCTACTTGAGTTTTAAATGAGATATTTTATAAGAAAGCCAGGGGTCATCAACAAGGCAGGGGAAGCTAACACAAATTACCAAGACTGGAATACCAAGGGACCTGGAGCCTGTCTATGTTGCATATCAATACACATGTTATATAAAGACCACTTTTCCCACCTCTGTCCTTGCTGGGGGAACCCCAATTCTTTTTTTTTTTTATCAGTAAGCAGTTCTTGGCATCGCAGGTAAGCATACTTTATAAAATATAAAGAACCATACCAACACTGGGGTTCATTTAAGTACAAATGAAATAGCTCCATCACACAACTTATATAAGAAATGTTACTGGGGTGAAGGACTCCACATGCTTTCATCCAACAGAACAGAGCAGAGGTGATTGTTTTCAAGTTCTTTCTGGGATAGTCCCACCCCACCATCTTCCTGGATCATGCCTTTCTTGCTCAAAGTACATCCTTCCTATCACAGGACCCTTCCTTTGGTTATAAGCAAATCCAATTCATGAGCTAGTAGCCTGTGGTAGCAACACTTCCTAGTTAGAAAGCAGAAGAAATGTAAGGATGGAAATTTGCTCCAAAGGCCTATGTAATTGAATTGATATAATTGAATGACTAGCTTTAGGGGAGACCACAGAAGCACACCGCATCTCCCTGGAAATCTGAGGTGTAAGCGGGAATTTCTCAGCAGATACAACCAACAGACTACATCTTTACCCACTTCCCACTTTGCAGAAAGGCCTGTCCATGAGCAAGCTCAATTTTCTGAAGGGCTAGAGCTTCCCAATATTTAGTGCATCCAAATACAGGTCCATGCTTGGCTTGCTGTCCCAGCTCCATTCATGTCTTGTTCCTCTCAGAATTTAATTCAAATCACCTGTTTGTAGACTCGAGTCTAAGTATAGGCAGGCCCTGATCTGTCTTTTCCTCTCCCTTCTACCCTTTCACACCCTCTCACCACTTTAGAGCTAAGTGAATATGGTTTTCCAAATATAGTTTTGCAGGCAGTGTGTTAGGCCTTCTAATGAGCGATGGTAATTGCTTCTGCTATTTTCTAAAATGAAAATCAACCTCCAAAGAGCAGCTGGTTTGTTGTAATGGTCTCCTCCCTCTGATTACATCCCCCATTCCTACAAGTCAGTCAAAGCCCAGCCTTGACTGCTTCATCTGTGAGCGGGGCCTGTGGGACACGGCAGGAGGAATGTGCTGATGGCAGGGAAACTGAATAAGCGAGCTATTGTGTAGTTTATTATATTTAAGGGAATAGGGAAACAGGAGGAGGGAGGGGAAAGCTCTATTTTACTTTTGATTTCTAAGATATCCTATTATGTGTTTTGCTTGTTGATATATCTGAAAAGATAACCAGGTTTTTAGATGACAGAGCAAAGATGTTTCCACCCTCCTTCTCTGTTTTTCAAGAATCACGCCAAAACAACAAAGAGAACACGAAACAAAAACACAAATCCCATATTCTTTAAGGGCAGGAGACATCTGTGATCTGGAACCACAATATACGAAGATGAGAAACAGATGGAGGAATAGGAAGGCACTTAGTAGATCTACGGAGAGTCAAAGCTTAACGCTTGAGGGTGATATCAGTGCAAATCCATATCAAAGCTGATTCACTCTACACAACACAGGAGCGTCCAGGAATTGGAAGGCCCATGTGCCCCAGTGGATGGGAGTGAGTGTGGCACTGCCAACAACTCCCGTGGGGAAACGGTAATAATACCAGCTACCATTCATGAAGCACTTGTTGATTTCTGGTCCTTTACACATATTCTCTCCTGCTAGCCTCATAATGACAGCAAATTATATTTTCCCCATTTTATAGATGCAAAAACTAGGGCTTGGCAGGATAAAATTATTTGTACCAGATAACAAGAGAAAGATAGTAGTTGGTGCTTGAACAACATGGGTTTGAACTACATAGGTCCACTTCTACACAGATTTTTTTTCAGTCAACAATTTGAAATAACTCGCAGATGAATCACATAGCCTAAAATAGACCACGTAAACCTACGGTATCAATAAATGGAGTACAGTATTGTAAATGCATTTTCTCTTCCTTATGATTTCCTTAATAACATTTTCTTTTCTCTAGATTGTAAGAATACAGAATATAATACATACAACAGACAAAATATATGTTAATCAACTATTGATGTTATTGGTAAGGATTCTGATCAACAGCAGGCTATTTGTAGTTAAGTGTTTGGGGAGTCAAAACTTATACACAGATTTTTGAATGCACAGGGGTCAGTGTCCCTAACCCTCATGTTGTTCAAGGGTCAACTGTATTTTTAATTCCAAAGCCTTATCGCTAGACTTCACCACCTCTCCACGTAAAACTGAGTATACTTCTGTTGACTACATGGCCACATTGTCATATGGTTGGTAGGCATGCTGGCAGTTGCTGCTCAGGGCCGCTACTGTCTGAGGTCAGCCTTCAGTGCTTGGCTCAGCCATGTTGCTCAAGCTCCTCTGTTGTTTTGATAATTTCTATAGAAACAAAAGTGTAACCACTTCCCCCCTTGCCATCCTCAACATGATCTGGTCTGGAGGCACCCTCCTGCTGGGTTGGGGGTATACTGAGAAAGTGAGTCCTCTGAGGTCCACGATAGCTGAGGGTCCACCAAACACACTGGCCTGTGTCCTGAGAGGGAAGATAGGGTATCAAGGGAACTGCTAATCCCTTCTTACACCTGCCTATTTGCTGCTGCCCTTCTACCTGCCCTGTCCCACCCAGAGCAGGCACACATCTCACTGTTGCCTCCTGCCCCCACCGTTGGGTCCACAGGTCACCAATAGCACAAAAGTCTGGGTAAATTTAGGTCATGAAGAAACAAAGCATCGAGTGTCAAAACTGCAAAATAAAGTCTGCAGTATTTATTCTCTAGTTTATTTATTCTTTCTGTTCATAGCTCAAAAATCAATCATCAGACACTGGATGAGAATCTCCTATAAAAGTAGCCACCATGTTAGGTGCTTTAGAGGTAAAAAAAAGACAAAAGACATTGTTTCTGCTGTCAAGAAGCCACAACCAGAGAGCTAGAACATCAGTCCCTGAAGAGGGAAATGAAGTTATAAAGCAGTGTGTGACTGAGAGCTACTGGAAGGTTTTCATTGTTATTGAAGTACTCAGTATCTGTTTGTATCTCTGGCTCTTCCATTAAACTGTGAACTCTTTGAAGAGAGGTTTGTTTGTTTGTTTGTTTTCATTTTTATGAAAATAAAATCCAGGCCATAGTAGTGTGAGGGGCACATGCCAGCTACTCCATATGCATCTGTTGAATGAATGAATGAATGAATGAATGAATCAATCAATCAATAAACATATTCAGAGGAAGGAGTGTGCACAGATCTGGAGCTGTTAGGGAGGGTGTCCATGAGGAGATGGGACTGCAGCCAGGCAGAAAGTTGTCATCCAATGACTCTATAATACCAACAGAAACGTCCTAAGGACAAGGCAGCTTTAGAAAGAGACAAACTTGGGAGTAAGCCCGGAAAGCAGGCTTGTCACAGTGAACTTTGGTGAGGCTGTTGGAGACAAACGGATGTCATGGGGACACCAAAACAGGGCTTTTCCAGGAAGCAAGTAAAAAGGCAGCTGTGAGTAAAAGAAGTATCTAGAAACAGATCTATGTTCTGATCCAGATGTTGACACTGAATCTAAATTCCTATCTTGCAAAGACAGGGCAACTTTCATTTATTTATTTGTTTATTTATTTATTTGGGGGGCCGCGTCACCAGGGCTAAGGGCTCCAGTGACCGACCGAATGGGATCTTCCCAAACGTTTGTCCAGGTCCTGGACATCCTCCTTAGGCGCCGTAGGATTAGGTTTTGAATAGAGCCCATGTACAATAGATGGCGAGAACCAGGACGAGGGTGTCGGGCTAGGCTCTTGTTCCTAATTGGAGCCCCCGAGCCCAGGGCATAGTAGGCCCCCAATCAGTATACATATGTGGAAGAAAGAGATGGACCAGCTCCGTTTGTCTTAAGCTAACGCGACCAGGAACCTGCCTAGTGGCCTCTGGGGGCGCTGTCGATCGCCTTCCCAAACGCCAAACCACTCAATCCACAAGCACGGCTTGTGACCCGCCCCTGAGATTTCAGCCTCCAGACCTGCCTGCCTCGGTTCAAAGTCTTCTAGGGACCATAGGAGTAGGAAGAACATTTTTTCCACTAGGGGTTTGATTGAAAGCTACTTTACTTATTAAATGTACATTATTTAAAGTAATAAGAAAGCCTGGAAAACAGGAAAATATTTCCCTGAAGCCCTCCACCCCAACTCACCCCGGTTGTTCTTGGAAGCAACGACATTTCTGTGCACAAATTTGTTAAAATTTCCTCCAGTCCTCATTCAGGCTCCTCTCTACCCTACCCCCGCACCTGGCAGTATGATCCTGGGCAAGTAAATCGCTTCTCCTTGGGACTCTGTTTCCCCCCAGTCGGGGACCAGGAAATGAGAAGGAGCACACGTGTATGCAAAAGCACAGGAAGTCACTTACCACTCCGGGAGGCGGCAGGGGAGGAGGGCAGGTACTGAGAGGGCACTGTGGGGTGTGTGTGAGGGGGTGGGGACCGAGGCCAGTGGCACACTGCTCTCCCAGAAGACAGGACAATTTTTATAATGCATTTATTTTTACTCTGGCCAGTCAGTCTGATCATTATTGGCCAGAATTCACGCCCAAGCAGCTGTAACACTCCTTACCTGCAATCAAATGCTATTTAAATAGGTGTGAAATTCTTGTTGGCATTGAACACATCAGAGTCATGGGTTCCTGTTGGCCACTTATACTGACATATCCAGTGATCCTGGCCAATACAAACTAAATTCTGTCCATGCTACTGGTAAAGTGAAGTGGTGGTTATTCCTTCATTCGGTAAATATTTATGAGCATTCACTGTATAGCTCAGCACAGTCCTAGGCAGCGGACTGAACACTGGAGATTGAATGGGGGATAAACAGACAGGGTTGCCTTTCTGTGGACTCTGGGTCTGGTGTCTGCATAGGCATTCAGTTCTTTCAGTTGCTGATAGTACTTTTAAGCCAGGGACTGGCGAACTACAACTGGCAGGTCAAATTCAGCTTGCCACCTGTTTTCATATAGCCCTCAAGCTAAAATGTTTTGAGGTTTTTTTTGGTTTTGTTTTTTTCATTTTTGAATGGTTGGGAAAAGTCAAAAGAAGAAGACTTTATGGCACCTGAAAATAATATGAAGTTTAATTTGAGTGTTCATAACCAAACTTGTATTGGAACTCAGCCATGCTCATGGGTTTACACGTTGTCTACAGCTGCTTTCATGTTACAGCAGAGCAATTGCCACAGACTGTAGGGCTGCAAAACTGCAAATTTTTGCGATTTGGTTTTTTACAGAAAAAGGTGGCTGACTCCCGTTTCAAGCTAACTTTCTCAAAATGCACTCCATAAAATATTATTTCTGAGGAATATTAATAAGTGTTATATTTTTAAAGTTTCTTGTCAGTGTATTTAAAAACAATAAGTTATAAAATGTTAAAGTTTCTTTACTCATTATTTCTCTAATGTTGGGTATGCCAAAATGCATCTTGACCATCTAAAGCAGCGCGATATAGGATGTAGAATTCTCCAAACATGTACATATGTTTGTTTATTTCCAGAGAACCTCATAGCACAGGGGATTGTGCACACCCCTCTTTGGGAAATACTGAACTAAGTCGTTTTTTGTTTTGGTTTGGGCTTTTTTTGTCACAGGTTTATTTGTATTATTTCTGAAACCAGTTGCCAAAAACCACAGCAGTGTCATTGCTCAGTGAAATAAGACTTTTTCTCCACAGATCTGAAGCCACTTCCTCTTAAGCATAGTGTGATTGTTTTCAAGGTTCCCAGTTCAATTTCAGCTAAAGAGTTAACTGTTTAATACCTACCTATCACACTTGAAGCGTTTCTATGAACACATCCTGAAATGAAAACTTGTGGCAGAAGATTCGAATCTTCCAGTTGTCGGGTCCCTTGACAAGGAGCTGTGCTTCAATTATACGATAATGACACATTGATTCATCCACACGTGTGTAAAAAGGATCTCAGAATGAGCTCAGGATGAGTCAGTGAGGGTTCAGGCATGATGAGATATCTTTAGAGAACTGAAGTTTATTTGCACAGGTGCCAATAAGCTTCCTGGGAGAGCATGAAGACAGAAATAAAACAGGCACAATGAATTTGACTCAGCAGAAACTCTTAACTGTGCTAGGGAAGGGGCAACTCTCTCAACAGTGTGATCTCTGTCCTGGAGATATGTCTCCTGGTCTAATACCCGCTGGCCACCTGTTTGAATCCTGTGAGGAGATGGCAATGGGGGAGGGGTGTAAATGAAAATGAAAAGAGCTGTTTCTTGAAATTCTTAAAATCTTAAGGCCGGAGCAACACTGTTTCTAAATTGATGGAGGCATTCATTCTGCCATGCTGCAAGACGTTGGTACTGCAAGCGCTTGTGGCACTGGGGATGCTGCCGCCCAGGCACCGAGGCTGAGCAGTAGTACTACCTCCAGGGGGCGCTGTTTGCAATGGAGCAGCCATATCACCCACGTGCTCAGCTGAGCAGTGATGGTGTGGAATCATCAACCAGCAGGAAACAACCTTACTTGGTGGAGCAGCGGACACGATGGCCATCAGCAGGGATTTAGGTGTTCAGCGGGAGAGACAATGTGGCCAAGTGAAGCAGCAAGGGAAGGGCAGCAGCATCTGCCAGTGTATAATTGAGACCGTTCACTGGCTCTCCCAGTGGGGGACGGGGGACAGGTGAAGAAATCACTGTGGGTAACGTGCATGG
This sequence comes from Hipposideros armiger, assembly GCF_001890085.2. NCBI lineage: Eukaryota > Metazoa > Chordata > Mammalia > Chiroptera > Hipposideridae > Hipposideros > Hipposideros armiger. The sequence continues at coordinate 1,385,303 of NW_017731719.1, forward strand.
GGCTGCCATTCTGTGTTAGGCTTGTGACTCGAAGAGCTAGCAACATTTGATTTCACTCGTAGTTTCGTATTTGAAGGCGCTTGGGGGAAATTTGGATTTATTCTACATAGTCATAGTAACACACATAAGCACACACACTTAACACGTATATCCTATCAAAGACATGCGCTATGGATGTAAATGCTCACATGAACCAAAGCTGTGCTTGTATATGAATTATAAATTGTTAAAGCGAGGTGGGGGTGGTTGAGAGTTGGGATCTAAGTGGGTGAGTCTTAGGGTTTCACCATCCAAGGTTCAACCAAAGAGCTCTGCTTTTATATGCTATGCATATTGTGCTTCTGTGTAAGATTTCGTTTAAGAAAGGTTTCCATGGCAAATATAAATAAATTAATTTTTAAAAAGTTTGAAAACCCACTTGATATATTTCAACATTACTATTTTATAAATGAGGAAATGGGGACACAGAGGTTAAATGACTCGCCTGAGGTCATGACAACAAAAGTAATGGATTAAGGGCTGAAGTCCAATGTTTTTGTTTTGTTTTGTCCTATTACACCATGCAGAGAAAGAAAGAATATACACTAGAACAATGAGTCTGGATATTTTACAGCACTTCATGTGTTTCTCAGTTTTAAATGGTTAGAGGTTTGAGAACTGGCTTATTAGATATTTTAATTCTTCTAGCCATGATTTTATAGCAAGAAAAAATATTAGCTATGGGGGCAGTAATGTAGATTAAATTAATACAGTTTTGTATCAAATAACCATAGTTAATACAATTTTAGATTCAACTTTAAAGTTGAATTTAGAGTCTACTGGGCATGTTGTACTAATCAGAAATATAGAACAAATGAGATCATTGTGTTTTAGAACAAGCTTTGAAAAACATTGGCCCGATTTTCTAAGCACAGAAGGAGACAGAAAAGATAATAAGAAAGTTCGAGAAGAAGTTCATGAGTAAATGTTAACAGAATAGAATTATTCACTCGGGAGAAGAGAAAGCAAAAGTTAGTCGAACCATTTCCAGAGGCATAAAGGATCTCTTGACTGAGATGAACTACTTTTCTCTTCCACAAGGAGGGACAGAATAAGGGAGGACCTTCAGAAAGACGACGAGAGATTTGAGGTGGAAGAGTCAGTAGAATTGAGAGTCAGAGATGGTGATAGATACCTTTGAGGTTCTCTAGGCCTTGCAGAGTTTTAAGGCTCAGAGGCAGTGGATGTTAAGTGACCAGTCCAGGAGAGAAATGGGAGCTAGATGACTCCTGGTCTCTGTTATCATTTCAGAAAATATCACCATATGTTGGAAGCTAAAGATAATTCAACAAGGAGGCATAGGGGCAGGGAGGAGGAGGCTGGGGGCACGACTTTCCATATGAATGCTAGGATGGTCACTTAGAATGCCCACCCACTCTGCAGGGCTGGCTCCCTGACCAGGTCTGAAGGATCTGCTATACTCTGCCCCTTCCCCTCCTGCTGTCCAATTAGAGATTCCCAGCTGCCAGATGGGCATTAGAAAGAATGCTAAGTGAAATAAGTCAGACAGGGAAAGATAAATACCATATGATTCCACTTACGTGTGAAATGTAAGAAACAAAATAAATGAATAAACAGAAGCTCAAAGATACAGAGAACAAATTGATGGTTGCCAGAGGGGGAGGGTGTGGGGGGGATGGACAGAAGGTGAAGGGGAATAAGAGGTACAAACTGCCAGTTATAAAATAAGTCACGGAGATTTAATAGTTTACAGCACAGGGAAAACCGTCAGTAATATCATGATAACTTTGTATGATGACAGATGGTTACTAGACTTATTGTGGTGATAAGTTCGTAAGATATATAAATGTCTAACCACTATGTTGTACACCTGAAACTAATATAATATTGTATGTCAACTATAATTTAAAAATCAATTAATTAATAAAAAAGACTTTGGGTGCATCTAATGGCCTCATTTCTTAATATGCTGCAATAAACATCTAAAACATGATAGAGTTCTGGGCACAAATAATCAGCACAAATGCTACCTCCCGTGTCACCTTTTTCTCTTTCTTTCAAGAGAAGGAATTTGATGCTGGTGGCAGTGGGAGATGTGGATACAAGCACATCTCCCAAGAAGGGGTTGTAATAAGACACATACTCAAGCGAAAAGTGACTAAGATGGTACTAACAGGAGCTCCTAGTGTAACCCTTAGAACTTGAGAAGCCTACCTAACAGGAGAACAGAACGTGTCAACTCTCCTCTTGTCTATCTTCCAAGTTCCCTTTTCCTCTGAGTCCAGGTCCCAGTGGTAGTAGATATTTATAATGAGAAAAACAAAATTTCAGAAATACAGTGATTGTTCACTTGAATTTTGATGGACCCAGAAAATGTATTAAAATCCTACAGAATAAAAGGGTTATTTATGATTGGTGAAAGAGTTTCATTCACTCAGTTAACCTCAAGACATTGGCATAATTGGAAAGTTATAACTAAGATTTCTGGAAGGTGTATCTTCAAGTTGTTAGTTATGAAAGCAACCAAACAAGCCAACCCAACAATAAAACTCACTAGCTTGCCAGATGCTCTAAGCTTCTTGGATGACTTGGTGTCAGGTGTCACATTTACTTTCAGAAAGAAGGAAATGATCAGCTGAGACTGTCTCCCCAGGACAGACCCTGACTAATTCTCTTATTGTTCATACCTTTCTCAGGACTGGCCAAGTGATTAGCTGGAAAACGCAGCTTCAGCTGGTGAGGCACTCTCTTGCAAATTCCAAGGAAGTAGCAGGAGTGGGTATTAATAATTTGCAATGTCTGATGGTGAGTCAGGTCTCTGCAGACGGGCTGTTTCATTTGCAGCCCAGCCCCGTTTCTGTAACTGCGCCCTGGTCCCACATGTCCCTTCCAGGATCTCACATACTTCTTCAGGGCTGTTAGACACGCCTCTGTCTTCACGCCTCTAGAAGTATGAGACACCCAGGGGGGAACACAGGCCCCGCTGAGTGTAAGTTGTTGAATCATCCTGCTTTGACTGACTTTTTGTCTCAAGTTCACTGTTGAGAGCAGCCGTGCCCAAAATAACTCAGGCTGGGAAAATGAGAACTTCTACAGGTAGGTTTACTTGGGGAAGTCATCGGAAAACATCTATGTTCTCCCACATGGGTTTATGGACAGGGCTTAAGAGGCATTTTGTATATTTCTAAATGTGGAGGGTCTGGTTAATCACAACAATTTTCTATGGATGTTTAAAAATTGATATTTTGGAGAGTGACCTGAGCAATTATTTCAATGAGAAGAGAGAAAAGAGCAACAAGATTTTAGGTTAAAGGTGGAGCAGAAATCATGACCTTGAGCCAAAGAGTTGTAATCGTACAAAATGATTTTTTTTCAAGTAAGCTACTAAAATAAGGAAGAATAATAAATATTCTTAGTAAGTTTCTAAACTAAGGAAGAATGGTGGATACCAAAACTTATTTAAAGGTTAATTAAAACTTTACTCCCTTCAAATGGGGGTTTCAGTCCTAATATGTTGCAAACTCCTTTTGAACCTTTCTCTCACTCACTCTCCCAGTAATGGTCCCCCACCCCCACCCCATATCGCTTTCTCTTTTCCAAACTCCTCACATATCTTAAGCTCTTGTTACAGCTCAGCCTAGGCCTCGCACTCTCCTCATTTTCTCAAATCCTTGCTGACTTCTATTTGACTAGAAACATTGTCCTTCCTAATGCACATCACTCCAGCCTGTTTTGGTTTCTCTCAGTTTTGCTCCACAGCCCCATTCTACAAACAAGGATTCTAGGATCATAAGGAGAAACACAGAATTTTTTTGGACAGGTGGAAAGGGGATGAGGCTATGAATAATTACTGGTTTATTTTTATTTTTTCTGTCACACATGAAAAGGCCTGGTACAGTGCCTGGTCCAGAGCAAAGGAAATGATCAATTAAATAACTCAATATTAGCTGACAGAATCAATCTGTAACATCTTCCCAGCTATACCAGCCATCAATATCATCATTATTAAAACTCTTCCCACTGAAATAGATATTCTTCAGTGGTCTCCCCTTTTCCTTCTTTCTTTCCCCCTTACTCCCTCCTTCCCTCTTCTTAAATTTCTTGTCTCTGTCTTCATTCATTCAGGCTGCTATAACAAATTACCATAGACTGGGTGGTTTATAAACGACAGAATTTATTTCTCACAGTTCTAGAGGCTGGGAAGTCCAAGATCTAGGCGCCAGCAGATCCCCTGTCTGGTGAGAGTCCACTTCCTGGTTCATGGACAGCTGTCTTTTCACTGTTTACTCACATGATGGAAGAGGTAAGGGAACTCTCTGGGGTCTCTTTTACAAGGGCACTAATCCCATTCATCAGGGCTCCACTTTCATGACTAATAACCTCCCAAAAGTCCCATCTCCTAATCTCAACACATGGTGGAGGGAGGGTAGGATTTCAACATATGAATTCTGGGGGGACACAAACATTCAGTCTATAACAGTCACCTTCAAGGGCATTCAAAGATAAAGATGTTGGATGAGGGTAGGGTTTCTAGACAACGTGATTTGTCTCATTTTTGTTCCCCAAATAGACATAAATTGGGCTTCTTCAAGTGTGAGGGAGAAAAGTAGTGCTTTGCGTTGATTGCATACATACCAAGTCATCCTGTGCCCCAGAGAAGCACTAACCCTCTCACTCCTTACAACAATCATGCGAAGTATGTATGTAATTACAGTGGAGTTGCATGATGCATGCACTTGACTTATTCAGCCTAGACAAAGTCAACTGTGTATACTTCACAGAAAGGGAAGGGTACAGGAGGAAGAGAGAGTGAATTTAATATAATTTGTGCGAATGATGTCCCAATTCCACCTGGTAAACCTAGTTGGGCCCCAGAGTGCACAGGAGATAGGAATTCCCTCAAACTATCTGTTTCCGAAGTGCCGCCCATGGTGTTAGCATCTCAGGGCACCAAGAATGAGTCTGGTGATTAAATTTACAACATGATTTTTTTTTTCCATCCAAAATGGCCCATAAACTAAGGCCAAGAATTCCATCTGTTTTACTGTTGGAGGAAAATCTGGTTGTGTTAGACCCACTGAGAGATAATTTGGGAGAGCAACTTTACAGGCATTTTGAAGCATTACCAAGAATACATTTTGATATGTGCCTCATATGTTTAGTTTTGTCTCATATGTGAGGCTCTATCTCCATTTTACAGGTGGGAAAATTGAGGCTCAGAGAAATTAAGTAATTTGCCTCAGGCCAGACATCTGGGGCTGAGATGACATCTGAGTTAAGTCAGTCTTGGTTCCACAGCACATGTTCTTCTGACTGCCCCAATCCAGCTCAGCTCTCCCTTGAGTCTGTTTCAAATAATCATCATCTCTTGGCCATGTCTTGGCTGTCTGCATCATCTCTCTATTCCTTGCCTCTAAAGCCTCAGTGGAGAACTATTTAGACAATCACAAAGGACCAAAGCGGAAGTTCAACCAGCCCACACAGGTACTGCCATACTGGTTATTTGGACTGCTATCTATTCTATGACCACACCACCACTCCAATTGGCCAGACATCCATCCTGGTACGCATGCCTCACTGACGGTTAAATATTTTGAACATCACTCTGGCCATACCTCTCACAACAGCATAGAGAGATTCATATATGACAAAAGTAATATTCTAAGTAATTTTATAATGGTTTTTCCACATGAGTCGAATGCAGTCACTGACGTCTTCATTTTCTAGAGCCGAGAACAGAGGTCCAAAGAGCATGCCTTGTACAAGGCCGGAGGAGGTGAGGCTGGGACCTGAATGTCCCCGACTACATCAGCTCACACTGGTTTTCACGCACAGCCAGCTACCTCAGTCTTTGCTGAGAATTTAGCATGACAACTAATGGAACTTTCTTATGAGAATGACCAAGTTACTGGTTGAGCCCTGTGAGAACAAATGAGGATTTTATTGTCTTCGTTCAGAAATGTGTAATCTAGTCAAAGGTGGTGCTGGGGTGCAGAGTCACCGATGGTTTCAGCACCTCTTTTGGGACTGTGTGTCTGCCTTGTTTTGATCTATCCAACTACTCCTATTAATTACATCAGCTGCCTGAACGGCCCACACCTCATTTCCCAGAGAGGAGCAGGGTCTCCTGCCATCATGTCCTATGTCACCCTGTAGGATATTAGAACTGACTCAAGATTGTGTTGAAAAATGTTTTCCTTTTCAGTATGCTAATAAGGACAAGATCATATCAATGGATATGCATCGTGGCAGGATTTTTCTGCAGCTGAGTCTTTTAATGAGCTGCTCTATAATGAGGGCTAGATCCTCACACAGTAACTGTGTGCTAGACAAAGTTTAAAGACCTTTATTTTCCCTCTACTCGCACCCTCTTCTAAGCCCTGGCTCTAATTCTTTTAAACAGTAACATTAATTGGCTGTTAAGTAAAACAGGAGAGAACACAAAAGATTTATGAGATTTTGAGAAGCTGTACCAGTTCTCAAGCATTCAGAGAAACAGATTTGGTTTATGAGGTAATTATGATTTAGTGTTTTCTCTCGCCCTGTTGAGTCTGTGGCCTGCCTCTAAAATGGATCTGGGATGAATGTCAAAATCAGAATTTACAGTCAAACCTTTTGAACATATAAAGCTCAGGAGAAGTTTCTCTGTTTGTTTGTTTGTTTCTAAGCAATATTTCCTTCTGTATTTCTGTGCTTAGGTTTTGTAGGATGCCCCCCCACCCCATCTTTGGAATGGCATCTATAAATTACTTCTGATAAGGCTGCTGTATCATCAAAAAGTGATTGTTTTTGCAAGCAATCATGGGAAAACATGTCAATTTAAATACTTTCTTTTCCTCTCACTCCTTTTTCTCCCCTCACCCATTACAGGAGAACTGCTATCATCTCAGGTTTTCTATCCTTTCAGAAATGAGCAGCAACTCAAGACTGATGAGCTTGAGAAGAGATCTTTTTGCTTCTTCTTTCTGTATCTCCCCCCCCCCAATGGTCTCCCTTTGAAATGAGAAGTGTGTTTAGCTGCTTGTTGTCTTCAGGGAGAGCAGACCCTGGGATTCTTGCGGCTCCAACGGTTTCAGATTTGGCTCCCCACTTAGGTGAGGAGATCTTAGGTAGTTACTTTCCCTCTGGGAGCCTCCTTTCTCTCTCCTAATTTATAAAATAAGGCAGAGGGTGGCTTCTAAGGCTTCTTCCAACTCTAAAATGTTAATGTTACCTATAGATGGCCCAATAGTAATATATTAGGCCACCTTGGTGTGTGTTATTGAAAGGGAGATGCCATCCAAAAATATGCCGCTTTGACATGAGAATTATTTTAAGTGGAAGGCATTTCATCTGAAACCCCTTATTTACCTAAAAGCAGTGCCTCCCAAAAGCACTCAATGATCATAAATCCCCGCCCTGGGAGTGATTCTCATCTTCTCTTCTGGAAGTTGAGAAGTGAGCACCACACCCAGGCAGACATGTCACAAAACTATCATGTCTCCCATCTATTCTCCTAAGGCCAACTTACTTTCCCAAAAAGTCATTTGTTTTCTCATAAGTGCCCTTCTCCCCTCCTCTTCTCCTATTAAAATAGTATATAAGCCCCAAATTCTAAATACCTCTTTGAGCGTATTTTTCTGTGAACGCCTATGCATGTATGTGAATAAAAATCTATCTTTTCTGTTGCTAATCTATCTTGTGTTGGTTTAATTTGCAGGACCCTAATAATAGAACATAGGAGGGTAGAGAAAA
>NW_017731719.1:1393851-1407615 GCF_001890085.2 Hipposideros armiger
CTTGTTGCTCAGAGCTCGCACTCTTGAGCAAGCTCTTAACCAACTGAGTCACTCGACCAGCCCAGTAGTAGTTTTCTTTTAACAAATATTTTTATGATGGAGCTTAGGGGTAGATGCCAATTCAAGGTCAGCAGTTTTTCAATATGGGCTTAGATAACAGCTATTTAATTGTAAAGGGTTTTTTGTTTGTTTGTTTGTTTGCTTTGTTTTATTTTGTTTTCTGTCTCACTGGGCAATTCTCGGTAGTTGTGCCTGTGCAAGTTGGGAGGAGGGAAGTTGCAGCTCTCACCTATTTCCTGGATGTAATCATGGAGGAGGCCATTCAGTGACTCACACAAGAATCTAGAAATAGCCCCTGAACATTTGATTAGATTACATATTCTATGCAATACATTATGTATTATATACAGCACCATCGACTGTGTAATGCACCTAAGTGTCATCATATATTATATACAGCTTTATAACATGACATAGTTTATTGCAGCTACAATTTATTGAGTATTAACTATGTGCCAGGCCTGCTATTAAGCATTTTTCTTATGTTTTCTCATTTAGTGTAGATGATGTAGTTTATGTAAATGATAATTCCAAATAACATTTGGTGTTAATAATTTCTTCTAAGCATTTCTCCTGTCTTGAGGATAAATAAGTTAAGACACATGGAAAAGAACCCAACAGCAAGGATATCTTTGCAAATAGATGAGAATAATAAAATAGGGATTATTAGATGTCCTAACATTTCCTCTCCCCACCCCATCCACCCTAACCAAATGCACACACAACACACACACCCACATCCTTAAAGGTCTAGTATAGAATCATTCAAGGGTCCTGTTATATTCTAAAATCTCCCTAGCTGGGATAATTGGCTTTGGAACCTCCCTTATCCCCATGACTCTTTCTCTCATATGCCAATATCTCTAACACATAGATAATTTATGAAAACAGAGTAGACACTTTTTAATAATTAAGTGACAGATGATAGGAGCTTTTTTAAAAAGCTGTAAGAGTGCTCGCTTCGGTAGCACATATACTAAAAAAGCTGTAAGAGCTTGGAAAAGGAATGGGGACTGAGATGGTTAGTCATCCATGTACTTATTTGGAACAACTCAGAAAGAATCTTCATCTTGTACCCTGTTCACCTGCAGCGGGTGCCCTGAAAAGTTTGCTTTCTTTGCGAGCTGGGGTCTTTTCAAGCAGGCATCTGGGAGCCTCAGTCATTTGGAGGGAGAACCACATGCCTGCCCCAATCTCAATCGCCCAGCATCACCCACTCTATTCTCTCCAAATTACAGTGCAAACAATAACACAGGTAAAATTAGTCAAGGCACTAATTATGGAGCGTAAGTGTGTAAAGGATATAGAATGATAAATGGCAAATGCAGAACACGTTGTGTCATATCATGTAATCTCTGTGGCTGCTGAGCCCAGGAACAAAGGGAGAATTGTGCCCTGTTTGTCTAACATGCTCTGTATCACAAATTGGAAATCCTTCCTAATTAAGATATTGTTGAATGTCCTTTGTTAGCAGATTTTAACAATGTTAATTAGGAGGTTAGAGTGATCATTGTTCATCTAGCAAACAATTAGGGTGATTTGCACTGTAGCTTTGGAGGGACTTCTGAGCAAGCCAGAAGTTTCCTTTCTGGAGGCATAGAAGCTGCCGAATGAAGGAGGAAACAGGAGGGGGGAGAGAGGGCAATGTTACTCTTAACATTTTTGGGCTGCGGGCCAAGGCAAAGCACGAGGAAATGTTAGCTGTGGGCCTGGCAGCTGTTAGAAAGCGGCGTTGGTCTTGACCTTGTGGAAAAACAATATTTGTTGATGTAAAGTCTATCTCCACAATGGTTCTTATCTTGGTAATTCAGGAGAGGGTGGTCAGAGAAAGTAGAGTCTTCAGGTCTCTTAATCCTCTGGTCCAGTAAGGATGCAGATGGGGTTCAGGACTTGCCACCCCAAAATATGGCACTCTGGCATATCAAATATATTAAACTGAAGTTGTCTGAGAAAAAAGCAAAGGCAGGAAGGTCACTGTGACCTCATCCCACCTTTCTACCTTGAAACAGGTCCTAAGATGCTCATGTGAGGGGTACCCTCCCTATGCCCAGAGGAGAGGACAATTCTTATCCCCAAGATGGAAGGACACTGAGAAGAATCTGGGCCTTGTTAATTTTCTCCAGTTCACCGCACTGACCTCACACCTGCTGTCCTATCACACTTCTCCAAGACTGCTCCCTCTTCATCAAACCTCGCATAACAATACTCAGAAGCCTAACCTTCTTCAGGTCTTCATTTCCCTATGAAGGCTTCTGTATCACATAAAGCTTAAATAAATCTGTATACCTTTCTCCTATTAATTTCTCTTTGTCAGTTGAATTTTCAGAGCCAGCCAGGGATCTTAAGAGGGCCAAGGAAAATTTTTCCTCCCCTAAAGCGTCTTCCAAAAGTAAGGAAAACAATGCCCTGCCATCATTTTTCAGAGTTTTCTCTTATTTTAGAACCAGATGAGTCTGGGACCCTCCTGCTGTAGCCCCCAAACCGGGCCACCTTTGCACCCCCTAATATACACACATGATGTAAAAACAGTTGGCAGTTTTTTTCTTTTCTTTTGAAAGGTAGTAGAATATGCCACCCCAAAATATGACCCTGGGAGTTCAGGATAAGCTACCCCAAAATGTGCTGCTTTGCTATATTGAGGATTTTGAGCTGCTGGCACTTGAAAACAGCAAATGGAGGAAGAGGCTTTCTCTGAATTCCCCTTATCTGCCTAAAGACAGATCCTTCTGAAAAAGGAATTCAGTTGTCATAAGTTCCCTCCCCAGGAGTTCCATCAACTGGAAAGATTGACTCTTATCACGGGAGAGGAGACTAGAAGTTGACTCTACACCCAGATGCACTGTCACAAACTGTCATACTTCCCATCTGTTCTTCTAAGGGCCCATTCATCTTTCCTAAAAATCATTTTCTCTTCCTTAAGAGGCCTCCATCCCTCGTCCCCTTTCCCTATTAAGATGGTATTTAAGCCTGAATTCTAAGCCACCTCTTCGAGTTACTCATTTCCCCCAGTATCTCCCATGTAGACATGAAGTATCCATGTTAATAAACTTCTGTTTGTTTTTCTCTTGTTAATCTGTGTTTTATTACAGGGTTCTCAGCTAAAAACTCAGAAGGGCAGATGGAAAACTACTTTTTCTCCTCTACACGTTCGTTCCTTTTTTATAACTCCCAGCCTCACAGTAGAGGTAACAGGATTAAAGGGGAAGAAGGAAGGAAGGAAGGAAGGAAGGAAGGAAGGAAGGAAGGAAGGAAGGAAAGGAGGGAGGGAGGGAAGGAGGGAAGGAGGGAGGGAGGGAAGAAAAAAGGGAGAGAGGGAGGGAGGAAGGGCTTTGTTTTGCTACTTTGATACAGCAAATATGAAAAGCAAAGTATATTTGGAGAGGAGACGAGAATTGGCTGTTTGAAAACTACCAGAGTACTTGAGTTGCTTTGAGAATCTCATCCTCTCGAAGCAAAGGTGCTTATGGAGAGGAAGGGCAGGCATCTCAGCGAAAGGAGGTATTGATTGGAAATTGAACACAAACACTCTGAGTTCTATTCCTGGCTCCATCAATGATTTCTCAATACAAACTCAGGAAGAGTCACTTAACTAAAAGTCACACCTGCTTGGAGATGGTACCAGGTATCTTGCTGTAGTGATTTTCTAACTACGCACACACAACTCTAGGGGAAAAAAAAAAATCTAACAGATATCTGGCAGCTACCTGGTGCCAGGCACTGTGCTAGAGACTTTACATAAATTTAATCACAGCTAGCACTTAGCTCCAATCTAAACAGCCCTGAGGCCCATTTAAGTGGCTCTCAAGTCTGCTTTTAACCTTGGGGAACCCCATCTGCTGGGGGATAAAAAGCTCTTTTATGTACTACACCCTCACAGACCACCCACCCCAATAATTTGTGCTTTGTCAAAAAACCTTCCGTCCAATTAACAGGCCACAATTTTGATGAAACAAATGGTGAAATAAATTATTCATGCATGTCAGAAATCAAATATAGATCAGGTCATCTTGTAAACTGTTACAACGTCTATAATTTGTTTTAAAGTACTTGAGCATAGATAATGTAATATTATGTATGTGTTAGCTTAATTTACAACCTAAGTGTAGGAGTTGCTCTAATAAGAATTTACCTTTTTGGTGTGGGAAGTCAGAGTTCTCATGGGGAAATCCAGCTAGAGTAGTCTCCCCTTATCCATGGGGGATAAGTTCCAAGACCCCCAGTAGATGCCGGAAACTGTGGATAGTACCAAACCCTGTATATACTCTATTTTTTCCTACACATACATACCTATGATAAAGTGCAATTTATGAATTAGGCACAGTAAGAGATTAACAATAATAACTAATAATAAAAAAGTTATAATAATAACTAAAAATAAAAATAGAACAATTTTAACAATATCTGTAATAAAAGTTACATGAATGTCATCTCTCTCTCTCTCTCTCTCTCTCTCTCTCTCTCTCTCTCTCTCTGATAACAGAGATGGCTGGCTACTAAATGACTCACGGGCAGAGAGCATCTACAGTGGGCATGAAGGACAAAGGGATGATTCACATCCCAGGTGGAATTGCATCACACTACTCAGAATGGCATGCGATTTAAAACTTAGGAATTATTTGTTTCTGGAATTTTCCATTTTGTATTATCGGACTGCAGTTGACTGCAGGTAACTGAAAGCTTGAAAAGTGAAACTGCGAATAAATAGGGACTACTGTACTATAGATTCACTTCCATTGTCTTATCTTGATCAATACAGGACAGTTTGCAAAAGAGCATGGCCAAGGTCAGAAATGGGTCTTCATTGGTCAAGTTAGTGGCTTGTTAATTTGTGTACTGGCTGTTATAAATGGGTTCTCATCGGTACAATTTGATCTGAGAGTTGCGTAACTATTAAGTGTAGAGATGAACTCACTTTTCTGTCTCTTTGCACTCACATACATATGAATTCATGGGCGCCTTTGTTCTCCCAGTCTGCTGTGTTTGTTTGCTCTCCATTAGCATATCTAGGGCCTGGCACAGAGTAGGTGCTCAACACACATCCCTTGAATGAATTATGAAAACTGCTCTGTCACAATAGGGGAAAATTCATCGGGTAGAAAACCTGTCCACTTTTTTCAAGACCCAATGGAAAAACTTGGCAGCTTTGTATTTTCCTCTTCAAATTTCCAGACAGGGCTTTCATGAGTTGGTAAGTGTTGCAGTTTGAGCTCTTCAAAAAACACCAGTAAACCATTTACTTCCACTTAGAACTCTTGGTCATCTTAAAGCCGGTCAACTTTTCCAGCTGTCTTTATCCAGGAATAGCAGCAAGGAGACCATAAACTCATTCAAATTTAGGCACACAATACACAAGGGGAGTGGAGAGAATATTCAGGCTAGGGAATTCTGATGGCTCATTACCATGACAAAGGTTGTAACAACTTGGACAGGAAGCTGAACAAAAGGCATCCACTGTTCTATTTGCAATTCTAGGATTGTATTTGTAATCTCTCTTTGCAGGAGAAAGAGACTGCCAGTAAAAGGATGAAGCACAATAGGAAGGGAGAATCCACAATGCTGAGAGAGACCAAAGGGATCAGTGAGTATGCACAAGTGCATACACACACACACACACACACACACACACACACACACACACACGTGCGCTATATGTGTGTACCTTCCCTGTGTCTGTACACATTTGACAAGAGTAAATTATTGTCACGGGTAAGAATTTACCATTATTGACCTATAAGATGCCTTTTAAAAATATATTCAACATGGCTGGGATGCCTATTTGAAGTGAAGAAGCATTTAAGGAAAATGAACAGGCGAAGCCTCAATATTTTCATAGAGCAGAGCAAGCCTCTTTACTTCGTTCACTGTGGAGAGCCTGAGAGTAAGCTAACATTGTAACCTGCTAAGTAAGATACCATGAATGTGATTAATAATGCAGAGGGGAAAGGCTCAAGAGTTATTGTGCTCTGTAGGTTTTGGTGTCAGGGAGGCATTAATTGTCCCGAAAGTCACTGACAATTTTGGTTAACAAGTGATACAAATGGAATGGCTCAGTCTGCTGTTCTTTGGGGTCCTCACTTGCCCGTAGCTGCTAAACGCTGCAAATTCTGATTCATTGCCATTTGATCCCCTTTTGTTAGCTATCTAGTCAATAACTATAGTTGGGAAGTGTGTAGTGGCAGGGACCATTCAAAAAATGACTCACCATCCCCAGAGCTCGAAAAGCAAAACTATTACCTTTATTCAGCTGGAAAAGAATTATACCCACAGTCTATTCTATTGTCCCACTATAAACCAGGCTCTTAATTGGCACTTTGGCATCAGTATTTTAAAAAGTTTATAATGACAATTTAGAAGTGAGGCATCATGGAGGCTGAAGTGACTTCACTTCCAGGTTAATCTTGCCTTGAAATGTTTGCATGTGCTGTGACTGTATCCGCCTCCTAGGAAATGTGTACGGCTGCTCTCAGTGGAGGGCAGACAGGGTTGCTCTTAGATTACTGGGCTGCAGTTAATATGCTGCACTAATAGTATTCTCTGATGCATTGATCTTCTTCCTTCCACCCCTCTGGCCCCTGATGGACATTAACAAAGTTGGCACCTAACCACACTTCTCATTCTGCTTCCTTTGGTTTCCATCTTATTAGGGGCACATGAATACAAATGTCAGTTTGTCAATCCCATTTATGCTTACAAAGTGAACACCTGAGGATGAGACAGACAATTAACATTGAGCAAATTCAATGCAACAAACATTTATTGAACCTCTGACTGTAATTGATCGAAAGTGCTGAGTCATTAACAAAAGCACTTTTGTGACTTTCCCAACAAAGTCAAGGTGATTCTTCCAGTTAGCCGTTTGGGTATGTGTTTATGTCTGTCAGCGGAGCCTAGGAAGTTTGGTGTTGATGATATCTAACTGTGGGAACTAAGCGACCTACAGTTCAATTCAGCTCAGGTGAGTGCCAGTCTGCAGTCTCTTAACTTGCGTTAAGACTGACTCTGGAGCTTGTATGACTGGACTTGATGGAACGCCTTATGTAACATGGGCAGTTGTGGAGAGTATATCTCGACTACAAAAGTATTGAATGTATGGATTTCAGAACTGTGGTATTTAATTATTCTATCTCTATTCTTCATTCACCTCGCCTGCCAATCCTCAAACAGTAAGCATCATCAACTCTTTTTATACACATGTAAGTGAGGATAAAATCTTTCTCTCCTATTTTTCTAGATTCTCTAGCTGGGACCTTGTAAACTAGACTAACAGACAGATTAATAAAAGAAAAACACACAAATCTATTTAATGTAACCTTTATGTGACACAAGAGCCTTCATAAGAAGATGAAGGCCCAGAGAAATGGTGAAACCTGAGTATTTTTATACTAGGTTTTAGGAAGAGTGGATAGTTGTGGAAAAAACATATTAGGACAAGAGTATGAGTTATGGGTTGTAAACTAGGGAAACTTAGTAAAACCTTTTCATTTGGATTATTCTTAGAGCCCGTCCATCTTTGGTGATAAGGATGCTCCTTTCCTCCAGGTATAGACCCTATCCCATGAGGGTCTTATGATCTGCTTCAGGGTAGAAGAGGCGAGGTCAGAGACTCCTTTCAGCATTTGCTGTTTCTGTCGTGGCAGTGGGCTCTAGACAAAGGCCTTTCCAGACCATGTGGTCACTAAGGATTTTGCGCGGGCTTCAGACAAAGACATTCCTGGACTGTATGGTCAGCAAGACTTCCACGTTTAATATTTCCAGATTCCTACCTCACCCGGGAGCCAGTCAGGAACTGGCACAAGGCCACATAACCTAATAAGGAACCTTAGTTGCTAACCCGGAAACTTCAGGATATATAGCCCTGAGTCCCACCCAGGTCGGGGCTCAGCCTCTGGATGTGAATCCACTGAGCCAGTGCCAGCATTAATAGAAGTTGCTTCCCACGCCTTGGTGTCCTGTCTCTCTCTCTGGGTTCCCAGCAACACTGTGACGTTTGATTTAAAATGATCAATATGCCAAGTTGCCATATTTTGGGGTAGTGTGTTATGAACCATATCTATATATCTATATGTATACCTATACCTATATCTATATCTGTATCTATCTATCTATCTATATCTATACCTATACATCTATCTATCATCTATCTATCTATCTATCTCTATCTATCTATCTATCTATCATCTATCTATTTATCTATTATTTAAGAAATCATCTGCTTCTTAAATCTCTTTACTCTTAGGTAAGGCAGTACCCATTTTATAGCAGAATGATGCATTAATCAAGGAAAATATAGTTAATTTTTAAAAAGTCTATAAAGAGAATTTTCTTCAAAGCCAAAAGGATAGGATAAAGCTGTTTTTCCTTCTTGTTAATATACCAGGGTTAGCAACATTTTTTTTGCAAGCTGGAAATAGAGAATTCAGAAATGTTTATTAGCATATGAAACCAATATAAGCTGATAAATGTGCTTTTAAAATAATAGTGCTTGTATTAATTGATGTATTTTTCTGAAAATCAGCTTATCAATAGACATCAAAGGCCTTTTAAAAATGTGCACACCGATTTACCAAGTAATTCTCTTCATAAAAAACTACCAAGGAAATATAACTGGACAAATGGACAAAGATGTATGACTGAAGACATCAATTTTGACTTGTCATAGTGAGGACACATTAGGAAAATTTTAATGTCCATCAGTAGAGGATTGGTTGAGTACACAGTGGTTTATTCATGCAATAGAAAATGTTATAATAATTAAGAATGCTGTTACAATAAAAGTATATATATGTTATCTTGGAATAATTCACACAGTATGTGATCAAGTGCAAATATCAAATTACAAAATTCTTTATAATATGACTACATTATTGTAAGAAAAACACTGGAAAGTTACACATAAAAAGTTAATAGCAATGTTCCTGAAAACCAGTGAGTCAAAAGAGAAATTTTTTTAAATCTTGAAACAAATGAAAATGGAAACACAACATGTCAAAATTTACGGAATACAGCAAAGGCAGTTCTAAGGAAGTTTATAATGATTAATGCTTACGTTAAGAAAACAAAAGATCTCAAAAAACAACATATCTTTACCTCAAGGAACTAGAAAAAGAAGAACAAACCAAGCTCAAAGTTAGTAGAAGGAAGGCGATAACAAAGATCAGAGCAGAAACAAATGAAGTAAAAAAAGAGAAAACAATAGAAAATGTCAACAAAACTAAGAGTTTATTTTTTGAAAAGATAAACAAAGTTGACAAATCTTTAGCTATGCTTACCAAGAAAAAAGAGAGAGGACTCAAATACACAGAATTATAAATCAAAGGAGGGACTTTACAACTAACACCACAGAAATACAAAAGATTCTAAGAGGATACTATGAACAATTATATGCCAACAAATTGAACAGCCTAGAATAAATGGATAAGTTTTTAGAAACATACAACTTACTGAGACTGAATCATGAAAAAAATCCAGAAAGAGCAGACCAATAACAAGTAAAGAGATTGAATCAGTAATCAAAAACTTTTCAACAAAGAAAAGCCCAGGGCCAGATAGTTTGAATTCTACCAAACATTTAAAGAGGAATTAAGGTCAGTCCTTCTTTAAATCATCAAAAAAAATTCAAGAGAAGGGGACATTCCCAAATTCATTTTACAAAGCCAGCATTACTCTCATACCAAAGCCAGATAAGGATACTACAAGTGAAGAAAAATACAAACCAATATCCCTGATGAATATAGATGCAAAATTCTCAACACAATACTAGCAAATTGAATTTGACAGCACGATAAAAGGATCATACACCATGGTCATTTAGGATTTATCCTTGGGAGGCAAGGATGGTTCAACATACCCACTATGAAGGAACATATGTCAACATAATAAACGCTGTATACAACAAGCCCACAGCTAACATCAATGGTCAAAGGTTGAAAGCTTTCCCCTGAAGATCAGGAATAAGAAAAAGATGCCCACTCTCACCACTATTCAACCTAGTACTGGAAATCCAAGCCAGAGCAATGAGGCAAGAAAAAACACACACCCAAATCAGAAGGAAGAGGTACAATTATCTGTTTACAGATAGCATAAACTTGTACACAGAAAATCCTGAAGACTTCACCGAAAAAACTGGTTAAAACTAATACTTGAATTCAGTAAAGTTTCAGGATACAAAATCAACATATGAAAAATACAGTTGCATTTCTATACACTAAAAATGACTTTGAAAAAGGAATAAAGAAAATAATTCCATTTACAGTAACGTCAAAACAATTCTCTCTCTCTCTCTCTCTCTCTCTCTCTCTCTCTCTCTATATATATATATATATATATATATATATATATATATATAGTCACTAAAAGTCAACTTAAATTATAGTTGACATTCAGTATTATTCAGGTGTACACTGCAGTGGTCAGGCATCTATGCTGTCCATGAAGTGGTCTCCCTAATAAGACAAATGTTCATCTGATACCCTACAAAATCTTTACAACATTATTGATTGTATTCATCAAACTGTCTTTCGTATCCCCATGGCAATCTTGTGGTTACCAATTTGTGCTTTTTAATCCTCTCACCTTCTCCCTCATCCCCACTCCCCTCCCAACTAGCAACCCTCAGTTTTTTCTCTATATCTCTGAGACTGTTTCTGATTAGATTGCTCATTTATTCTATTCTTTAGATTCCACATATAAGTGAGATCATATGGTATTTGCCTTTCTCTGTCTGACTTATTTCACTTAGCATAATGTTCTTTAGGTCCATCCAAATCGTTGCAAATGGTAAGATTTCATTTTTCTTTATGGCCGAGTAATACGCCATTGTATAAATGTACCAGTTTCTTAATCCAGTCATCTACCGATGGGCATTTCGGTTGTTTCTATGTCTTAGCTATTGTGACATTGAAGTATATTTTAGATGTGATTGACATTTAAATCAGTAGACTTTGAATAAAGCATATTGCCCTCATAACATGGGCAGGCCTCATCCAATCAGTTGAAGGCCTTAAGAGATGAGACTAAGGTCCTCTAAAAAGGTAGGAATTCTGCCTCCAGACTTGTTTTGTACTCAAGGCTGCAACTTCAACTCTTGCCAGAATTTCCAGCCTGCCAGCCTGCCCTACAGATTTCAGACCCGCCAGTGCTACAAGCCCATGAGTCAATTCCTTAAGATAAATCTCTCTTTCTCCCCCCCCACACACACACGTGCGCGCACTCACGCACGTACACGTGCGCGCACACACCCCTATTGGTTCTGTTTCTCTAATAACCAGGTTAATGAAAAGATAATCTGTATAAGAAACCTGATGCCCTAGGGAAAGCACATTGGTGACCAAGTTATTGCCGAGTGGCATTGGTTGCTGAAGCAGATCAGTCCACAGGTGCTCCACCCATTTCAGGAAAGATCAGCTGCCTGGCTATATGTCCTTGGTTGTCTGGCTATTAATGGGGCCAAATAGAGCTGACTCTGACAGGCTGATGCCAACTGGCTTTCAACAATAAAAATCTTGGTGCCCGGAAGGCCTGTGGTTTCTTTGCTGGCCATGTAGATGAAGAGACATTCTTGATGTGCCTTCTCTGCATGGCTGCCACCCAACAGCCCTTGGGAAAGGATACAAAAGTTTTTAAAACTAGCTTTAGCTACACCTTCATTAAAGGAGAGTATTGTGAGAGCCAGAAGTGTGGTCAGCCTAGTGGTACTCACCAACCAATAGAATCTGAAGCCTTGTGAGGTCAAGGATGGTGTTTCACTCTCCATCGCTTCCCCAGCATCTAGCATGGTGCCCGGCACCTGCTGGGCTCTGTGTTAACTATTGACTAACTGGATAAAAGACAGAATGGATGGAAGTGCTTCCGATTTAAGGGAAGTCAGCACAGGTTCAGAAATGAAAACCCAACTTCAGAGGCTGTCAGGTAATGTACAGGTACAGGTACAGGTACAGNACATGTTAATTTTACTCATGGACACTTCCATGATAATGGCTTCCTCAGAATCTAATCCATTCTGCAGAATACATGCATCTTCTTCTGGTGCAGGAACCCCTTGTCCGGAATAAAGGGCTTGAGCAAGATTCAGGCTGACACAGTCCTACACCAAAGATGAAATCTTACTTTTCAGTGATATAGACAATTTAAGATTATTTTCTCTGTTGCCCTTTAAATTCTTATTTTAAGCCAGAGGCAGATAAAGTTTCTGCTCCCCTCAACACCTCAAACTAAAGGGGAAAAAATAAAATCAATAATTTCATTGGGGATAAGGCAGAAATGTCCTTGAGTTGCTCCTTTCAAGCAGCAACCTAGTCATGAAGGTTAGCAACCCCAGAGTAAATCATTGATATTTGAAAATGGGTTTACAAAGTTTATCCCAATTTGGTTTGGGGAAAATAGCATTGACATTTCTTCCAGCTGCTAATGACCAAGTTACTTATCAGTACTTTTCAAACTTGAATATGGTTATGAGTCACCAGGGAATCTTGTAACTGAAGATTATGATTCAGAAGGTCTGGGGTGGGGCCTGGGATTCTGCATTTCTAAGAAGCTTTCAGGTAATGCTGGTCCAGGAACCAGTCTTTGAGCAGCATGGACTTTGCTGACTAATAAGAAGCCCTTACATGCATCGAGTACATGCACACCCAAGCTTGTGAATAGACCAAGTGGCTGTATTTAGTACATTATTAGTTGAATGTAGATTATAACCCAGGCCTTAACTCAGAATATTAAACTTCATTTTCTTAGGCTTTCTTTCTTTAACCACAAAAGTCTCTTTATAGTTGGCCAATTCCACTGGAAGATCCTGGCCAGTCACTCAATACCATTCCGGAATACAATTACAGAACATACTTCTCTCTCATAATCTGGGCATGCTAGTCATTCATTTGAGGTCAATGAATCACCAAAGTTTTGTTATTTCTCAGTATATAAAATTCAAACCAAAGCCATGTTTCTTATTTTTAATGGAAATTGATGGTGAAAAATAATGTATGCTCCTTGTAAAAAAAAAAAAATCAAACAGGAAATAATCTCATGTGTATTCTTCCAAAGGCAATTTAAATTTGTATCTCAGCAAAATATGACACATCATGGACATTTGAATAGTTGAAGCATCAAATATGAATCCTGGAATACCAGGGCTAGTAATATGTATCATGTACCGTCTATTTTGATGAGCATCCTACTATGTGCTCTGGCTGTATTATCACTTTACAGATTTTAATGGTCAGGGTTCCTGTACTCAAGCAAAATACACCAATTTATTAACTCTAAGCAGAAAAGGAATGCATTGGAACAGTGTCAGAAGTTCACTGAATGTGGGCCGACCAAGTAGCGCGTTGGTTAAGAGTTGGCTTGGGACACCAGCTCTGAGCAGCAGGGCCTGGGTTCGGATCCCACATGAGGGCCAGTGACGCTGCACCCACTACAGCTAAGATGGTAAACAACAGCTCGACCTGGAGCTGGGCTGCCGGGAGTCGCCGGCGACAGCGTAGGCTACAGTGGAGCTGCAGTGGGCTGCCATAAAAAAAAGCTACTGTGAGTGGCTGGCAGCCGGCGTGAGCGGCCAGCAGCCAATGTGAGCTGCCAAGAGCTGCCGTGAGCGGCCGTCCAGTGACCTGCTACCGATCTGCCTCACTCGGGAAGAGCGCAATGATAATACCAACATGGGCCAGTGAAGCAACGTCCTCCACAACTAGACTGAAGAACAAAAGGACAGCA
>NW_017731719.1:1408830-1414086 GCF_001890085.2 Hipposideros armiger
GCTCAGCTCGGGCTGACTCGAACCACTGTTGCTCAGAGCTCAAACTCTTGAGCGAGCTCTTAACCAACTGAGCCACTCAGCCGGCCCTTAATCTTATCATTTCTGAGAAAAACTAGAGGGGGAGAATTAAAGCTGCAACTTAACATGCGCACCACCTCTTCCTTTGCTTCTCCCCCTGACCCATCTTAGCACAAGCTCACGTTACTAATATCACATGGAGAATTCAGGTAATGGCTTTAGTCTTTAGATCCACCTCCAAGGGATAGCGTCCTTCCTCCCCCACCTGTGGACAGTCACCACCCGTTTCACCTTACGAAAGGTATTCACAGGTGAAAGTTCTTGATACCTAAAGTGTGCCCCTTTGCCATAATAGAAAGCAGCGCGGTAATGAAAGCCATTTGGCAGTAACGCGGCTCTGGAGAGCCTGGCTTTTTGTTCTAATGGAACTTCTGGCCCTGGCTTCCCCTGGAGGGTGGCTTTTGTTTTAAGAAGGTCACAAAACCAGGATAGAGGATGCTTGTGATAACCTGAAGTCTGTGGTTCTGGGCAAGCAGGGGCACTCCATCAAGGTGCCTTAGTGAGGTCAGAAAAAGAGAAATACAGTACTTCGTATATTTCTTAAAGTCTGGAAATGAAATTTTCCCTCCATTACTTTCGTAGTGGTCTAGATTTCACTTTCACTCCCGGACCTAGTCTCACTTTGGTAGGAAAAAAATGCTTAGATCAGCACAAAAGATTAATACATCAGCAATTCTGTTATTGTGTATATTGATTCTCAAGGGGCCAGAACAGAACCTCAAAGGTGAGTGTAAGTGGAAAATACACGTAGGCAATATTCCACCAGCTGTATTTATGAGGCATTTAGAGTGTCCCAGGAGGGCTGCAGTTTAAAAATCTATCAAAGCTTTGGGTTTTTCTCTTTTTTCCAAGGAGATGTCAACAATTGTTCATTTTGCCAGTTTCTGTAGGATCTGAATGCTCCCCATGAATGGTACCTAGAAGGAAAATAGTGACTGTCCTGCCTATAAATGAGAAATGCTGGGGGGTCGAGGAAGATTCTCTGAATTACAAACTAATCAGGATTGTGTAAACCTGTGATGGTTTTGATTTTCATATTGCTCCTATCATTTTAATGCTCAGAATGTGCATGTTCTGGCCCACGATATGGCCAGTTACCCTTAGTCTCATGTGCTGTGAGTTTTATCATCCTCTGTGGGTATGCTACATTTCAAGGACCAAAATATCGAATCCCATTTCTTCATTTGTTCCTTTCCCTTTTCTTCATTGTTTAGAATGGTCTCTAATCTCAAGTTCCAAGAAATAGGCTTGCTGAGTAATGCAAAACCAAGCCAGGTTATCTAAAGATGGATCTGGTCATTTCTGTTGGTTCATTATCCAAAAAACATTTCTGTAATGTTCAGTCTGGGACAGATTTTATTCCAAAGTCCAGGAATAGAGAAATATCCTCTAAAAAATCTCACAGTCCTGAGGAGATGACAGGCAGGTAAACATGATCACAGAACAGTGTGGGGAATGCTATAATAATAAAAATATTTACCATTCTTTTTTTCCCCCCTTTTTTCTTTCCTTTTATTTATTTATTTTTTTGTGTCTATGATAATAAAATTTTATTTGTGGAAGCTGACTCTTGAATTTTACATAATTATTATATGTCACAAAGTTTTCCCTTAGATGTTTTTCCAGTCATTGGAAAAGGTAGAGACCATTCTTAGCTCGCAGGCTGTAGAAAGCAAATGGTGAGCTAGATTTGGCCTCTGGGCTATAGTTTGCCCATAGCTACCATTCTCGAGCACTCACTATTCTGTGCTACATATGTTAATGCGTATTGTCTCTAATCCTCCCACTATTCACCAATAAGTTTTATTTTCCCTTCTGTTTTAGGAAATAGAGATGTTCAAAAACTTGCCTAAGGTTACATAGCTATAAATTTTAGCACTGGGATCTAAACTGAGCCTTTGTAGGCTCAGAAACTCCTGTTTTTGCACATTGCTCCTACGCGTGCTAAGTGAGCAAAAACAACTCATTCAGATCCACTGTGGGCTCTGGGAAAGTTTTCCGGAGGAGGGAGAGAAATGTCCCTTTACCACACCACCTCATAACCTCATAACACCTTTAAACAAAGCCTCATAAAAAGGTGCCTGGGCTCCTAAGTTGTGGGAAAAGAAGGTGACAATCCCACCTTTCTTTAGTTGCAATAGGAAAAGTAATAACTGGGCCAGGGAGGGAACAAAAGCAATAATCAGGCGGCAGCTGTAGTCCATAGAATAGGTGCCATTTGTCTTGGCCGTACTGGGTCTGAAAGAAGAGTTGTCGGTGGTAACAACATGCGCCAAACTGTCCAAAAACACATAACTTCAGCTTCGTCCCTTCGAACAATCAAATCTCCTTCCCAAGGCTTTGGCTAACTTATTTCTCAGATGGCTCAAGACAGCTGCTGAGGAACCTGAATTAAATAGACTAAAACCTTATGATTTTGAAAGACAGGCGATTGTGAGTCTCATTTGAAATGATTTTTGAAAAGCACTCTAACTCTTAGGATTTTTTAAAAGAAATACTGATAATTATGTTGTAGTATTTTTATTTTTCTTTTTTTTTGCTATAAACTCAGAAATGAATGGGGTACTAATAAGGAAAATTAGCCAAATGAATCTAAGAGTACAATTTATACAAACACTATGTTATAGATGTAGATCTCATAAAAGTACAGATTTCTAAATTACAACCATTCATTCAAACTTCTTACCCAATAAAATCACTGCATTTTAATTAATATACATTCCAAAATGCTGGGCCCAATTAAGGAAATTTTACTGCATAGCAAATCATGAGGGGAGTGTTATAATTCTATACTTACATTAAGAAACAACTTTCAGAAAAGTGGTATTGAAAATGTTTGAAGCCACTCAAAGCAGTGGGAGAGAATTAGTATACATATGTTGTAGTGTGTCAGAAGGCACGTAATTGCCCTGGAACTATTTAGCTTTTTGTTTGCTGATCACTGAGTGCCTATCATGTGACATGGTCTCTACAAATATGAGCACAGCCCAGTCATTAAAGCACACATGTGCTGAAAATACAACATAGCTCTCACACATAAACACTGTGTGCATGACAAATACAACACGCACTCACAGTGTCCATTTTCCTATGGCCCCATTGTCCCTGGAGAGTGAGTTGAGTACTTTGGCAGATAAACTTTCTATTGAAAGAAAGGAAACAATGGCTGAGGATCGTCACAGCATCTCTCCAGCACCCAATGTACAGGAGAAACACCAAGGATAGGATAATCAGGATTTGTAATCAGACCGACCTTTCTCTTGGCTGGCAGTGTCTGTGGCTCCAAAGCAGATTTAAAATGTTTTCAACTTTGTAAAAATCAAATACCGTATTTGCCGGCGTATAAGACGATTTTTTGGCCCTGAAAAATATGCCTCCAAGTGGGGGGTCGTCTTATACGCCAGGTACACTTCANCTCATCTGTTCCTGTGCTTTCCTGCCTGGTGTCTTCCTCATCCACTGTCTGCAAAAAGCCCTTGAGAAATATTCTATTTAACAAAATATCCAAATCTGGCTTTGCCATGCTTGTATGGAGACGCAATTTTCTTTATGTGTCTCCGTGCTGTGACCCCATATTTCCCTGGGCCTTCGACCTTCCTTTCGTTTGTTTTTTTTACACTATATTTCTTCAACTTCTTTTCCTCTCACTCAAGTATCATAAGATCATGTGGTTATGATCAATCACGACCAGATTTTCTAAAATTAAAATGAGAACATAATCTGAAAAGTGTAAATGCAGCCATGGAGTTGTGTGGTTGGTTCCTTCAGGAAGTAGAGAGCCAGATGGAATTAGAATGCAAGAGATTTATTGGGGCGATACTGTGAAAGATAAAGGGGAGAGGGGGCAGGAGTAGTAGTTTTCAACTACACAGGTCTGCTATTGTGCCAGAAGAGAGTCAGGGTTCCACAGGAACCAAAAGGGTGTGTGTGTGTGTGTGTGTGTGTGTGTGTGTGTGTGTGTGTGTGTGTGTGTGTTTGTGTGTGTGTGTGTTATGTATATGTATTTATTTGAAGGAATCAGCCCATGTAATATGCAATTTTGAGGGCTGACAACTTTTTTTTTTTTATTAGTTTCAGGCTGACAACTTTAAAAGCTATGGGACAGGCCGACAGGCTGGAAACTAAGGCAGGTGTTGATGCTTCAGTCTCAAGACAGAATTCCTTCTTCTCTGGGAAACCTGTTTTTGCTCTTAAGGCTGTCAACTGACTGGATGAGGTGCATCCACATTAGGGAAGATCACCTCCATTACTGAAAATCAACTCATTGCAGATGTTAACCGTACCTACCAAGATCCTTCACAGCACCACCTAGATTAGTGGTTGATTACAGAACTGGACTATGAACTAGCTGGGTTGACATATAAAACTAACCATCATGAGGGGTGAGGACGGAAGATTGGGTCGGAAGAGTCTCCGTGTAAAGGGCAGCTCTGAGAAAGTCTTAGCCAGCCCAATGGGAAGTTCTGGGCAGAGCGCACATTAGGTAAAATCTCAGAACCCTGCCATGCTCAGCCATTGACTGGAAGCCGCCCAGGAGAAGCATGGCCTGAACTCAAAACCTGGGGCAGATATCCAGAGCTCTGCAACTGGAGGCTATCAACTGACTGCACCCTTGATCAGAGAAGAAAGGCGTCTGGAACACAGTCATTGTTCAGTCCCATCTTCCATCCTCTTCTTACACCTATTCTGATACCTAATGTCTTGCTTTCATGTTGTCTGTGAAATAGCATTTATAATCATGGCCTTCTCTCCTTTTTAATGCTATTCCAGTGTTTCCTCCAGTTCTTTCCTCTTCCACCCTCCTCTTCAATTTTCTCCAATTCTCTCCCACCTTCCTTTTGTTGTTTATGAAGTCTTTTGTGCCGCCTCCCTTTGCTGACCCTTCAAGAGAATGGGGGTTCCTGCTGGTGTGTGCAGGAGGAGGCTTCTCAGCACCCCTACTTAGCTGCGGTGAAGAAGGGCAGGCTGGCACCGACCCAAATGCATGCTTAAATAATGGGCACGCCAGTGCCAGAAAATTAAAACACAGCATGGAATTGCTGAATTCACAATTTTATTGTCACTGATTGCCTCGTGGCTCTGCATATTGAGAAAATCTTCACAGCTTCTTCCATTTTCCATGGCTTGGTTAATGTGCAGATAATTCTGGTGGTAAACTTTTTATTCCCTCTCAACCTA
>NW_017731719.1:1416451-1418897 GCF_001890085.2 Hipposideros armiger
TGGATTCTTCTTGGTGTTCCTCCATCTTAGAAATAAGGATACTCCAAGGCAGAGCACCTCTCACATGAGGCTTTTATGACCAGTTACATGGGAGAAGAGCAAGGGAAAGGTCATAGTGACCTTCCTGTCTCTGCCATTTTCTCAGACTCCTCCAGCTTAAAATATGTCAAGGTGCCATATTTGGGGGTCATATGTCCAGAATCCCATCAAGATACAATATCTCTTTTTCCACCAATACTGCTGTCTTTATTTGGAGAGATGCTGTGGTTACCTTTTCCCTTTTCTGGGAAAACTTCTCCCCATCCACTGGCTACAAGTTCTAACCCTGTGGGGTAGAAAGGAAAGGAAAGAGAGATAATAAAGCTCTTAATTGACTGATACTGCCATATGATGGCATCATGACCTCTGGACCTTACAGATGTTTTAAGTTGACATTTTCTTGTAGGCACTTTCATGTGCCAGCACTTCTTGGCCTCTTAACTGCTTACAGGATGCTTTCCAAAATAGCCCCAGGTCAATATTACCAAACGGGGTGCATCTCAGGTCTCCAAGATGCAAACAGCTGTGACTTGCCAAGGGGGAAGAATGACACAGCCCTTTTTCTGGGGATTACAGGTCACTAAAGCTTTCTTTGTTTCCAAGGATGAATCTGGCAGAAATAATCCATGTATTCCCAGCTGCAGAGGATATGTGTTCAGCTCTCTGGGTGGTTTGTTGAAGCCACTCTCACTGGCTATGAAAGAAGGGTCAGTCAGGTGTCTAGTAGAAGCTCAGTTAGAAAAAGGTGGTCCCAAAGGTGGGGCTCTAAAGTAAAGTTGAAGCTTTGACTCTCTGGCAGCTTCACTGGGAATAGACACAAGTCCTGGACTTGCCCAGGTGCTGGGAATGAACAGATAAAACCTAAGAGTTGGGGGCTATAGGGGGCCCACCAGACAGGGGGTGGTATAGGTATGTTTAGTACCTCTTCCTACCCTGTGATTGTGCAATTCCGTGTAAAGGAAG
Source organism: Hipposideros armiger (assembly GCF_001890085.2). NCBI lineage: Eukaryota > Metazoa > Chordata > Mammalia > Chiroptera > Hipposideridae > Hipposideros > Hipposideros armiger. The sequence goes on from NW_017731719.1 coordinate 1,417,454, forward strand.
AGGTTATAACAGAAAAGCCTGAGACTTCAATCTGAATTTCATTGGTTGCTGAAAGCATTAGGCTAAAAAGTTAAGAAAGGTGAATGGGGGCCTTCTCTGCCAGGTCTTCAGGAGAATTGGCCTTTCTAAATTGCAGACAGTTCCTCTGAATTTCCAAGTCAAGGATTAGATGAGCAAGCTATGATCTGCATTCCATTTACCAATGCTCTGTCTCTTGCTTATTTAAAAGGTGAAATTTTCCATAGTGATTAGATTGACTTTTAAAAATTTAGTTAATGAATTTTAAAAATACACAGTCATCTTAAATTGACTGATCTGTCCCCCTAATGCTGGCATTTATTATCCCATGCCTCCAAATGTGTTGCAAGATGACAATTTTATGTGGAACCCCTCTAAGGCAACTATGTAGCAAGATGAGACTTCCTGCAGCCTTTCAGAGTAGAAAAAAAATTTTTCAGGGGCATTGCTTAATCAGCAGTTTTAAAAGACCCAAATGAAGTCATAAAATGCATGCATGTCTCTAAAAGTATGTTCTTGAAAATATCATCAAAAGGCCTTACTAACAGACTTACAGCCTAGAAGAGAGGAAATGAAGGCATTTCCTCTGTGAAAGCAACAGAGTTCTTTGTTTCTCAATTTAATGAAATTCTAATACAAAAACGCCTGATGAGATGATCTATTTAAATAACAATGCCAGGTCTGACACAAAAATTCACAAAAACAAGGAAATTAACACTTACAGCTGAAAACTCAGTGCAGCCATGCCGCCCTCAGCTCTGACTATTGCGCCAACAAATTAAAAAGAAGGAAGACCTGAGGTACCCCCCAAAATGTGTTTCTGTGCTTACTAGACACAAGTGTAAAATTCCTGGCTTTGATATGAGTTAGAATTTTTACTCCTTAAGAAAAAAACGTTTTGGAGCTCAAAATGCAATTCCTTTGTTTCCTTTGAGTGGTGTGTGTGTGTGTGTGTGTGTGTGTGTGTTTACAATTAAATGACATATGAGGCCTTAAGTGTTTGAGTCCATGGAAAGTGAATAGACCATATGGTCTATTGTAGAATAAGTAATTACAGACTTATTAAAAATACATGTTAGGGCTGGCCTAGTGACACGTTGGTTAAGAGCTGGCTTGGGATGACAGAGGGCCCCGGTTCGGATCCCACATATGTGGGCCAGTGACACTGCCCTCTCAGCTAAGATGCTGAACAACAGCTCAACCTGGAACTGGGCTGCCGTGAGTCTGTGATGGCGTAGGCTGCAGCCCCTGTGGCAGTGGGTTGCCATGGGCTACGGTGTGTAGCCAGAAGCCAGCATAAGCGGCCAGCAGCCGCAGTGAGTGGTCATCCAGAAGCCGGCAACAGATCTGCCTCACCCGGGAAGAGCGCAATGATGGTGCCAACTTGGGCCAGTGAAGCAACATCCTCCACAACTAGACTGAAGAA
>NW_017731719.1:1420827-1421990 GCF_001890085.2 Hipposideros armiger
CATGGGCCAGTGAAGCAACGTCCTCCACAACTAGACTGAAGAACAAAAGGACAGCAACTTGTCTGTTCCCCTTCCCTGATTCCCCAATAAAAAAAAAATAATAAAAAAAAGCTTACTGAATGAAGACTAGAAAACTGAGCTCTGAAAATGGGTGGAAACCAAGGAAAACTGGACAATTGGGGACACAGTGTGGCTCTTTTCACAGGATCACTCTGGTTGAGATTCGTTCCCAGTCTCACCACTATCAGATTCTGAATTCCTGAGGCAGCTATCAGCAGTGATTTTGCTTCTGTACCACAGGTAGGAGAACCTGAGGGAGGGTATGTTAAATCCTGCCTCTGCCAGGACTCACACTATGAAGGGTTCCCATAGGGCAGTCACAAAACAAACAAAGTCCACCACTTTTCATTATATTGTTTAATACTTACATACTACCCCCAAAATATGGCACCTTGGCATATTGAACACTTTAAGTTGAAGGGATGTGAAAAACGGCAGGTGCAGGAAAAACTTTCTGACCTTACCCTGAAGCAGGTCTTAAGGCCTTCCCGTGAGAGGGGCCCCGTCACACCCGGAGGAGTGGTGCATCCCTATCTCTAAAGGGGCAGGGTCACAGAGAGGCTGAACACACAGACCTTGCTAACTCTCCCCCAGTTCACTGCAATGGTCCTGAGTCCTATCACACTTCTTCACGACTGTCCCTTCTTCATTAAACCTCGCTTAACAACACTCAGGTTTCACTGTCCCTTTGGGTCTTCATTTCCTCATGAAGGCTCCTGTGTCTCGTAAAACTTAGAGCAAATACATGGGCATGCTTTTCTCTTGTCTTTTTTTCCCCCACAGGGGCCCCAGTTGAGAACTTAGAAGAGTAGAGGAAAAAGATATTTGTTCTCCCCTACACCAGAAAGGCTGACATAATTAGTGCCATTTTCAAGAAGAGGATCCTGGGTCTTAGAGGTGAAGTGACTTGCCCAGGAAGAGAAGGGAAGCCTAGCACTCTCACCCCAAAGTCTTGCTTCCTGGATCCCTTTAATTTCACCCCTTACTCCAGGTGGAGGACATGACATCAGTCATCTGTGTATCTTTTGGGTAATAATCTTATTAGTGTTCTAAGGAGGATCAGGGAGAGAAAAACCCAAACAAAATTAAGGAATTGATTTCCC
>NW_017731719.1:1426645-1451207 GCF_001890085.2 Hipposideros armiger
ATTTTACCACACTCGCAAAATCGCACACAGCCGACCATATAACAAACTCTGTATTTTGAGTGGAAATGTTAGGGGGTCGTCTTATACGCCGAGTCGTCTTATACGCCGGCAAATACGGTATGTCTGACTAATTTAACTGAATTTTCTGGCAAACCTAGTTTGCTTGCTTTTCTGACGGTGAAGGGAAGGGCCATGGGTAGGGTGACGGGGCTCACAGGACCTGGTTCTCTGGTCGTTTTTTCCTAGCTGTGGAAGAGTGCTCTGGAGAGATATCTAGCAGTCAGTTAAAATTCACACCCTGATACTTACTTTACTCCCATTTAATTTGCCCTTCTCAGACCCTCCTGAGAAGGGCTCACCGCACCCATGCCACCAGTATTTGGTCTGCCCAAGTGTTTCTCAGAGCCACTGTACTGTCCCTTCCACCAGAGCTGCAGGCCCGTTGTCTGCTTTGCCCTGGAGTTTTGCTTGCCCTGAAGGCCTGCTGGGGTCCTGCCTGAGGGGTGAGGTCCATACCTGTGCTCTGGTCTCAGGTGGGCGCTGTTCCCTCTGCTACTCCTCTCATCCTCTCCGCCCATATTCAATGCCTTCCTGTTTTAGTGCCCGTTTTCTCACTGAGCATAAGTCATGACAGATGGTGCTGTGGGCTGATTAATAAACACTCTGGGAGCATCCTACAGCACCTGAGATGTACATTCATACGGAAGGCCTCCAGCTTCTGCTGAAATGGCTCCCTGTGATCACAAATCAATTGGAATAAAAGGAATGTATGAGGTGAGGGGGAGGGTGAAAGAGAGAAAGCAAGGGCGGGGGGAGAGGTACAGAGGGAAAGGTGAGAGAGAGAGAGAGGGGGGGGAGAGAGAACATGTCAATACTCCATATGCTGGAAATTGTGTTTTAAAGTATGTTATTTTAATCATGTTAATTTTTTAATCTAGTCTCAATCCACAACTTAACAGTAAGAAGAGCTGAGGGATGGTGAGAGAGGACTTTCGTATTCCTACTCCACTGACCATTGCCTCTTACCCAGTTTATTCCCCAGCGATCTGGAACTGCGTAAGGAGGCAAAAACCTCTCACTAGAAGGAATAAATCGACTAGCACCCTCCAAACTACTTGTTGGGGTGTTTTCTAACAAAGGACAGAACTATAACTCCATCTCAGCCATGACTCTCACTGAGTAACTTTGATAAGCTTTTCCACACGTTCCAGTTTGATGCCAAGAGTTGCCAATGGTTTTCTCTCTCTTATTTGCAGGGGGGCACTCTGTGCAGCTAGACACATAGCTCATTTCCCCTGTAGATTCCATGATTCTCACCTCCCCCTGCCTCTCCCCACTACCTCTTCTCTGTGCACATACGCACACGTGCACGTGCACACGCACACACACATTTCCCCCATATTTGCAACATGATTCATTTCTTTTTCCACTGTAAAACTTATTTCACCTATTACTAAAAGAAACGCTTATGAAACACCTATTAATGTCAAATTCTGGTCTGGGTTTTGCTCCTTAAGAGGGTAAAAATCTGCAAGTCATAAGAGAGTTGTCACCAGCCAACTCCAGGTTACTTAACCCCCCTGACCTCAGTTTGCTCATCCCTAAAATGGGCATCTGCTAACATGTATCTGAGAAGGCTGTTTCTATTAGTAAATGTGATGGTGCGTGAGGGATGTAAAACCTTTACAAATGTTAAGCACCTTTATTGAATCGTTAAGATGATTTCCAAATAAATCGCTCTATGCCTAGAGTTTTCTGGTCAGCGCCTTGAAGCTCAAAGTTGCCTCCTTCTATTTGTGAAAACATCTCTTTCTCCTCCTGAGGACTACCCCCTTCCTTCATCTTCCCCGTTTGTAACAGAGCTATATTATCTTAGTCCATATGATTTTGTATTTTTCTTCCTCCTCCTCCATTTATTATTATTACTATTATTATTTTTATTTATTATTATTAACCAAAGCCCAAATATCACACAGGTTGACTGTAGATTTAGCAGAGACCTAAAAGAGGCAAAGAAAGCAGAGGAGATGAAAAACTGAAAGGCAGCCCACAGTCTAGGGCACACGTTATCAGATTGGCAGCCAAGTTATTAGAATTGAATACCTTTAAGACAAGATGACTTGAACTATCTTTGGGACAATTTAGTAACAATAAGAATGATGCATTATATTTGTCCTGGCTTTCAGCCAGACCAGCTCTGGGAAGTGTGGTCGGTGTTTCTGACTGAACTTGGCATCCGGAAATCAAACTAAACCTCTTCAAACGTAAGAAGAGTTTCCCTCTGCCCACTAAATATTTGCAAAAGAAAAGAGACAGTGAGAAGTATAAATATTTGAAGATTATGTAATAAATAATGCAGTACTCCTCTGGTCGCCAACCATGCCAACATTGCAAGACCCTCCTGGTCACCTGTAGCCACCTCTTACTTGTACCTTCCTTCTCCATCCACAGGGTAACTATGTGCAATTTGTCCCTTTTGCCTGGGTCCCCTGTGCGAGTGAGGTGTGGGAGGGGCAGCCTTGCTGTACTCGAAAAGCCACTTGCATGTTGGACTCCACCTGCCAGGAGGAGAGTACCTTTTTTGTAATTCACACAAAGGCTTCTTGGTGTGACCTGGAACCAGCCCACTCTTCCTCTATATTTAGTGGCAAAAACAGCCTTATGAAAACCATTTTCTCCTTGCTTGTTCCTGAGCACGTTTTAACCCATATGGATATTTGTCCATGTTTTTCCCCTTCCAGGAAACACATACAGTAGAGAAAGTGTAAGCATTTGGATTTAGACTGAACTGGGCTGGAATTCTACATCTGCCACTTTCCATCCAGATGACCTTGCATAAGTGGTTCACCTTCCCTGAACTTCAGTGTCCCCATCCATACAATGGACACAGTAATAGCTGTTCTTGAAGAATTTTCGAAGGATAAGAAATAATAAAATGTATATACCTGGCACAGAATAAATACAGCCTTTTACATTCAGCAAATCACCAGGAGAAGAAAAAATACCTTTCTTGAAGTTTTTAAGAAAAAAAGAAAATTTGCACCTGGTCCCTATCTCAAATACACTATACCAACTTGAGTGGGTTTTTAAAAATTGTTGCATCTCACGTTAAAGTAATCTGAATGTATAAAAATATAGATTTACCAAACAAAAATATGGTGCACCCACTTTTTATTCTCTCTTTATAATAATGCAAGCAGTCCTACTGCTTGAAAGAAGGATTCAATTTTCAGTTTTTTGATTTGTTTGTTGCATTTCAAGGGAAACATATAGCTCATAATTAAGTATACCTCTAGATTTTGGATGTGCGCATGTCTCTTACAGAACTGAACATTACTAACAAAGATAAAGGTAAAGCGTCTGCAAATGACAAATGAATCAGGGGTGCAGAAACAAAACCAACTGATTAAGTCGTATATCACCAGGAGAACTTAGGGCCTAGGATAAGAAAAACAAGTCAATACCTCAAATTTTCAAAATGGCTCTCAGGATTCATTTGTCTAGAGAAGGGATTGAAATAGAGAACTCAGTTAAATTGGTGAAATGTTAGAGCTGAGCAGGACCTAGTGATCACATCATCCAACCCCCTGGTTGGACAGATGGGGAAACTGAGGCCCAGGGAGTCACATAGCTTACTTAGGAGGCAATGCTTGTGCCACAACTGGGGTTTTCTGATGCCCTGGCTACTGGAGAAATCTCCATTTTATCCACAGCAATGTCAGATATTTTCCTGAGACACACATGATTCTGGTGGTATAGGAAAAGAATTTCAGGACAAAACCTTTCTGGCCTTCTCGGTTTCAGAGTATACCCTATAGTCTCAATAGGAGAGGCAATGTGGTATAATGAGAGAAGACGTTACCTGGGATGTGGACTTTCCCTCGAGTTTTGTATGTGGCTCCCCTGCCATCATGCTAGTATGGTGCCTGACACATAGTAGGAATTCAGTAAATCTTTACTGGATGAACACACTTTGTTTTTTGTTTTGTTTTGTTTTGTTTTTAGATTTTGGGGAATTGGGGAAGGGGAACAGCATTGGATAATCGGGGAAGGGGAACAGACAAGTTGCTGTTCTTTTGTTCTTCAGTCTCATTGTGGAGGACGTTGCTTCACTGGCCCATGTTGGTATTATCATTGTTCTCTTCCTGGGTGAGGCAGATCCGTCGCCGGCCCCTGGACGGCCGCTCACGGTGGCTCTTGGCAGCTCACACTGGCTACCAGCCGCTCACGCTGGCTTCTGGCCATACACGGTAGTTCACTGCAGCTTACACCGTTGCAGGCAACTCACGGCAGCCCAGCTCCAGGTCGAGCTGTTGCTCACCATCTTAGCTGTAGAGGGCAGTGTCACTGGCCTTCATGTGGGATCCGAACCAGGGCCCTGCTGCTCAGAGCTGGCGTCCCAAGCCAGCTCTTAACCAGTGCACCACTAGGCCGGCCCTGGATGAACACACTTTGAATATGTACTTTCGATCTTATTTGCTTAAGAAATGCAATGATGATGAATATGGCCTTTTGCTGATTAGCAAGGAAAGAGGGCAAAGAAGGGGGTACAATATACATAAGTAGGAAGATTAGGGGTTCAGTAGCCAGGAAGAATGGCTTTGAATCCTGGCGTCTTACTCCATGACCCAGAACAATGATACTTTCTGAACTTGGTTCTTCTCACCTGTAAAATGGGATAATAATGTCTATTTCACAAGGTTTTGTGAAGGCTTTTCTCAATAATGTTTATTAATTGCTTGGCATTGTACCTGGCATAGACCAGGAGCATGAGAAACAATAGCTGAGACAAGAAGAGAAGAAAATATTGTGGCAATGAGTGTCCTGCTGGGTTTAAAAGACTGCTGTGCAAAGAAGTAGCGCTATCTTACAACATCATATTCCAACAAATTGGACACATCTCCACATCAAATCAAACCCCACACATTGGTCCTTAGCCTTAATATGAAGTGTCCCACTCTTTCCACCTTCTGGTTTCAGACATACTTCACTTCCGTTCCCTTTCTCCTCTCACGTTCATCATGGTTGCACTGACAGGTTCGACTGTTCCATCTGAGTGGGTCTCTGAATATATACTAGAATCACCACTCTCAGAGGAACTGAGAAAAGGCCATGGGTCCCAGGGCCTGTCCTATCCTGGAGGGACAGTCGTGATCCAGTCTTGACCTAGGAGAGGCTCTTCTCAAAGGCTCTAATAGTCACATGTCTCTCCTAGCGTCTCAGGCCAGGAGAGGCTCAGGGAGAAGTCTGCAATGTGGGGCGCTGCTCAGAGGGCAGGCCCACCATGGCAAACCCCTAGCAACTCAGTATCCTTTCCCATGGTAAATAGGGTAACACCGGAGCCGCCAGCCCTCCCACCACCCATCACTCCCACACCCGCAAGTAGCTATCTTTTGCAAGTGCTTGAATCATTTCCCTGTTTAAGAATTTGGGTCCAAGCTAGCAATTTAAAGACAAAGCAAAGGGAGCAGTTTGAGACAGTGAGACAGCCCACAGTGACAACAGGTCAGAAGAGTTTATACTTGTAAAGTATAGCTACAAGCAGCAGGTGCCAGACACTCTGATGAGCATGCTCAGGAAAGATGCAAATCAGGGCAGGGACGTCCAGGCGCCTGACCTAAGAAAACATGAGGTCTTCGTGTTTCCTCCTCTGTACGGCCTTTTATAGTTTAATAAGCACTTTCACAGACTCAGGCTCATTTGCACCTTAATAAAGTACAAAGTGAGGTTCTGGTTCCAAAATGGAGCCGTAGAAGGCTCCAGAACTCATCTCTTCCCGTGAACACACCAAATCTACAGCTATACACAGAACAACTCCCTCTGAGAGAAATTCAGAATCAGAGCTGAGCAGCTTCTACACATTGGGTGAAAGAGAAAATACCCACATTGAAATGGGTAGAAAAGGCTTGCAATAATACTCATCCCTGGCACAGCAACATACAACCAGGAGGCAACTCACAACTCCCAGTTTCTGTCTGAGTTGCCAAAGATTTGGACCCAACATCTAGTGCCCCAACTTTTAAGGCTTCCACTTGAGGGATGGGCCCCCCAAAACACCTTGCTCTGAAGGCCAGTGGGGCTTGCGTCCATGGGATCACAATAGCAGAGCAAATATCACAGAATTAACAACTAGTGAAGCTAGAATTTTAACCCAGATCTGATCAACTTCCCAGTTCACACTGTCATCACAACACTGGGCTTTCTTCATTTTCTAGGTCTTAATTTCCATTCTTAGCAACATGGTACAGCTATAGTATAGTGGATTGAATGACGGCCCCCAAAATGATATGTCCACTGGAAGCTATGACTATGACTTTATTGGGGAAAAAAGGGTCTTTGCAGATGCAATGAAGTTAAGGATCTTGAGATGAGATCTCCCTGGATTCTCCCGAGTCCTAAATCCAATGACAAATGTCCTTACAAGAGAAAAGGTGGTGGGTGATTTCAGTCTGACAGAAGGGAAGACACACACAGAAAGTAATGTGGAGGTGGAGACAAAGATTGAAATGATGCAGCCACAAGTCACAAAACCCCGGAAGCCATCAGAAGCTGGAAAAGATGAGGAAGGAGTCTCCCTTAGAGCCTTTAGCAGTGGTTCTCAATCTGTGGGTTGCGACCCCTTTAGGGGTCAAATGAGCCTTTCACAAAGGTCGCCTAAGACCATCGGAAAACAAAAAGATATTTACGTTATGATTCATAACAGTAGCAAAATTACAGTTATAGAGTAGCAACGAAAATAATTTTATGGTTGGGGGTCACCACAACATGAGNTTCATATTTCACCTCATTGTTCACATTTAATAGGATAATAATATTTTATAACTAAAAGATTCTTACAAATCACCTATTCCAACCTCATTCACACTTTGCAGGTAAGGTGAATGACTTGCTGAAGGTCATGCAGGGAAGTTGTGGGAAAGGCAGAGCTCAGGCTGAGTTCTTGAGTCCGCAGCCCATTGGGTGTTCATGTCTCCCTTCTGAGGGGTCAAATAAAGAGGCAGACAAGATAGATGCCATTGCTTTCCATTTACAGACAAGGAAACTGAGTCTCAGCCCTTCCCAGACAGGTAAGGGCATCACCAAGTCTCCCGACCCTTTTATTACTATTTTCAACAAATGATGCTATCTTTTGCTAAGTACCAGAATAATCAGCTTCCTTGTTGGAATTAGAGGTAGAGCCTGACACGTTACACACAGAAATAGAACATCTGTGAAATCTGCCTAGCATGGAATAACAATAGAGATGGAATAACACCTATCCCTTAGCTAGTGCTTCACAGCTTTTAAAATCACCCCTTATTCGTTATTCCACTTGGTCAACACAAATGCTCCAGGAGGCAGTTAGGCCATGATTCAACAGCCCTCTTTTGATGGTGGAGGAAACAAAGGCCCAGAAAATAAATGATTTGCCCAAATCACGTGTTAAGTGAGGAAACAGGACTAGAGGCCTGGACCTTTCGACACATCCAGTGCTTTTTCTACCCCGACCCATCAGCTAGCTTGTGGGTGCGGGAGGTTTCTGATGGAATAGTCTTAGACACGCAAGCACGAAGTGACAAGAACAGCTTGCTACAAAGTTAGCCACTTCTTTCTATCTCAATGCCATTATTCTGGTTGCTTCTATGCTGCTTTCATTTCTACTTCAGTCCACACAACCGCTTCCTAACTAGCCTCCTTGCCTCTCCGCTTGCGGCCCTCCAGTCCACATCACATGCTGTTGTATGCTGCAGCTCCAGCGACCCCCTCAAGCAATCGTTCCTGCACTCTTATCTATGAAGTACACGCACATACTACTACTACCATATTAAGTGCAGGTGTAAAACATGTACAGGACTAGAAAGATGGAAAGTGTGCATTCTAGACGATGTGATTAAAGGATCTAATACTTTTTCTTATTATTCTGCTTTGGAAAAATTACTCAAAAGTGCAAGTCTGATCTCTCCCTTGATAAACATCTACACTGACCTAAAACTAAAATCCAAACTGAATATGAGGCTCTTCCNCATTTGGCTAATTTAATGCCTTTCTATAACTGACTTTTTGTTTCCTGATTTAGCCCTTTCTGTGAATGGAAACTCCATGGATTAGAAAATACTGTACACTTTTTTCCCCCCCAGAAAAACAGCAAAATGTATATGTGGTTGTTGCTACATTTTTAAAAATTTCTGATACAACTTTATGAGTGTATAGATGTACAAGTTAAAAGGTTCATCATAAAATGTGTATGTGTTTATCAAAGCTCTTTATAAACCTGGTATCTCAAAATACTCTTGCAGATTTTCGTTTTGTTTTATGTTAATGGTAAAGAAAAATGTTTTTTTTTTGTACCAACTTTAACCTTCTCTGTTAGTGAGAGATGAGTAGTTTAACATATACATTCAATGTTCAATTAGCCAGCTCAGCTCCACACAGATCCACGAAGGCGTAGGGAAGGATGGTTAAATATTTATCTCAATTTCTGTCTAAGAGTATTAGAATTCAGAGAAGGCCAATTTCTTTGTTCAGAATGGTTAGTTCCACACATGGTGGATAAAAATAGCATCTAATTTCATATAAAATGCATCAACCTAAACAAACTAGGGAATCTTTTTCTCTGGTAGAGAAACATACATATGCATGTGTGTGTTAAGCATTTATTTATTTACTCGAAAATAATAAACATTTATGGAGTGATGAAATGTGCTATGCTCTATATTAGGTACCAGATATGCAGAAATTAGTAAGACACAAACTTTGTCTTTAAGAAGGCTCATATATACTATATGTTTTTATTGGGTTATTTGCAAGTGAACAAGTCAGAAACAAAATGGCTTCTGATACCAATTTTTAACTTTTTATGCCTCTTTTTAATTTATAACATAGGTCAGTTTGTCTTCAGCATCTCTCTCTTGCGTATCACCACCCAACTCTGTTTGACCTCCCTCCTCAGTAACACTTCCTCTCCCACTTCAGGTCCCATTGCTCTCATGGTCTCTCCAACCTCAAAATGAACTCTTAGGAAAGTGCTAATTAGTCTATCTTGTTATAGCAAATCATCTAATAAGAACTCTCTGTATTTCCTCTCCCATGGTTGTTTGCCCAGACGCAGAACCAACAAAACTGTATGCTTATGAAAGAGAGGTGATTTTCAGAAAACTTCAGGTATATTATTTACATAAGAATAAGCTATAGACACCAAGTAATTTCTTTTCCTGAATCTGCAGCTTAAATTCCCACACCACATTTTCTATTCCACCAATTCAGGACCTTCTTTCAGGCCCAAAAGTATGTTGGGAAGTGAGGGAGGCGAAGGCCCACGATATCCCACCCCGGTCTACAGATTGGGTGTAGAGATGGTCCAATCTGTTCATTTATTATCAAAAGTAATATCCTGATGTGGCTTTATCTGATATGTTCTTTCTGAAGGATCCAGGGTTGTGGCTGAAAATGATAAATTCTCTGCATCAACATATTGCTCTGTTGTAAACTTTTGACTTTCAGTAATGCATGAACAATAAAATGAATCTGTGTGCATAATATCTGTTAGCAATGTTGATCATCAAACATACCAGCAAGTGAGCCAATGAATAAAAGCTGCTCCCTACTTAATGAAAGGAGCATGGTGACCAGGAAGCCCAGATTGACACAAGTGTCAGTAATCTAGGCTCTTTACCATCAAGAATAATTTACAATTAAAATAGAACGTTTTCTTCTGGGATTCAGGAGACGGTATCTAGATGTGGGATGTGCTGATATGTGTGACAGGAATGCCTGACACCACAGGTGTTTTTTGTTTTTCAAACAAAATCTTACCAGAAGCCCAGTATGTAAGTAGGTAAAGAAGGAAATAATCTTGTTGAAGTTGGAGGAGAAGATGCCCTGTCCCCCCGACACACACCTACGGTTGCACACAAGCCACATACACACACATATGTGCACACAGTGTTATGAGCGCATGTCTGAGACGTGGCCCCTGAAGAGGCTTCACAGAGTATACTCAGAAAATCTCTGCCGGTATTTACCCTGATCGAGCCTGGAGCAATAATAGTCGGGGTTGGTTTGGTGCTTAAACTGTAAATTTGTAATTAGTTCCAGAAGAAAATGATACCCAAATCAAGAATGAGTTTGGGAGAGAGAAATCTGATTTGGAATGTCTGCATGTGCTTATGAAATCATATGTGAAATATTGGGATTCTTGAGTCCTGGGTTTTAGCTTTGGCTATTAACTAATCTGTATGGCTTGAGTAAGTTACTTAAGCTATCTGTCCTTCAGGTTTCTCATGTTTGTAACGAAGAATTGTAGTAAAAGATGTCTATCTACAATCCTTTAGGCGATGCTGTGTGCTACCATATGTAGGAAAAGACATTCCAAACACAAATATTGGACCGTCTAAAACTTCTTTCCCATGAACATTCAGTTTATTGGGCAATAAATAAAAGAATGCAAAATACAGCCTGTCCTTTTGAACAACTCTGACTCATCTTTCATCAAGCACTCCCTTCTGATGGAGAACCAGTTCTTGGACTTAGAAGAAAATTACAACATGATGCTTCAACTTCATAAAATGTCTTAAGCCACGCTCCAGGTAGAAAAGGGACCCAAGGGTAGAACCAACCACTTTCTGATGCTACAAGATCTGGCCGGTCACTGTATACATGGGACTTGATGCCATCCTTTTTCTGAATTTCCAAGTGGGGCAGCCATACAGTATGAGCTAAGGCATTGTTGGACAAGAGGAAGATGCCGTTGGGGTGGACCAAAGCCAAGTGNGGGGTCACCACAACATGAGGAACTGTATTAAGGGGTCGTGGCATTGGGAAGGTTGAGAACCGCTGCTTTAGAGGGAGTATGGCTGTCACTGTTTTTGGACTTCTGGCCTCCCACACTGTGAGAGAATACATTTTTGTTGCTTTAAGCCACCCAGTGTGTGGTAATTTGTTACAGCAGCCACGGGAAATTAACACACATGAGAAAGTTCGGGGATGCCATGCCCTGTTTCGCACATGCTCAGGCCTTGCTTGTCTTTCTCAGCAGCAGCCCAGCAATGAAGGGCCCACCAGATCATCTGCTTCTAGACCCGAGCTGAGCCCTGAGTACCCCTGTTATTGTCATGGGTGATGCCGCTTGGAGAGAAAGCTCACTGCAGATGGGGCTTCAAAGGGTGAGGTGGCCCATCTGTGGCCTCGGCCCAGGCTGCACTGTGTGGCTGAGACTGGACAGACCTGGCTTGTCCGTAGTTGCACTGACTCAGGATCAACTGGCCGGAGGACAGATCCAAGGGAGACGCAGGGAGAGAGACAGCACGGGACGGATGGCAAAAACTCCTGGATCCTTCTCAGGAATTGCAGAGCTCTTTTCCTCCTGGGGTTCGCACTCTGGGTAGCCCCTTACATCTGTTGCCTGGTAGGGAGTTCACAGCAGCAAAGTGAGTTTTTTTTTCCGTGGAGAGCATCTCAGAAAGGAGGGGGCTGCCTGGGTTGCCAGTGGCGTCCTTGCTGGAAAGATTCACAGCTCTTGGCAGAGACGTGCTGGAAACTCCTCTGGGAACAAGGGCCCTCAACGCCAGAGTCCTGTTTCCAGACACGGGGCTCAAGTGCCAGCTGTAGCTGAGCGGGGCCTGGTTCCTCAGCAACCCAGAGCGTGGGTCTCTGAGTTTCTCTACACTGTTTGCGTTTTATATGATGATCAGTCCTAAGCTTTTCTGTGCATTGAGAAGCAGAGGCACCCCCTCCTGTCTTCGGACCCATCTTTCCTTTTTAAAGCTCTGCCCTCAGCCCCGGGTGCTCCTCATTCAAACTCACAATAGCTCTGGCAATAACAAGGTGGCAGCGGGAAAGAGCTATGGTTTAATAAAGCCGAGGCCCAGTGTCCTCCCACTGCCCACACTTAGGGCTCTAATAAAGCCCTTTCATCGTTCCAGGGTTGCAGTTTCCACCCTGGCAGCTGTGAATGGCTTTCCCAACTGACAGGGTGCTTTATTTGGACTTAGGACACAGCTGAGAGTGGTCACAGATTTCAGCCACCCTGTGTGGGGTGGGAAAGGGAGTCAGGGTATTGCGTTGTGAAAACTCAGCCCCCAACCTAATCAGGTGGCAGGACATCCTGGGAATCGTGAAGGTCCTAGAAGTTTCTACCGTGGCTCCTGTCCAAGTTCGCCTCCAGTCAGAAGTCCTGGCGGGCTTCATCACTACCTTTAAAACATAGCTAACTTGTTTCTCCGACTTTCTTTTTGTGTAGAGAAACAGTCTTTTCACTCTTCTCCCTGAAATCATGTAGTAGACTGGAAAAGAGCCCCCTCAGAGGCGTCTCTTTCTGCAAACCCCACTGTTTCACAGAACTTTATAGGACGTGAGCCAAGAGCTTTCATCACCCTTGTATATATTTACTCAGTGAGTCGCTTGTGCTATTACTATGTGTGTTTTTATAAAGTGTTTTTATAAAGTGTTACCTTTTTAATTACAAAGTCATTCATCACACTGGTTAAAAATTCAAGTGTTCACGAAACGTATGAGTTAGAGACTGAAAGACCCCTATAATCACACCCTCTGGAGATCTGTGTAATGTATGTCTGTGAGGTTTTTATTTTAATTTTCCATCTTAGTCATGGGAAAAACAAAAGGATGGCTGCCGGATGGGAAATCGACAGGAAATCCACCACAGAATCAGTTAATTCTGCTCAACACACCAGGCTGAGCCTCTGTCCCTGCAAATGGGGCGGGTTCTAACTTCTGTAACTACTTTCTCCACCCAGGTAACACTTTAAGCTGACAGGGCTCCCAGGATTCTTGGCTGGTGTGAATGAAGCACAAGTGGGTCAGTGTAGTGTTAGGGTGTGTGCTGAAATAGGGGTGCTATGGACTAAATTACATCCACCCCCCATTCATATGTTGAAGACCTAACACTGATGTGACTGTGTTTGGAGATACAGCCTTTATAGAAGTTATTAAGGCTAAATTAAGTCGTACATGTAGGACCCTGATCCGATAGGATTAGTGACCTTATAAGAGACACCAGAGAGCTCACTGACTCTCTGTCCACCATATGAGCACCCAGGGAGAAGGCAGTCGTCTGGAAGTCAGGGAGCGGGTTCTCGCCAAAACCTGACCATGCTGGCATCTGATCTTGAACTTCCAGCCTCCAAAACTGTGAGAAAATAAATGTTTACTGTTTAAGCTGCGCTGTCTGTGGCATGTTGTTACAGCAGCCGGAGCTGACCAAGACAGAGAGGGAGGGAAAGTATTGCACTCAGCCTAGCTGTCCCTTCATCCCAGCTCCTGCCCATTATTGGTCCATTCACATTTCTTTCCTTGCTGCTACTGGGATTCTGAAAACGGGATTGAGGGATAGGAGTGTCCTCTTACAGATGTATGTGTGCATGCATGTGCATGTGCATGTGTGTGTGTATGTGTGTGTGTGTGTGTGTGTGCGCGTGTGTGTCTGGACTCAACCTCCTCCTTCCAGTGAGGCCCTTTGCTTCTCCTTTCTCTGCTGCAGCCAATGGACCATTGAACTTGACTTCAATGGGACACAGAGCTTTGGGGCATATACTGGATACCACTGAATCATATTCACAGGGGGTTTCATGTCCTCAGCTGGCTTAACTCAGATACAAATTCATTCAGCAAAGCCAATGCCCATGATGGCCTTGGTTTAAAAGTTCTCTTTTCACTCTTGCAAGTTCCAAGTGTACTCTAAGCCTCAATTATTGAATTATTAATTATTTGGCCTGTCCCTCCCTCCCTACCTCTTGTCTCCACCAGACCTACTTGTGGACTCCAGGTTTGCCCCATCAACTTTGGATCACGCAGACCCTACAACTAGCTCCTATAACACGAGGCCCTCATGCAATTAAAAAAAAAAAAGAAATAAACTAAAACCCAGGAGTCATGTGGCATTGAAAGGAAGATTTCTAGTTTTTGCTGTCAATCTTTACTAAACACACCGCCATTACCACCTAGGTGTGTTCCAAGGTGCAAGGTGTCTTTCTGAAGAGGCCGTGAGTAGGACAAGGGAAGCCCGAGGTTGCTGAGTGACAGCAAGGACTGGCCCCTAAATCAGTGCTTCTCATTCAAAAAGGCTTTCCCTTTTTGAATCACAAAAAGTCACCTTTACATCACCTTTACATCACCAACCAGTAGTATGTGTGTACACACACACACACACATATATGCACATGCACACACACAATTTGAAACATCTGTTTCACAAAACATTAACTACCTTTATTGCCTGGGATGTACTCTGATATTATCCAGTCTGGTCTAGTCTAGCCTATTTCATTGAAAATGTTGGTTTGGAACTAGATTGGTGTGATGGTTAATTTTATGTCAACTTGACTGGCCTAAAGGATGCCCAGATAGCTGGTAAAACACTATTTCTGGGTGTGTCTGTGAGGGTGTTTCTGGCAGAGATTAGCATTTGAATAGGTAGTCTGAGTAAAGAAGATCACCCTCACCAACATGTGTAGGCCTCAACCAACCCACTGAGAACCCAAATAAAACAAAAGGTTGACGAAGGGTGAATTCGCTCTCTCTGTTGAGCTGTGATGTTCATCTTCTTCCGCCCTTGGACATCGGTGCTCTTGGCTCTGAGGCGTTTTGGACTCCAGCTGGAACTGACATCATTGGCTCCCCTGGTTCTGAGATTTTTGGACTCGGACTAGGCTACACCACTGCTTTCCTGGCTCCCCAGCTTGCAGATGGCAAATTGTGGGACTTCTCCGCCTCCATAACCACACAAGCCAATTCCTATAATAAATGCCCTCTTACATATCTCTCTCTCTATCCTATTTGTTCTGTTTCTCTGGAGAAACCGGACCGCAGCATTTATTACTATTTGCAAGGATGTGGAAAAGAATCAGTGTTTAACTTTTTAGGGACACACTTTGGTCAGAGGGAGCATAGCATGTAAGTTAAGACCCCTGTCCTTGGAATCCAGTGGTAGCCCTGGGTTCCAGTCTCAGCTTTGCCCTTTAACCAGCTGCACAGACTTGGATGGGTCCTCTCATGTCTGTGTTTCATGGGGACAGTGATACTTTCCTTACAAGGTTGTGGCAAGAGTTTTGAAAGATGAACTACACAAAATGCTATGCACAGCTTCCCACAAGCAGTAAACTCCAAGTGAAATAGTTATTGTTATTAATGGCCAAATACCTAATGGGTCATTCAAGCATTTGTTGCATGCCAAACCTGGAGGCTCTGAGTTTTTTCTGGAAGCTGGTGAGTCCCATGTGGCAGGATAGACAATGAAGTCTGTTGTAGATGGGCTTCTGGGATGTAGGTGCGGGGATGTTTATTAATAATAATAAATAAAGCAACATTCATTTCAGCTGCTAAGCATGCTTCTCCAAAAGTCTCATGAGCAATGTGAGCCTTAAATCTTGGCTTCTGCTCTGCCATTTTGGGTCATTTTCCAGCAACATGATCTTGTAAAAAATGGACATGAGGAGGGTGAATTCCAATCTCGCTTAGATGCTAATTTGTTGTATGAGCTTTTACAGGCATTTCGTTTTTCTGTCGTTTTTTATAATAATGTATCTGCCCACCCTATCTTAGAGGCATGAGTACGTTTGAAAATATGGAAAGAGGTGTTGAACCACTCATGGACAGGCATATTATCAATACAAAGGTTTTGCTGTTTATCATTACTGCCTATCTTTCCTGGGTATTTTTCATTGTGAAGATTTGTGGTTGGCACTTCATCTTTCTTCTTCCTTTTTAAAGGATAAAATTAATTTCTAACTACCTTTTGAAAGGCAATTTATGCTTTAGCCATTTGATTAATAGGAGTGGGGAAGACCAGCTCTCCAATCAAAGCGCTTTTGAATAATTCAATGCCCGATGTTAAAAGAGGAGAGCCTCTGCCTGACACGGTGTACAGTCTACATTGTGGAACAAATACGAGCTGCCCTTCCACCTAGACGGATGCCTAGGCCCAGGCGCTCCGCCTCCATTCTCTCCCTCTCCCTCATTCACAGCCCCACCAGACCCACAGATAGCTGTGCAGCTTGTGCAAATAAGTAAGAGAACAGCGAGGGCTACCCTGCAACTTGTGCCCTGCCTGAGGCTCAGGTTGCAGACCCCATGGAATTAACGTCTTTTTCTAATTGGTCCATCCAAAGGGGGTGCCTTTTTCAAATTGCCACAGCATTACTGTATAGATTAGCAGAGGCCCTGCTACTAAGTGAAAAGCTTTGGGAAAATATAAGCCCAGGCAGTGTCCTGGCATTGACTCCACGGGTCATGACCACAGGTGGCCACAGATTCCTGGATGGAACTGACAATGAGGACTGCAGAGTCCTCCCACCCACAGGTGCCTCCTAGACCTCAGGGAAAGAGGGAAGAGCTGCTCTCTTCTTTGCCTTCCAGCAGGGCAGTGCCTACAGTGGTTCAGGTGTGGCCTCAGGTATGGAGCCCACCTGGGGGTGAATCCCACTTCAGGGCCCCTCAGAGGGCTTGGAAGCTTAGTGCTTCGGTGTCCTCATTTCCCAGCCTGTTGTAAAGATTAAATGAGAGATACACACATGTGTAAATTACTTGCTACAATGACTGCAGTGCTCAAGAAATTCTAACTATTGCTTCCTTCCCTCCCCGCTCCCTTTCCACCTTTAACTCTTTCCACTTCAGCCCCTTTGCTACTTTCCTGCCTTCCTCCTCTGCTTTCTCTTCTTTTTCCCTTCCCACACCCAGGCCTCTGAAAGGGCCACAGAGACTCCAGCTGTGTCCTGCATCTGTAACGGTCTCTTCTCCTCAATATTCTAATTTGCTTCATCTTCCCTTAGTTTTCTGTATTTCTTTCTTGTTTACCAGCTTCCTTCAGTTTTAATAGCATGATAAATGAGAATACAGATGATGGATTCTTTTCCTCCTTTCTTCTATTTTAAGTGTTTCAAAGGCAAAGATCCTAGTGTGTTCAGTGTATTCTCCCAACAGGAAGCCAGGGGTCCCCAAGGCCATACATACAATGATGTTGGTAATGGTGACACTGGATACTCTATGGCCTTGGGATCCCCATCTCTGGCCTGGTCATTCTAGAAGCTGGTGGTAGAGTTTAGATAGCACTAACCCACATTAGAAACAGGAGGGGTAGTGCTGGTATTAGGGATGGTCAAAATCTTAGTCTTCAGTATAATATGTTTTGAGACGTATCTAAAATCTGCTCTTGTAATTGAGTTCTTCTATATTTAACAGTGTCATAGAAGTGTCTTAGTTACAATTAAAATAATTCATCACACTTAACTGTGACTTCATAGATCAGATTGTAGAGACTGGGACAGACAGTTCAGTCTAACTAACAATGACCTGTTTTATCAGAGTGTTAACTTCGAAGGGCAAAACTGTTACCATTTTCATAGCTGTCTTACCAGTATCTAGCAGAATGCCCAGCATATAATAGCCTCCCAACAAATTCTTGTAAAATAAATGAATGAATGAGTGAATAATATGGGCTTAATATGGTGCCAAACACCATGGTTTACCAAGATAAGGAGGCTCAGTGTCCTTTTCACCCAGTAATGTTGGTCACATAAACACACGCCCATAATCTGTTAAGAAACTGCTGTGATTGCATATGTGTAAAGTCTTATGGCAACATGAATGAGGAACAATAAATTGAGTGGTGTGTGGCGTGAGGAGAGAAGGGGAGGCCTAAATATGCCAACTTTTCAAGTCACACACAAAAATTTTAACTGAAAGAAAAACATTTTAATTTGGGGGATAAATTATTTATAATACAATTCTCAAAATACAGTTAAAAGCTGGGGAACCAACCGTATACCAAACCTTGGTGATGGATAGAAAGAAAAGCGATTTCTTATGGCTGTAGGCCTGGCCATCAGTTGTCAGGCCCTCTGGGCCGGCTTCCCAAAGCCTCATGACAGGGTGGAGTGGGGGTGGGGGGACGGGGAGGTTACGCTGTCCCGGAATGGCCATCCCACAGTGGAAAGAGGCTCCACACCACCTCTTTTCCTGCCTCTCTCCTCAAACAAAACGGAAAAAAGATTTCAAGAATCAGCTTTGTTAACCAAATGGGTATGGTTGGATTTTCTTTGATTTTTAGGCTAGCCTGTGGTAACCCAAAATGTCAGAATCACCTCAGGATTCTTAATAAGAATGAAAATTACTGGGCTTCACCCTAGACCAGGGATTGGCAAACTGCAGCTTGTGAGCCACAATGCTGCTCTTTGGGTACGTTCCATCTCGAACGTTTGCCGAGCCCTGAAAGAGCCAATCCTGTCCCTCACAACAATTTAAAAATTATTCGAGAGCCATAAATATATTTCTACAAATAAGGAAAATTTAAAGTAATATTATAAATGAAACTATGATAGTTTTATTTTCATTTTCAATTTTACTTCAGAGCCACATGTATGTACCCAAAGAGCCGAATGTGGCTCATGCAAGCCGCGGTTTGCCGACCCCGGCGGCTCTTCCGTCTCAAAAATTTGCCGACACCTGCCCTAGGCCTATTGTATTAGAATCTCTGGATACGGAACCCAGGGATCTTCAGTTTATTAACTCAAGTGCGTTAGATGATTTTTTTTTAATTAATCAACTTAATGGTTTAGATTTTACAGCAAAATTGAACAGATGGTACGGAGTTCCCTTATAACCCCCTGCACACAGATTTTCTTATTATTAACATCTTACATTACTGTGGTACATTTGTTATAATTAATGAACCGATAGTAATACATTATTATTAACTAAAGTCCATAGTTTATTCAGATTTCCTTAGTTTCTACCTAATGACCTTTTCCTGTTTCAGGATCCTGGAATGTTAAACCTCCATAGATGATTTTTGCTTGTTTTTATTAATTTTTAATTATAGAAGAAATTCGTGAATATGTTCTCTTGTTAAAAGTTAAATATTACTGATGAAGAATCCTTTTAGCAACCCCCCAGTTCTTAACTCGTTTTCTGGAGGCAAACAATGTCAAAAGTTTAGAGCAGACCCTTCTAGTCATTTTTGTATATACTCATATTCACAGACAAATTTATGAAAGGATCTAGCATTCTTTTATATTTCTTAAACATAAATTAAATGGTTCTATTAAAAGAGTCCATGCATGTCATTCAGTTCCTTCCTTTTTTTATTCAGTAATAGTGATTGCTGAATGTTTTGTGTCAGTATAATGAAACTTAACACAATCTTTTAAACTGAGGTTAAATATCCATAACATGAATATGCTGTATTTTATTTATCTACTGATGACTGTTTAAATTGTTTATTATTTTTTTCCTATTTTGCTATTTAAAATTCAAAGAATACATCCCTGGGCGTATTTGTGACTGTTTCTCTCAGGCATTGTATTCATGTGCTAGGGCTGCCATAATAATGAACCATAAACTGAGTGGCTTAAACAAGAAAACCTTATTGTCTCACAGTTCTGGAGGCTAGAAGTCCAAGATCAAGGTGTTAGCAGTGCCATGTTCCCTCTGAAGGTGCTAGGGAAGGATCTTCTCTAGGTCTGCATCCTAGCCTCTGGTAGTTCCTTGGCTTGTGGTAGCAAATGTCAATATCCATGAGGCGTCCTCCCTATGCATGTGCCCCTTGTCTAAATTTCCTTTTTATAAGGACACCAGTCATTTTGAATAAGGGGCCTGCCCTACCCCAGCATCGCCTCATCTTAACTAATCACATCTGCAATGACCCTATTTCCAAACAAGATTATAGTCTGAAGGGATTAGGATGTCAACATATAAATTTTAGGGGAACACAATTCACCTCACTGATTTCTAAACTTCTCCCATCATGCAACTGTATCAGTAACACACATTTTTGAGCGTGTGCCAAAATATATGTTCATTTAAATATTTTTAAATTATAGGTATGTGTTTTTGTACTAATGTGTGTATGGTAAAACTTTGTTCGGTCAGTTCCCCAGGAAATAGACACTGAGGAACTGAGATTTGCATATAGGAACTTTACTGAGGAGAGCAGGATGAGGTGTAGACAAGGTGAATTGCAATGCAGTTACCAAAGAGGGCTCAGCTGGTCCCTCAGGAGTCCAGTAGCTGGGAGGGCTCTTTAGAACTTTCTAGAATTGAGGTAAGGGGTAGACTGTCTATGCCCACATTGACCAAGATGGATGATACAGCTCCCCTGGGCCAACAGCAATTCTCCAGTAGCTTCAGCCAGTAGGCCTTCGGTGGCCCTTCCTGCCAGCTGGGGAACAAGTGCTTCTGCCCTGAAACTGCATCCAGTCGGCACTCTGCAGCACCCTCCACAAAAACAAACTCTCAAGAAATTTAAAAGGACAGCATAGAGCGAAATGTAAATTGAAGTTATCGTATTTTCCCTGCTTTTCAATGAGTCTGACATATCCCCTGAGACACACAGAATCTATTGGGTTGTCGGAAAAGTCATGACATATTTTTTTCTATGTTTTTCATTGCAAAAATGCGTCATGACTTTTTTGACCACCCAATACCTTCTAGATCACTGCTGGGTGATTGAGAATATACATTTTAAATTTAATAGAAACTGTTGTCCTAAGTGGTTATGCCACATTACACTCCCATCAAGAGTGTATGATGGTACCTGTTTCATTTCCTCATATCCTCACCAAAATTTGGTATTATCAAGCTTCTTAAATTTTTACCAATGTTGGTGTAAAAACATCTCATCAATTTAATTTCTGTTTCCCTGATTCTTAGAAAGGTTGGGAGTTTTTCCCTTCTATGAATTGCATGTTCATACTTGTGTCCCTCATTCTTTTAAGACTATATCTTTTTCTAACTGATTTATAGAGATATTTATATCTTTGAACATTGAACTTTAATTCCTTTTTTTTTTTTTTTTTTTTTTAGCTGAGCCATCCTGCCACATGTTGCCAGCTCAGCGGCAGCTCAGCTTGGGCTGGGCATCGAATCGCTGTTGCTCAGAGCTCACACTCTTGAGCAAGCTCTTAACCAACCGGCCACTTGGCTGGTCTTTAATTCATTCTTAAGCGTAGTAACCACACTCCTGTTCTCTCCCTTTCTAACTCATTCCCATCTTCATGTGATGAGCTTCTGCATCACACTAACCAGACAGCCCTGGTATTGTCTGTTTGGAACTGAAAAACTTAGGGTTTCAGCCCTAGTGTTGTCACATATGAGTTGTGTGCATTTAGGTGGTTAATTTGATCTCTTTGACCCTTAGTTTTCTCATTAAAAAAATGGGAATAATTCTACTTCTCCGAGTTGTTTTGAGGATTTAGTGACATTATATACGTGAAAGTCTTTATCATTATGGTTTATTGTTTGGTTTTCATTATAAAAATATAAAAATCTGTACACATTCTCTCCCCTCTGCCTGGGATTCATTCATTCATTTACTCATTCATTTGTTTATTACTCACTAAATGGAAACTGATTATTGTTAACCACTGCTGTATTAAGCATTGGTGGATCATATGATTCCCGTCTTGATAGAGAGAAAGGGGAAAAATAGATATTAAAAAATAGAGTCCACTTGTTAAGGATAATGGAGAAACTCTGTATTCCTTCTCATTTTTACTCTTTGACTCAAAGGAAGATATTTCTACCTTTTCCAGACTCAGGCTGAAGGAAGAGAACTATATTTACAAATGCCCTCTTCATCATGGGGAATCAGAACTTGACATTCTCTGAGCTATGTCTGAGCCCTGCGCAGGGTTACTGCGTATGAAAATGCAAGTAGGGAACTCCTGACTCCTCCTGCACTTTCTGTAGCAGTAGCCTGACCACCTTTCTAACTCCCTCTCCCCTTCCTGCCAGTGAGTAGGTGAAGAGGGGCACTGGCTATGCCTGGGCAACTGGTTGTTTAAGGGGATTTGGCATCTATTCTGCTGGTCCGGCCATGTCCTCTCTCTCTGCAAGTGCCCCTGAGTAAGTAAGGCATAAATCAGATATTTGTGATGAAAAGGAGGACAGAGTCAGCCTTGAAAGGAAACCACATTTTCCAATCACGCTTTCGTCAGAGAGCCTTGCCTTTTTGGTCAGCAGGGTTTTGTCTATCTCTTAATAAAGGATTCCTTTTCCATTTTTCTATTGGCCTTGACTTAGTGCTCCACTGGCTATAAAGGCATGGTCTGTTCAAGAAATGGTGAGAAATTCCATGAAAATGAGGGTACAATAAGGTCCGTGGGGCGAAAGTACCGGAAAGGTAGGTTTCAACTCAATTGTGGATGCATTTGTGTGCCAAACACTGTAGTAGTGGAAATCAAAGTGTTTAAGGTAGGGGAGTGGCAAGCTTAGATTTCTTTTTTCAGAAGATAGACATAGCATTAGAGTAATGGAGTGACAGGTAGTGAATGAGAAGCCTCTATTGTCAGCATGTTCTTCTCCCTTCCCCTGGACCCCCTTCTCTAACTGACCACCACCCCCTCTTCAGCCGAGCAACCCCAGGACTGTCCGAAATACAGTACAGATAAGACTGCCAACGCTTGCCAGCATTCTGACCACAAACTTAAGAGATAGAAATGTATTTAACATACATAGAAAATCACATATAACAAATTATAAGGCAAGAAAAGAAGTGCAAAATCTTAATTTGCCTATGCAGCCTAAGCTCTATTTTTAAAATGTCTTTCCCTTCACTCGAAGTGGCTAAAACTGGGGATCAGGTTTTCCAGGCACCTCTAGCATGGCCTGTGTCCCACATTATCCCCAGCTGCACTATTAAACTATTTCCACTCATCTGAGATTGTAGTTTCTTAGGTTTTCTTGCCCCTGTGGTCTTTTACAATCTTCCACTATATATAAATCATTGTTTTAAAATGTAGATTTTACTTTTATTTAGGTATGGTTAGGCCAACAGATCAGGAGATTGCCATTGAAATGATAGCTTACGATTCACAGTTCCCAAGAGAAGGGGGCATGGCTTCCCAAAGGGAGGGGAAGGGACCCAGGGCAGCACCAGGGTCTGTCAGGGGGCAGAGAGAACAGGGGGAAATATGGGTCAGAGCCTTTACTGGGGTTTCTGTGGGGAAGAATGGGTGAGGCAAGGTTAGCAGGCTTAGAATTGGCTAGTTTGAATGATTTTGGCGGGCTCTGAGGTATAGGGGCTTTCCCTAGTTGTCTAGTACCTGGCTGCCTTAGTTTGAGCTGCTACAGCAGAATACCATAAACTGGGTGGCCTCCATTCATTGCCACCATGTTGGCCAATGAAACATCACAAAACGTGACCAATGACCACAAAACCTCCTTTTGGACGGTGAAGTTCTCTGCACCTACTCCCAATCCAAGGAGAGCAAGGAAAAGGAAGAGCCTTGAGTTCTTTTTTCTAGAAGCGAAGGATCCAGCACTCCTTCCGGTTCACCCCACCGAACTCCACCATATTGCTTCAGGTTAGGAGTTTTAAGTTCACTTCTGCCATAACTTTACCCTGCAATCAAGTTCTTCCATTGATCAAAACAGGTGATAGTGTTAAGGTTTCCATCGCCACAAAGAATGGAACGTGTGTGGAAAAAAGCTGATTGTAAAATTAACCCTAATTCATACAATATTGTATTGAGATTCTTAAGCAACTGCTCACTCTGTTAGGTAGAAAATATCCTTAGACCTTGAAAATTAAAATCTACTCTAGCCTCCGTATGTGGATCCACACTTTATGTAAAAACACATCCGTCCTTAATTCCCAAAGGCATTGGAAAGACATATTTTCCTTAGTTTAGGGCACCTATTGTTTGTTTGTTTGTGTTTTCCTACAGATTAGAAACTTAACTTTCAGTCATTTCTTTTAGTTGTAAGGCCTCCTTCCCTCTCTCCAATGCTGATTCCAGTAGACTTCCCCAGAAAACCTTTTTGATTAACTCCATCAGACTCAATTTGTAGAGCTATGCATATCTTTTTTCCTCCTTTTCTGAATCTGGTCTTAATACTAATGTATGTACTTTCATCCCACTTCAGAAACTTGAGTAGCTAATTCTAGATTTCACTCTTTTGTGGTTATGCTCCACACAATTTAGGTCTCTTCTTGCTTTCTTCTTAGAGTAGATGCTTCTCGAAGTAGGGATAATGTTGGGGGCTTTGGTTGGCATCACCTAGTCAAGAGCAGTTCTCTGCACAGAATGAGCATTCAGTAACTATTAACTGACTCATGGTCACAATGTAAATGAAGATGCACATATAGTTGGTAGAAAATGAACATTAAGTTCTCTTCTCTACTTTTTCTAGATATCAAAACCCTAGTTGCTTAGGTTACTTTTTTTCCAAGTTATAATAGTTATTTTCCAGGAATCTTCCCTTAGGCAATATATTTTATAGCTTAACTACTTTCTTCTGATGTTGGAAGTTATTGGACATGTAAAAACGTATATGACCCTGAGCTGGCTAAGCAGCCTATTATAAGAAGGAGCCAATTATTCTGCCCAATACAAATACATATTAATTTTGTATTATGTGCAAATATTTAGGTATGGGTCCATGTACACATGCATCCATTAAGTAGTCAAATACCTAAGTAAAAAATGGTAAGCCACCCAGTGAAGCGGCATCCTCCACAACTAGACTGAAGAACAAAAGGACAGCAACTTGTCTGTTCCCCTTCCCTGATTCCCCAATGCTGTTCCCCTCCCCCAAATCCCCAATAAAATCTTAAAAAAAAAATAGCAAGCTG
>NW_017731719.1:1454284-1504935 GCF_001890085.2 Hipposideros armiger
CTGTTGCTCAGAGCTCAAACTCTTGAGCGAGCTCTTAACCAACTGAGCCACTCGGCCAGCCCTGCCAAGTGGTGCTTTTAGAGCTCAAAGTGCATGCTTAAGCATTCATTACACAATGATTTGAAACAACTTGGAAGCACAGAACTCCTTGGAAAGGCCACAAAACATATTCAGTTACCTTTTGCCCAAAGTTATCTGGTCCAGTTCCTGTTGGAATGCTTCACCTTCTGCTCTTCTATTTGTTTGGCTGCTGCGCTTTCACTCAGGCCTTCATTCTCTCCAGCATTCCCAGTAGAAATAAAAAGTTTGAAAATTGTGATTTGTCTTCACAGAAAATAGTATGTATTCTGAGTGAAAATGAAATCCATATAAAAGACACACAGTCAACAGGCACGTTGAAACATGCTTCAAGATTATTCCAAATATGTATACATACAATTCGATCATTCTCAACTAAACCATCCCTTTCGGGTAAGATCTTTTGAGACATCCTATTATAACAATGCTGGTACTATTAATTTTAGGAATTATTTGAGAATCAGCCTTCCTTAATTAGCTTGGCTAATTGAAATTTTTATATATAAGATTAAGAATATTTCACCTTGACATTGGTTTTTATAGGTTGTGAGTGAGGTTCAAATGAATAATTAGGGCATTTCATGTAACTCAAAATCATGCGCTACTGAAGAAAGAAGGAAAACATAGGATTTTGTTTTTTTAAAACAACATTAAAACCAACCATTTGTTTATTCAACATTTCTCTAGCAACTACGTTCCAGGCACTGTGCAAGGCACTGAGGAGACAGAAAGTAGTAAAACAATCTACCCTTGTGTGTCTTCTTCATATGGAGAGTATTTTGGTAACCTGCTGCAGAGACAGATAAATTTGAGAAGCTGTGTTTAGTAATGCCTTCTCCGAGTTTTAGTGTCACTACAATTGTATGTAATGAAAACGAGAACTCTATTTTATCAGAAATTAGCAGTATAAGAAAAATGGGCCAAAAAATAGAACGGGAGGAGGAAATTGTCTCTCTTTAATAAATTTCTATAATATTAGTTATTTTTACACTGCAAATTCTCCCCTGAACTTACATTTTTTTTGACAAAGAAAGGTTATCTAATACAATAAGTAAATTGAAGCTATATGCCCTAAGAAATAGGATGGCATAATAGAAAAGGCAATAGCTCTTTCCTCTAGTTCTGGGGCACAAAGAATTATACTTGAACCTCTGAGCCTCAGTTTTCTCCTTAGCAAAACTGAAGAAAGATTGCTATTCCACGTTGGAATTAAGTAGCATTTATAGTTATTGTCTTTTTCCAGGACAGGCTAAATTTGTGAGGGCAGAGACCATATTTGCCTGTTCCCATATGTTATCCCACGTTATAAAGTGTATGAGACACTCAGAAATATTTGTTGGAAGACAGTACACATCTGTTAAAAACTTTTGTGAGAGTGAGATGAGAAAACATATGACAAATTATTTGTACATTGTGAAACATTATTTTTAAAGAACCCACTTTGAAATTTGGGGATTTTGCAGTTTGGACAAATGCTTGATGTTGTTTAGGAATAACTAAGTCCCTTACTAGAAAGACCTCTGGACCCAAGCTTTGAGAACAAAGTCTTAGTAGCTAGCTGTACCAGCAGTTTTTTAGTGGTGCCCTGAGATGATTTCTCAGTCAATTTAACACAAGGTTTCAAAGTGAAACTTCATCTAAGTCTCTGAAGCATATTCTTCCATTGGCACTAACAGGATTTATACAATGTCCAGTGACTAAGGTGCATACCTGGAGTTTTGCTGAGTCTGGCTTTGAAACAAACTGTCTTTTGTAACCATTACCCAGGATGGAAATCCACAAAAACCCCAATGAAGAAAAGATTTGGACAAACTCCTCAAAACACAATTGCAGTAAGTCCTGTAGTTTGAGTCATCCATCCCGCCCTATTGTTCTTTAGGAGGAACCAACTTCATTCCTGGCTACGAGCACAGCATTTTTTTCACCCATGTCCACTGCAGTTGGTTTCCCCAAGTACAGTGCTCATGACCATTCCCTGCCATCCTCTGGGCAGAGAACCCTGTTAATTCATCACTCACAGCTCTTAGTAAGCTGCACATTTCAAGGAAAAGCATTTTCTTGGATGATCCCTTCAAAACGACTGCCCTTACAAATCACCTGTGACATCTCTGGCCCCTAGTGTCTTCCTCCTTCTCCCCACCCCACATGGCAATCACATCTGTGAGTCCCACATCTCTGTTATAGAAGACCAAGTCATTATCAGCCAGTAGGCTTTTGCCTCAGGACTTAGTCCGTTCCAGACAGGACCACCCCTCTACCACCCTTTAGCACCTGCCAATTTCACCTCACGCAGACAGTGACTTGTGGAGGGTCCTCTGAGTTCTCATCACTGAAGGCCGGCTCCTGACGGTTCTGCATCGCTGCCCAAATTAAGCTGTGTAGAACAGCAGCGTGATGACCACACAGTCTAGCATCATGACGGAAGTGCTTCATTTATTTCCCCTCAGGGACATCAATATATATTTTTTCCTACTCTCAATGAATGTCCCATTGAAAACCCTAAGGAGAGACAATTAACTGTGAAGGACATTTACCACCAGCATACACGTTCCAAGGTTTTATTATGTGTCTGACAAAACCAGACACAGATATCTTATACTGGGCACTTATAATTTCCTGGAAAACCAGCAATGCCCTGCTCACACCCGGAGCCTTGCTAAGTGTTCCTGACTGACAATTGTACCCAGATGTCACACTTAACCACTGATGTTCAGTTTCCTTCTTTCTTTCTGGGGGTGGAGGCTTTGCTGGGAGTGTCCTGATTCCTCAGGGAAGCCACAATAAAGCTGAAGAATCTGGATGCTGAGTAATACAGGACTGAGATGGGCCCCCAGGGAAGACTTGTGTTGGGGGGATGTTCTCAGCAAGTCAATGTGCTCACACGTATGCATGTGTGTGCACGCAGGTGTGTGTAGGAGGCAAGGGATGTTCTGAATTCTAGCAGGAAGGATTAATTCTTCTGAAGTCCTAGGGAACACAGGAAAGGATATATCTGATAGTAATGGTTAGGGAAAAATACATTTTAAAAACATTTCTAAAGGTTGACAGATTGTTCCTGGAAAAGATGGTAAAAGCTGAGATGTTCCTCTCGCTTCCATCTCACCTCCTTCCCTCAATGTTATATTCAGGTCTTTCCTGGAAGGCAGCAGAGTGCCTCTTACCCTGCAATCCAGGACAGCCCTTTGTCGCCATGGTGCTAGGAAGACCTGAGCCAGTACTGCAGCCACTCCCAGCCCCATGCACATCACAACTGTCCACATAGACATGGAAGGCCTCCGGGTGCATTCACAGCCTTGGACGAGGCCAAGACTGGCAAACGTCAAGCAGCTGGAAGAGTAACAATGGGACCTGAAAAAAAACAGTAACCTCCATGATGAAGTTGAAGCTGACACTTTGCTGAAACAAAACAACATTTTATCAACTATTGGAAAAACAAGCCACTACTACTGCTTGAGCCTAAGGGATTTGTACAGTATTTATTTTTATTTTTGAATAATTCCAGACTTAGAGAAAAGTTGTAATAGAGCAAAACATTCCCATAATTCACCCAGATTACCAAAATATTAGTATTTTGCCTTTACCATATTTGTTTTGTCATTCTCTTTGGATGGTTGGATAGATGAATAGATGATAGGGAGCTATTGATACATACATATAGATGTTTGTGTACACATATCTAAAATTTTAGTACTATAACTAATAAGATACATAATTTTCTTTGCTGAACTGTTTATGTTGCAAGAATTATGTCTTTTTGCCCCAAAATCATTTAAATAATATCTAATTGATAAAACTTGTCCAAATTTCTCCAGTTGTCCTAATAATGTCCTTTATAGCAAAATTAAGTAATTTTTTTCTGGTTCAGGGTTCAATCAAGGATCATGTGCAGCATTTAGCTGTTTTGTCTTTTTAGTCACCTTTACACTGGAAAGTCCTAGAGTCTTTCTTTGTCTTTCATGACCTTGATATTGTTGTATAACATCCCTCAGTTTGGATTTGTCTCATATTTCCCCATGTAGATTCAGATTATGCACTTTGGGCAGGAATGCCATAGAAGGGATGTGTGCTTTCATACGCTATATGAGGAGGCACATGATATCCATTTGTCCAATCAGAAGTGAGGCTAGTTTTCATCATTTGGTTAAAGTTTAATCTGCTGGTTTTCTCCACTATAAGGTTAGTTTTCCTCTTTGTAATTAATAATAATTTTGTGGGGAGAGACTTTATAATTAAGCAAAAATCTTGTTTGTCATCAAGCTTTCACCCACCAGTTTTAGCACCCATTCATTGATGTTCCTTGCTTGAATCAAATGTAATTGTGATGTTTGCCAAATGATAATTTTCTGGTTTTATCATTTTTCCTACATTTATTAGATGGCATTCTTCTTTCTGTTGAGTCCAGTTTTTAAATTTTTCATCAGTGTGTGGGGCGGCTGGTTAGCTCAGTTGGTTAGAGCGCAGGCTCATAACACCAAGATTGCCGGTTCGATCCCCACATGGGCCACTGAGTTGCACCCTCCACAACTAGACTGAAACAACTACTTGGCTTGAAGCTGATGGGTCTTGGAAAAACATGCTGTTCCCCAATTAAAAATATATATATATATATATTAGTGTGGACTCATAATAACTGCTAATGTGAAATTTATTTTTAAATAATGACAGTAATACATCGGGATCTGAGAGGCCATACAGAAGTGCTGCCTGACTTTTTATTTTTTTTTAGTTTCAGGTGTATAAAAAAATAGTTATACTTTTCACCCCTCACAAAGTGACAACCCCCCTCCCCCAATGCCTGACTTTTTCAATGGCCCCTGAAAAACATTCCCTGAGAGAATACTGGGAAATGGAATTTGTTGTTAAGAAATGTTGGTTTTGATTGTGGTCAATAAAGAAGATTGACTTGGGGTCACACACAATTGCTATCTGCAGTTATTCATCATAGGTGATGCTAAGAAATAATATTTCTCCCAGAGATCCAGTAGGGTCACTGTAACCAGTGGCAGGAACTTAGACACACAGGTTGGATGGTATGCTGGCCATCTTGATGAGCATGAAGACCAAGTCAGGAAAAACTCAACTAATTTTAGAAATCATGTGACCTTCATAAAAGGTAAGCTGACGGTTCATGGAACTATGAATTGAAGATTACCAAAGGTCAGGGATGAGAGAACTTCTGAAGCAACTTCTGTGGCATTCTAGATTCTAGAACTCTCTCATTATATGGCCCTCCTTTGTCTTACCTCCCTCTGGCTTTCTCTTTGATATGCCTCCTGCTCGCCTCTCCTTTCTCATCAACCTGTTACTTTTATTATTTTTCCTTTATTCACTGGCTTCCACCCGAGGCACCCAAAGACATAGATTTATTCAGAAGGTTGGGTCTCAGATCTGAAGATTTTACTTACTGAATTTTTTTTAGAACTGTGTATATGAGTTCATAGTCACTTGTGAGTTATGATTTGAAGGAACTGTGAAGGATCCTGTATTGGTCAAAACTCTTCACTTGCAAGCAACAGAAATCAACTCAAGCTAGTTTAAATGCATAAAGACATTTATTATAAATATGGAGAAGCATTAGAACAAACCCAAGAGCAGAAAAGACAAGAGCTTGGAGAGGCTTTAAATCAGACTGAAGAGCTGTCCAGAGACTCTGTGTTTATTGTCTCTGACCCTATTTTGACATCAGCTTCATTAATTTTTTTCCTCTCTGCAGGCTGACTTTCCCTGCCTCTTTGGCGCATGTAGAAGAATATGGCTGCCCCTCAGGGTCCAGAGTTTACAGGGGATGGTGCCAATGAAAGTCCAGAAAAAGTGGATTCTTTTTCTGTGTATTAAGCAAATATTCAATACATGTGTCCTAGACTTATCACCCGAAATTTTCCTCCATTTATGTCTTAAATTACACTAATAATAAGTTATTATTTTGTATTGGAAATCCTTCCTCAAACATGCCTAATAAAATGTTAAACAATTCAAAAGTAAATTGTTGGAAACAAACAAACAAACAAAAAACCATGCATAATCTATCATCTAGTGATAGTATTGTAAATATTTTGGTGTACATTCTTCTATCCTTAACTCTACGCATACATGTCTGTATATGTTTATCATCAACATGGGTACACTAGTATACATATATTGCTTTATAACTTGTTTTTCCCACTTAATTATCAGTATGTTGCCTTGTTATTTGCATTTGTTGTAATACATGATTTTTATTAGTTCTATGGTATTCCTTCATATGGTTGTACCACAATGTAAGCAATTCTCTGTGTATTAGGCACTGTTTGGTGGTGTTCTTTCAGTCCATAAGCCAACCCAGGGAATTAACTGAGTTTGCTCCAAAGCTAGGATATAGTTCTGACTCTATTCCTCTGGTCAAAATTTATCAGCCTGGAGTGGACCGATGATCCATGTTCTTTCCCAGGAATTTGGAATTGGGGCCTACAGACCCCCAGTTTTTTTGTGGAGTTATACACAACTTCTGGTGGCTGTGGGGCAGCCATTTCTTCCCATGGGGAAGAAGCAGCAGAAGCAAACAGCTGACTAAGATACAGATGAATGAAGCAAGGACAACAGTGAAAGGAAAGCGACTTCTTGGATTCTCTTCAATTTGTATTTTCAGGCTTTAGTCCTGCAGTGGGTTGAATAGTGTCCCCTCCACCCCAAATTCATATATACCTAGAACCTTAGAATATAGCCTTACAACAGGGTCCTTGAAGATGTAATTAGTTAAGAATCTCAAGTAAAATTATTTTGGATTTAAGGTGGGCCTACGTCCAATGGCTTATATCCTTATAAAAAGAGGAAGGACACAGAGACAGAGGAAAAGGCCACGTGGAGACAGAGGCGAGGATTGGATTTATGTTGCCACAAGCCACGGGTCAGCTTGGGACCATCAGAAGCTGGAAAGGCGAAAAAGGATTAATCTTTGGAGCCTCCAGAGGGAGTATGGCCCTACTGACACCTTGATTTCAGATGTCTGGCTTCCATAACTATGAGAGGTTAAATCTGTATTGTTTTAAGTCATGTTGTTCATGGTAATTTGTTATGGAAGTGACAGGAAATTAATACAAGTCTCTTCCCAACATCCAGCTGCATTATTGATCTTCTGCTCAAGCAACAGAGGGCTCTTGTCTTGAGTTCCTTGTTTTGGGGCCCCTGTACAGCCCACTTCCATCCAAGCTCTCCCCAGGTGAGGTGAAGAGATGTGCCTATCTGAAACCCATACTCTTCCCGTTCTGAACTATACTCTGAGTGACCAAGATCCCTAAATCCCCAGTCCATAGGGTCCCAGGCCACTTGAGGGCCTGTGTGGACCCCTTCCCTGGGTCTGTCCCCTCAAAGGCATTTCACCTGGTAGATGCACCCCTAGATCCAAAGAGTAAGCTAGGATGATTGTTTTCAGGGGATGAGGATGGACTTGAATGGATGCGCTGGTGCGTTCACACATGTGTGATGTGTAAACAAGGTCCCTCAAGACCTTGGGCACTCCAGGAGGTGAAGATTGAAAAAGGATGGGTCAGGGCCAGATGGTCAAGGGGCCTGGGATGGGAGTGTGGCTCTCTGTATGCGGCATTTCTGGCACAAAACTCTGTGAAGTCTATCACTCCAGATTGTTTTCAAGGTGTACTTGTCAAGGTGGGATATCAGAACATTGAATTTAACTGTTATTTTGGTGTGTAGCTCTTAAATATGTAGCCATCTGGAATGTGGACCTGCATTTGTCCTTCTGCCTCAAGCTACAAATGTCAAAGTCAGGCTGCCCATTTGTGCGTCCACCCTTAGTCCCATGAGACATGGTATCTTTATATCACCGAGCCTCCTCCTTCGCCTAGGCTAGCCTGTCTTGGCTTTTTTTTCTTGCCTCTGTAGAATCTTAGTGCACTCTTAAAAAAAAAAAAAAGATTATTTTCAGGTTGTGGCCATTATAAATTACACTAGAGGGAATCTAAGAGCATACAATTTTGTGCATTTCCCCAATTATTTCATTAAGATAAAGTCTTAGAAAGGTAATTACTAAATTAAGGGGTGTACAGGTTAAGATTTTAGTGCACCAAATTCTCCCCCACAGGCAGTGTAAAAGAATGCCTCTCCTCCCCATCCCTGTCAACGGTTAAAAATTATCTTCCATGGGCTTTTTCTTTGAACTTCAAATGCATTAAATTCTTAGTGTAAATTAGTTAATCTGCTCACTCTTCTGCTCAATGGAAGATTTTAGAAAATATTGGGCCCTGGGTTTGGGGCTATGCAAGATTCACTAAAAGGGGTACACAGATGTTCACAGGTGATGATACTGAAAATGAAGACAGACCACTCTCATCTCCCAGCATTGCTCAGGGCCAGCACTGCCCTTCCATCTTGAGGATGTCAGAGTCCCCACTCTTCTTCCATATGCTATGGAAGATACTGTTCAAGCAGCACTTTAAAGGAAGAATGCCAGGGAACCCTACATGTGACCTGTACATCTTATCTGTGTTTTCTGGAGAGGTGGAAGGGATATTGGTGGTAAAATGATGGAGGCGCATCAATATCGTTCTGCTTCTGCACTTTGGGAGTGGTCTGTCTCGTCACTCCACTGTGAGGAAAAGAATGAAAGTGTGAGGATGAAGGAGGAGAAATATACAGGTGATGGATGATAACACCATGGTGGGGGAGTAGGGGACTCTTTTGAAAAGAGTTGACAAGGGCTATAAAAGCATACAGGTTAGCAGGGTCAAGAATCATTATTTCAAGACCAAAGGGAGATGAAAACCAGATATTAATCATTAAGTCTGTTCTGGGCAGTTAAATTAAAATTCACCCTTATATTCTTCCCAAATTGTCTGACACACACACATGCGCACATGCACACA
This sequence comes from Hipposideros armiger, assembly GCF_001890085.2. Taxonomy (NCBI): domain Eukaryota; kingdom Metazoa; phylum Chordata; class Mammalia; order Chiroptera; family Hipposideridae; genus Hipposideros; species Hipposideros armiger. The sequence goes on from NW_017731719.1 coordinate 1,463,218, forward strand.
TGCACTCACACACACAAATGGACTGCACACAATTCTTCAGTCTCTGCCTGTGGAAACAAAATCAATATTGTGTTGCACGTAAAGCACCTGTTTAATTTAGAATTGCATTTTATAGTCCATTTACCCCACCAGAGTTGCCCAAAGTCAGTCACTCCTCTCTGTTCATTTCTAACTGGCAGCTCACTTTTCATTGTTCTTCCCATCAGTGTTAAACTTGTGAAGGGGGTTTTGAAATAGACAAGAAAAGCTCCAAGCGGGAAACTGCAGCCCTGAGACCCTGGGTGAAAAAGGAATGTGTATGTGCCACACACACACACACACTCTCTCTCTCTCTCTCTCTCTCTCTCTCTCTCTCTCTCTCTCTCTCTCTCTCTCTCTCTGTCTCTCTGTCCTAAGCTGGCATACATTCTCTAGCTTTTTTGTTCTTCCAGTTCACTGTAGCATGAAGAAGGAAGGAAGAAAAAGAAATAAAAGCCCAGAAGTGGTGTGTGTGTGTGTGTGTGTGTGTGCAGTTCTGTGTTGGGCAAATGGGTTATGATGTCAAAACTGCAGACACATAATCACAGTGTTGTCATAAAGTATATTCTCTCCCTTAGGGGCCTGTGTTTAACTTGAGTAATCTTCTGTCCCTCGGTCAGTTGATTCAGTCCTTGCATGGTGTATCATGGTATAATTCCTTCTTCATGTAAGGAAAAGAACACTTCAACAAAACAGTAATTATGCTGAGCTAAAATAGGCATTACAAACACCTGTCTTTCGAAGCATTCATGTGTGTAGTTCAGGGGTGTCTGAAAGACATCATTCATCATTGCTATAATACATGTGGCTGCAACAAAGTCAGCCCATAAATGCATGTAGATAAGAAATTTAATTTTCTTTCATTTCCTTTAACTCCATTTCTATTCTGAGCCTTATCTGTCCAGGGTTTTGGGACATATTCTCGGTCAGTTCAGGGTCTTCCATTTCTCTTGAGTTTGCATGTAAATTCCACGGTGACCATGTTCTCCTACCAAGATGCCAGGAAGGGTATGGAGATGCCCACTGACAGGCTCAATCCCCAGACATCCATCTACACAGATGGCTGCATCGTTTCCTGTTACTCTGTTGTTCTGTCTCCTCCCCTTCACAGGGTTGTTCTACTGCTGCAGCAACACTGAGAACTCTGGAAAACTCCAACTGCCTCCCTGTCTCTCCCAGGTCCTTAGGGTCCTCTGGCCGCTCCCACTCTGAGTGGCTGCCTACCACCCCATCTAGACACACTCCATAGCCCTCTTGGCTCTGGCGTCCACCTCCCATGCCAGGCTCCCAAGAGGGAGGCACAGGTTCCATTTCTGGTACCTCAGGATCTCCTGAGGCTCAGGGCTCTCTTAACAGATGTGGGGCCTTTTCTGAGTGACTCCATCTCCCCTTTACTCATGCTTACTTCCAGACTGGGGAATCCTTGCAGATCTATAGAAGCTGTAGCAGAAACCAGATACGCTGGGTGCCTCCTCCAGGTCACAGGAATCCTTCCCTTTGGGCCCATCCCCTGGCTCTGTGTGCATTTGCATTTAATGGCCTGCACCTGCCACTTCCTTTGGAGCCCTGCCCTGGGGCCCTCGGAGCAGCTTTGCCTTCGCTAATGCATGCAGAGCCTGACGTGTCTAGTTTACATCCAAACCTCCCACTCCAGGGTGGTCTTTAGCCAAAGACTGATGGGTGAAGCAGTATAAAAGCTCAGCTCTCTTATTTTGAGTTGGCACAAACTCTGAGACCTAATTTGTGCCCAGAGCTCTCTTGTAGGATCATGCCAGGCCTAGGAATCATGCTCCTTCTGGTGTCTTCCTTTACGTAGAGGACACTGCAGTGTGCCACCCAGACCCTTCTCAGGGCTGAAAGACTTACCCCTAGCTACTGGGAGTACTGCCAGCAGACAGTCCTCAGCTGGGAGTCCTCCTGGGAACTGCCTCAGCTGAAGAGAGGTGCCTCAACCCAAAGCCATGCCCCTTCTCAGGGCATCCCTCATGCGATAACTCGCAGGAATATAAAGATGCAAATGCCTTGCCCCAAGTTGGGACAGTGCTTAAGGGCCACTTGGCCTTCAGAGCTCTTCCTGTGGTCAGCTTATGGTCAGCTGAGGCCTTCGCTGAGACGGCCTCCCAGCCCAGCCTCCTCTCTTATCCAGTCATACTGAAGCCCCATCCTTTTCACAGGTGGTAATATTGAGGGAACCTCCGGCACAGATTGATGCAGTGGTTAGGAATGTGAGTACTGGAGACATCCTACAGGATTAGTGAGTCGGCTCTGCCACTTGCCAGGTTTCTCAGTCCATTCGAGTTGCTATAACAAAATAGACGGGGTGGCTTATAAACAACAAACGCTTCTCTCTCATAGTTCTGGAGGCGGGGAAGTCCAAGATCATGGTGCCTGCAGATTTCAGTGTCTGATGAGGGCCAGTTTCCTAGACGCTTATCTTTTTTCTGTAACCTCGCCTGGCAGAAGGAGTGAGAGATCTCTCCTGGATGTCTTTTATAAGGACACTAACCCTATTCACGAGGGCTCTACTCTCATGACTGAATCACTTCCAAAGGCCTCCCCTTATAATACCATCAGCTTGGGGATTAGGATTTCAGCATATGAATTTGGGGGTGGGGTGGGGTGACACAGTGATTCAGCCTATAGCACCAGAAGTGCCATTTTTGGCAAACCTCTCCATTTCTCTGTACCTCAGTTTTTTCATCTGTAAAGTCAGGGTGATAACAGTACTGATTGATCTTTCTGAGTTGTGATGAAAATTAAAAGAGATAACGTGCTTTCAGTAGTACTTGGCACATAGAAAGTTTCCAGTAAATGCTACCTATGTTATAATGCATGCAAAGTCTGTGCAGTTTTCCTGAGGGCAAGACTTTTGAACTTCAGATGCCTGGAAAATACTTCAAGCTTTACCTATGTCATTGCTTCTTGAGAGGAGTGTAGAACAGTCTAACTTAAAAAAAAGAAACAGGTAAAAGGGAAAAAAGACAGGGGGGGAGGGGGTGGAATTGGTTAATATTTCAAAGTATTATCCTGCCATGTAGATACTTAGAACCTTTCATCTTGGAACAAGCTTATGCAAGTGCCATGGAAAATGTCATCTAGTTATCCTGAGCTAAGATTTTTTTTTTTAATCAGAAATCATGTTTGATGACCATTTTCAGGTCCTCAAACTGGCTTCTCTTGTGCTGTTTAGTCAAACTTAGAGCTCAAAGTTTCCAGTTAAATCAGCCTAATTCTGAACAGGATCACAGGAAAAAGACACCAGCAGGTTAGTCAAATGGCTTTATTTGGTGGGAGGGGAGAAGAAAGCAGGGGTTAGTTCTGACAATAAATCCTCCCCAAATTGAGGTGGTTTCAGGGTGGAGGGCTATCGTGGACCATACAGTTGTCCACCATGAGCCTTTTTTCTCCCACAGCCCTGTGCACGCAACGCTTAGCCCTGACTCCCATGGTATGAAACAACAGTTATAGGAATTCTCTGCTGATTAAAAAAATAGTTCTGAGACACCCACCCCTTCTAATCTTCTTAGCTGTAAGAATCACCCAGCTCTAAAGCCAACAACTTCAGGGGGACACCTCATTGACAATAGCGCTAGGAAAAGTGTGGCTTCGATTTGGAATAAAATATTTATAATCCGTCTCTGGGGGCAGTGAGCTTAGCACAATGGACCCGGGGCTCTGGCTCTCCTGAGGTATTTTTTTCATTCTCTCTGGCACGGATAAAATCTAAACTGTACTTAAGAAACGGTGTTAAATGTGTTAGTTGACTGAATCTGGCATTTATAATGCAATTTAGCAAAGTTTTATATTGACAGCATGACATTTTTAAAGGGCCCTTTCTGATTAACAAGGTTCAGAATCACTCCCTTGATTATGCTTGCAGAGTGAGTATAAAACGCTACAGGCTCTGAAAGCAATGAATCGGGGCTCTGTTAGCATTAGACACATTTTGCTTTTTTAGTGACCATTTTGAGGGAGGATCAGGCTGTGGCTACATATTTCAGGACAGAAGAAAATCTGTTTTCTCGCTTTGGGGGGATTTTCTGTGCCTCAATGGGCAGAGGAGCGGCTGTCAATTTCAAGTCAAGACTGAACAAGTGGTCCTCACGGATGCTCAGACATTACCTTCTATTTGCTTGTCTGGATAAAGCCAAGATATCCAGCTTGCAGCAGACGAAGGGGGACAGAAAATTCTCTTGCCAAAGAGCAAATTGAGAAAGCTCTTAATTTATCGTAGCTCCCTTACCATTACTATTACTATTACATTAGGGGATAGTTTCTGAATAGCCACTAAATATCCAATAAGCTTCTTTGGGTCTTGCGAGACACATGTCAGTGATCTGTTACAAATGGAGCAAATGCAACACAGAGTGGAATATAAATGGTCCCAGCTGAGTTACAGTAGAGCTGGACGCAAGCGTCCACTCTCTTGAAGATGATGAAATTAGCAGCCATCTGCTGAGCATTTGCCCATGTGCTAGACACTAAGCTAGTGTGCTATCTTTTTAAAAATTGTGGTGGACTATACATGACATAAAATGTACTATTTTTAAGTGTACAGTTTGGTGGCATTAAGTACATTCACACTGTTATGCTAGCATCACCATCATCCATCTCCAGAACTCTTTTCATCTTCCCAAATTCAATTCTGTACCATTAAACACTAACTCCCCGTTCCCCCTTCCCTCAGCCCCTGGCAATCACCGTTCTACTTTCTGTCTCTGTCAATTTGACTACTCTAGGGACCTCATACAAGTAGAATCATACAGTGTTTGTCCTTCTGTATTTGACTTATTTTGCTCAGCACAAAGTCCTCAGTGTTCATCCATGTTGTAGAACGTGTCAGAATGGCCTTCTATTTCAAGGCTAAGCAATATTCCATTGTATCGATAGATATACCACATTTTGTTTATCCACTCATCCATCAGTGGACATTTGGGTTGCTTCCACCTTTTGACTATTGCAAATAATGCCGTCATGAACAGGGATGTACAAGTGTTTGCAACCCAACTTACACGATTTCTAGTATGACCATGGAGCAGAGATATTGTCTCTATTTTATAGGTGATAAAACTGACACTGAGAGAAGTGACCTGCCTAAGACCGTACTCCTAGTGAGTGGCAACGCTGAGATATGATGCCATATCTATCTGCCATCCTCCCCACCTCCATCCCCTAGATCAGTTCAACCCATGTGCCATGTCCTCCAGGCATCAATACTTCTGTTAGACAGCAAGTATCTTCTGGAACAATCTCTCTTCTTCATCATCAGTTGTGACATGTTTTCCTGTTTATGGATTGATCAGAACCTGGCAAGAATCCAATAGCAGATCCTCAGAGAGCTCAGACATGTCAGATGCCTCCTCCTCTGCATGTAGGGAAGAGTTGGAGAACTTAGGAGAAAGTTCCTGCATGAGCTGGGCCCCTGGGATCCATCTTGACAAAGGAGTGGAAGAGGTTCTGCCCCCAAAGCCACGAGATCCAGACCCCACAGGTGGCACAGGTATGTGATTCTCATCCACTGCATTGCAGACCACCAAAGCCTTGGGGAAAGGAATATGGAGACCAGTGCAAAAAAAGAAAAGAAAAAAAATTGATGTTCCTGATACCTAAGATTACATTAGGTCTCCTTACTGATGTTTCAGGGAATACTATTTTTAACTTAACAGAGAATCTACCATGTTTAATGACTGGTGGGCAAGTACAAAGTGATCTGATTTGCAGAATCTGACTTGCATAGGCTTTGTTCTAAACTAAGGAGGAAGAAGGAGGTTAGCAGTTACCCAAGGGATTGAAACAAGAGTCTAGTGTGCTAGCAGGCTGCTGCCTGGCCCACCTCACACAGCTATGGCAGTTAGGTAGTTAAGCCAGGAGCTATGGCGGTTAACTCACAGCCATGAGTTAAGCAGACGGAGCTGTCTTTGTGAAGAGACACAGGGTACATGCCCTGTGATCCATGTTACCAGGTGACAGGAGAGGAAGGAGATTCCACTCTATCATCCCAAACTACCGACCTCTGGGAGCATCAGGCGATGTGGACATTTTCCAGAGAGTATGGGGCAGGGGCAGTGGGCAGGGGGGTGGGGAGCAATTCTCAGGCAACTGTGGGGGCAGAGACTATTACCAAGTGGAGGGTGACTGAAGAGGAAGAAAATGGCGGGTTCTAGATGAGGAGCAACTGACAGATGGGGGCCCTGGGTGAGACTTTGTTGGTGATCTTACATGAGTGAGGGGGACAAGAATCAGAGACGTCAAGGCTGCTGCATTGTTCCTTTGGACCTTAGTCCCCACAGCCTATGGTTACACTTTCAGAAATTAGATGACTTTTGAGATTCCCCCAGCCTCTTAACATCCTCTAACTCCAGGCAGCGATATTACAGTGCTACAGAGTCAAACAAAGACTAAGAACCCACCTGGGGAGGCGGGAAATCAGTCAGAGCACACGCCATAAACACCATGAGAATGTCAGTGCCTTGAAAACAAGTTTTACAACATGTTGTTTCTGACGAGCCCAGGACACATGGCTTCGTGCTGCTGATTACAGCACTAATGTGAGACCCCTGGGCCCAGGCACAGCATCTGAGCTCAGCAACCCCTCCCCATCCCATCATCCTGATGCATGGCATCCAATCCCCCAGGCACCTTATCTCTCCGTGTCAAAGCTGTGCCTGGCAGCATGTCACAATTAAAGGACCCATCAGCATTTCCATTCTAAATACCCCCTTTGGAAGGATTTATTATTTGCACATTAAAGTAAACTGAAGCCTTGCTGGGACGCAGGACCTTAGCATGGAAACAATTTGTTGGAGGGTGGAAGGAGTTTGTTTTGGGGTTGTGTGTGTGTGTGTGTGTGTAATATAAAACTAGGCTCAAACCTGACTTATTTGTAAGCTAATGAAAAACACCATTAAAAAAGACTTAGCAATCAATATACATTATTTTTTTTCTAGAAATAATAGCAAGTGACAGTCAAGAAGTGCAAATCTAACCTGGAAAGGAATTGTTGGGCACCTTTCCTCTTCCCAAATACCAAAGCCAAGCTCTCTGTGGCTCAGCCCTAATGAATTGACCAATTGATTATCTAAATGACAAAGCTGCAGCAGATGGCGCCTATCCCAGGCACTTTCTCAGGAGGCTTCCTGAGGTGGGCTAATGTTCCCCAATTCTGGTGACAGGGCAGCACCCTAATAGCAAGGCCACCGTTAGTGCAAGCTTCTCCCTCAAAAAGTCCTGCCAGACACAACCCCTTCCTCGTCTGTGGTTATTATTGAGGAGGAGGGCTCAGACCTAAGCTGTAAATCACCTCCAACACCAGAGAACATGCTTTTAATGTTTGTTTCCACGTGATTTCAGCGAGGAGGTTTGAACTGGCCGTTTTTGTTTCTTTGTGAAACTGAAAAATGTGACTTTACAAATGCAGAGCTGGAAAGAAGACTTTTGCTAGGAATTTCCAAAGACTGTTGTCAGTACAGTTTCTTAGCCTCAGTTGGCAGCACGGAGAGCGGAGATGAGAAGGAAAGAAATCCCAGCGGAAATGAAGCCAGAGGCTTACCCAGAGATGGCTTGGTGAGTAATAACAGCTAGCATGAAGCCTTTTCTACCGGGAGATGCCAGGCCCTAGTCTAGGAGCGGCAGATGTATGAACACACTTAATCCTACCGGTGAGCCAGGAACCACTACTTCCCCACTTTCACTGAGAAGGGTCCCGAGGCCCATGAGAGACTGAGTGACTCATCCGAAGATGTAAAGGGTGGAGCAGGGCATCTGGCCCAGTCACCTGAACACTACACTCCTCAGCCAGCAAGCCCTGGCCTGCTGCTCCTTATCTGCTGCAGAGGTGCCCCCAAAAAGGCCAGCCTGAGCAGACTTGACGCTTTATTTTTCACCTTGAAAAAATAAGTTTGTGCACTTACTTGGGCACTAAAGACAAGTGTGTGTGTGAGTGTGTGGTGGGGTGCATGTGTGAGGCACAAGGGCATGTGACACCATAGCTCTTTGACTGAAGAGAACGGCCTTTGGGGAGAGCTCATCTGGTCCTGAAGCACAAGGTGGCCTGTCCACAGCCCACCTCACACAGCCTGTTGGTGGAAGACTGAGGCCTGGAGCCCAGCTCGCCCATCTCCGTTTAGGACGCTTCTGATTACAGAGCACGGGTGTCCCTTGGACAAAGCGAACGGTGGGGGTGGAGTTTGAGTGTTCAGGAGGATCAGGTGAGACCAGTCTAGGACAGAAGTAACATTAGATGATAGTCTCTACAATTGGGGCTTTCTACAGTCTTCCAGTAAATTCTAACCCTCATGTAGAAAACACACTTGTTACTTTTGGCAAATGGGGGGACCCCAAGGGCGCCATGCTTCACTTGACTTCAGCCCGCCATCATTACCTATGAGGGTCCACCCACCCTCCTGGATATGTGCTCATTTCTCACAAACACTCTTGTTTTTAAAAGAGGTCTAATTAAAAGAAAATGATGTCAACAGATATTGCCTAGGCAGTGCTTCCGTGGTGCTTGGAAGTCCCACTCCTTCCCAGCTCTTTAAAGCCCAAGAATGAATATACCCTCTTACCCCCACCCCTCACCCCAGGGATCTCGCAGAGCCCTGGAGAGGGGACAGAGAACCTGCTCAGCCTCAGCACCCACGGTCTCTGAATTGACTCTGTCTCTCAGATGTGGTTGGTTTGGATAAACCTCAAAACATTAGGAGTTGACATCTTCCCTCAGTTCTCTTTCTTAGTCATTTTTAAACACCTGCAACTGTTCTTTTTGACTCCTTCTGTCTTGGTAGGAGGACTTTTCCATATCACTTTAGAGACCACTAGCACCCACACAGTTTTTTAAAAGCAGAAAAGGGGAACTTCCTTCCTGAAAGTTTTGCCTCTCCATTTCCTCTGTGCTTCTCACTGAAAGTCTAGTCATCTGTGTCCCTTTCAGGGGAACTGCCTCCTCCCACAGGATTTTCCACCTTCATCCCAAGAGAGCACCCAGTGGAGGAAGGTAAAGGCAGGCAAAGCATCTGCTCACCCTTTTCCCTCTGAGTGCCCCCTGCTCGGTGAGGAGGGTCAGAATGCCACCAGGCTGTGGTGACAGGTCAGGTCTGACTCCCATCTCAGCAACTAGAATCTATATGGACACATTAAGTAGCTGCTCCTCAGTTTCCTCATTTATAAAGATAAGAAACATTGTCCACTTCATTAGGGCCTTTGTGAGGATTAAATGAGATGATGTGTATAACTACTGGCCTGTTATAATAGGTACTAGTAGGTCCTCAGGAGATATTGGTTCTATTAGTAACCAAAAGCAGAGAGAGAGGGCAAGGCTGAATTCAGGGTTTGGGATGTCAGTTATCTCTCTCTCTCTCTCTCTCTCTCTCTCTCTCTCTCTCTCTCAAAGGCACATTAAACAACTTTTCTTGCCCCAAGAGGAGATTGAAGACCAATTGTCACCACCATTTCTTCTTCAATTTTCAAAAGCCACCAACTACCTCCCTTTTTGTATTCAAAGTGCTATGTAACTAGCACCTCCAATTTTTACAGGAAAAGAAAGATGTGAGACCACTGTGAATGCCTCTATAGAGTGTGTTGACCCAAGCAGACCCATGGACAAGGGCTCTGAGCAAGCATGCGATGGGCACTCGAGGATTCCTTACTAGATCCCACACTTTTCAAGAGAGACCTGAAGTACAGGCTTCCACGGGACAGAGGTGCTGACCTATTCAGGTTACTGATGTACATAAAGTTCCCAGAAAAGTGCCTGGCAGGTGGTAGGTCCTCAGAATTTTGTGTCGAACGACTAAATAGTGGCTGACCGAGTGAAAACTTCAGGGGCAGAATGGCTTCAAAGGTAGCTGGCCTCAGATTTGATTTCTACCTTTACCATTTACGAGCAGCGTGGCTTCTTAAAATTCGCTTGTCCTACTCCACCCGGTTCCCTTACCCATAAAATAGAGACAGTCACATCAATGTGGTATAGTTTTATGGATTAGGGACAGTAGAATTAAAACATGTAGCACATGGAGAAGAATCCAGAGTGGCTTGGCATCCTGAGATAGTGTTCCCGAGGACCTGGAGTCAGGAGGATCTGGCCTGCTCATGGGAGAGAAAAGTCATCCTGATGCCGGTGACCTTGAGGAGCTGCACACCCTTCAGCCCCTCTCCCACTCTGAGGCAGAGAAGGAAGCCTATGTCCAGGATTCTTGGTCCCAGCCAGAGATTCTCAAGGAAGATCATGTTCTTGTAATGAAACAACTCATCCTCTACCTGGTGGCCCTTGTGACATATGACCCACACCAGCAAGACCCTGTCCTCATCATTGCTGACCTTTACGTATGCAGAGCCAGTTACCTAAACTTCACCTCCCGTCTCAGCTCCCCGCCTCTCTCTTTCCAGCTTGGGTGGTTCAAGGCCAGAGCTACCAAGAAGGATCATATGTACCCTCAGTGGGGGGTTGTTTGGCTAAGTGATGGACTCTGAATCTGCAAAGCAATTTGGCCAACTAGACACCCGTAGGATATCTATCTCACTTCTAGAAAAATATGCCTTGCAAGATCAAATTATTCCCACCGTATCAACATGCACAGTCTGTTTGCACTGATATGGCTTCGATAGAACTTGTATCAGTATAAATATTACTTTAGCTTTTAACTGCTAATTATATCAACATAAACTTAATTTATAGTGATAATCACAGTCATAATGTGCTGCTGCCAAACATCCCCACTGATGCTTTGAGGCATCGTGTAAACTCAGCTATTAGCAATCATGTAAATGCCCCCATTACTTATGATACTGGCTAAAGAACTTCTCTAATTGACTTCTTCCCAAAGTCCATAGTAGGCAGGAACCACAGAGGACTAGGTGATGTTGATCAATTTATTGCTGCTAACTCGTTTCTTACAATAGCCCATGCTGGGAAATAGAAAATTGCAAAGAAAGACCTCAATCTGGCAGGAACATATTCTCAGTTTAAACTTAGTTTTGGTCATGTTATCTCAATTGAGTCATAACACTCTCACTCAGACAAATGCCAAATAACACTTAGTTCATATGACATGCTACTTCTATTGCTTCATGTCAGGATTTTAAAAAAGAAAATTTTGCTGCATCTTGTAAATTTATACAGCTTTTTAACTCAAAAGATTGAAAGTGTTTTACTTATCTCAACTATTGTTCCTTTTTGTGTGGCAGGTTAGTGGATATTGGTTGTTTATGCCACCCAGTACCCACTTTCTCATCTTGAGGCAATAATATCCCAATTTTGTTTGGGGAACCTCCCCACCCAATATTCTCTCTTTATTGTTCTCATAAAGAAAAATCCTTCTCAGGCTCCAGAAGGGAATCATGTGATCTAGGATCAGCCAATCAACATAATCCACTTGTACTCTGTCCACAGTGATTGGTTCAGGGGTGAGCACATGACCCAAGTTAAGCAATCAAGGTCAGTGAGACTCAAGTCTAGGAAGCACCATTTCTCTCCTCTCCATTGGATACGAGGCTCAGAGGAAGGCCCTGTGGGCTATAGCCCAATCCACTGACCCCCATGGAGATCCTGACTAAGAATGAAGCAGACCTGAGGACAGCACAGCTAAACTGAGGGTAGGAGAGAAACAAGTGCCCATGACTTTTAAGCTTCTGAATCACAGTGTCTGAAAACAACCCTTCCCATGGACTTTTCAGTTTTACAAGTCAAGAACCCTTTTTTTTTTAAGATTTTATTGGGGAATTGGGGGAGGGGAACAGCATTGGGGAATTGAGGAAGGGGAACAGACAAGTTGCTGTCCTTTTGTTCTTCAGTCTAGTGGAGGACGTCGCTTCACTGGCCCATGTTGGCATTATCATTGTGGTCTTCCTGCGTGAGGCAAATCAGTCGCCGGCCTCTGGACCGCCACTTACGGCGGCGCTTGGCAGCTCACACTGGCTGCCGGCCGCTCACGGTAGCTTATGGCAGCCCACAGCAGCGGGGCTGCAGCCTACACCGTAGCCGGCGACTCACAGCAGCTCAGCTGCAGGTCGAGTTGTTGTTCACCAACTTAGCTGTAGAGGGCAGTGTCACTGGCCCTCATGTGGGATCCAAACCAGGGCCCTGCTGCTCAGAGCTGGTGCCCTAAGCCAGCTCTTAGCCAACGTGCCAGTCGGCCGGCCCAAGAACCCCTTTTTTGTTTAACCCAGTTGGGCTGTTTACTGTGACTTGCAGCCAAAAAATCCTAATAGATACAGGCAGCAGGTGGACATAGAGTCTGATTATATCCATTTCTTAGATAAAGAAATGTGAGCATGAAGAAATGATGTCCAATCAGTAATAGAGCCAATGTAAATTAAATACAGAAAGGTGAGCAGGTCGTAAATATTCCAAAACCAAAGTGCCCTGCAAATACTAGCATTTTAACACAATTTAAAAATCAGAAGCTCAAGTGGCAGGTACAAAAACCTATGTCTTTTCCTTTTCAAATATTTTGGTTCAGCCCTAAAGAAAGCAAAATCTCTGGAGAGACAAACGGAAGCGTCAGGAGAGATGTAGGAAATGCAAGGGGCCTGCGGGGTGGGGGAGTTTATGTGGAGTCAGTGAAATGATCAATTCCAAATTCAGAAAAGCTGGTGAGGGACTAAAGTAAAATGTGAGAAGCTGGATATGTAAGATCCTCTTGTACTTGGAAATCTAGTTTAGCGTGCACAGCTGAGCAAGGGTGAGGGCAATCAAATCCTCGAGGCTTTTGAAGATGCAGTTATTCATCTCTGAATCATATTCCCAGCACCCCACCTACTGCTCTCTGTGGTGCCAGGACATGTTATCTGTCACAGTCCCCCCAATTAGTACTTTGAATGCAATCACAACAATGAGGACCATGCCCTCATCCGCCAGGGGCGGGCTGGCTTCTGCAATTAAGCTAAAGTTCAGGTTTTGGCTAATAACAGGAGAGGAATGTGACAGTGAAGGGAATTCTTACTCATTAACTCATGCTAATGGGTCCTATACCCAACCAGCCACCAGCCCGCCAGTGTGAGAGCCAGGCATGCCATGTCACTCTGATCTCAGAGTGTTTGCAGGTTTATTCCACAACATTACTGAGGTCTGGCAGTTATCTAATAGGGAGCGGTTTTAAGGGGGGAAAAAAAGGATCATCTTGTTTTAAGTGCCAGTCTTAGGTCTCAATATTTTATGAAATAGTCATTAATTTTCCGTACCAGGCTGATGGTGATATTATGAGGCCGTCGTGTTTATGCATAAAACATTCTCTGGGTATCCCTAAGAGTTTGGTGAATGTAAGGGAAACAATTATCTCTTATTTATGTAAGGCAAATGGTAATTATCACACCAGTCCAAGTTGTCTGAGAAGATAGGTCACTGCATAGACGGGGACAGTCTGACGATGACACTGGGTAATAAAGAGCGAAGAAGCTGTTTTGCTTGTTGCAGAAGCTATAGAATCCATCCATTCAATCATTCCTTGAACATAAATGTATCAAGTACCTACTAAGTGCCACTGCAATAGGTACTGTGTGTTCAAGAGTCAACAAAGCAGAAACAGCCGTGCCCTCTGGGAGTTTGCATCCTCTGAGCCCTAGGGAATTAGGTCTCAGGAGACCCAATTAGGTCTGGAACACAGAAAAGGTGTGTAATGGAGCAATTTCAGCCACCCAACAAGCCTTTTACTACTTCTTACATTTATGTCACCCAACTTTAGGCGTTGGTGACCTAGAACAGTGTTGACAGTTCACGTAGACATTATGCTTAAGCATTTGGGATCTTAGGGATTAACCTACAAGCATGGATGCAGACTTTGTTCTTTTCAGGTCAGTCGGGTAAAGCAGGCACATGGACCTGATTCTCTTTGTCCCAGTTAAACTGTCCTTCTCCATCACATCGTCGCAGACAGTTCTTCATCCCAGCCCCACGCAACTGTCTTGTGGTTCCACAGTGGGAAACACACAAAGGAGGTGCATGGATCAGACCTTTTCTATCATGACTATAGGATAAGCAGCTTAAAACAGATACTCTAAACGTAATGAGTCATTTGTCAAAAACGATAATGTCTGTGAAAACCCACCCAATAGTTTTAAGGACTTCACAAATCTACTGTGTGATCAGGGTCATCTGTCATGGGGGTCATTCTGGTTGGACTCCCTATGACGACGCTGCAGATGTGTGCTCCTAAATTGATGCTTCCATTTTAACTATTAATAGCATGAAGGCAAATTCCAACTTCCCTCTAGAGCACCATCTATTCAAAATTAATTTATTAAAAATGCATTCTCATCATTAGTGCTAAGCAGATTTATGAAAAGCAGATCATCTAGGATACATAAACGTGCAAGCCCTGAAGTTTATGTCTGTGCCACATTTTCTATCTTTTATGTGGAATCCTGGTGACGTGTGTCAATATTTGTAGCCTACTACTTTGGCGGTTATTTATTTCTGCTGGTCCATTTCTCATGGTGACACGGTTTTCCAGCCTTGTCTGACAGGTGGTAGTTGACACCAATCTATATTAACTTCAGTTTATGCTGAAAATATGTTCAGAATACAGTCTGGCTGCATACTGAATGCTAGGGAGAGTCTCAAAATTTCTCACTTTAAAATGATAAGCATTTTGGCTTTTAATTTTTTGACTGGCATATTTACTATTTTCTTCTTTTTTTTAGATTGTCAGCTGACTTAGTGACAGCTGATAACATCGGTTATAAAACATATTTTTTCAAGGAAGATCTTTAATAAGAACTCAGGTAAAGTCTTGAGTAGAGTTTCTCTATTAACCATTTCATCAAGTGAGGGAATGGATTGTGCTAGTGGGGAAGCAGAGGGGGAAAGAAACAGGACCTTTTCTGTTTTAAAATAGTAATCATAAAAAGAATTAATTTAGGGCCCAGCCCTTTAGGCTGGAATCATGTTTTCCTTGAAATTGTATAATTCCTTGACTTAAGAAACATGTAAGCCAGTTTCAAATTTTCAAAAGAAAATTATGTTTACCTGTTCATCATTGAATTTTAGAGGTAAGGAAGTTAAAGCGCATGGCTCATTGGAGCCTTAAGCTCTAGTGGTGCGGCTCGTACTCAAACCAAGATCTTTCTATAACACCATGGCCCCCTAACTACCCTGCTTATCATTCTTTGTGAGTCTAAACTTTTCATTACCTTAGCTCACTGCTTATCAATGGGGAAGAGAGAAGCACAGAATTTTAGAATTGGAAAGGATTCATTTCCTGCTTGGTATACATTGCATAAAGATTGATTTAGCTAGTCCCTATGATGTGCCAGACATTGCATTAGGTATTTTGGAAGCTAACATGAGTAAGTCACTTCCCTGCCACTTTTCATAATGTGTGTGTGTGTGTGTGTGTGTGTGTGCATGTGTGCATGTGCGTGTGTTGGTGTTGGTACAGCGGTAGGCGTGAGGGTCGGAAGGGACAGTTGCCAAGGGAGAAACACAATCTAGTATGTGCCCTAAGTGTTACAAGGGATATGATGCCAAGTCTGTTCAGAGATAGGGGGTGCCCAGGGGAGAGTGGGCTCCCCACTGTGGTCTTCAATCCAGTCTTCAGAACCATCCAGGGAGTCTTATTTTTAACAAATCCAGCTTCCAGAGCACATCCCAGAGCCACTGAATTGGAATTTCCAGAGTTGGGACCCACAATTGCATTTTTTAAATACTTTCTGCATTGTTCCACTGACCAGCCCGGTTTGCCAACCGTTGCTCTATTCTACCCAGGAATAAGGGGCTGGTCAGGATCAATTTATAAGAGTGGTGTCTCTTGCACAAAAACTTGAAAGTGGAAGGACTTTCCAGCAGTCAGGGAGGACCTTGCTTTGTCCAGAGTACTTCAGTCAACCATTGTCTCCACCAGGACACCTCTGACTCCCCAACAGAACAAAAGCCAATGGGTCACTGTCCAACACCTAGGCATTCAAGATGCTGCATGTTCCTTTGAACAGGGACCCAAGCTTTTAGCAGACAGAGCTCATGAGACAAAGGGGCAGGGTGGGCAATATCTTCCAAAAATATTGATCTCACTGGCTTTGAAAATAGGTCTCCCTGAAACCCCAAAGCAATTCCAGAATGATCGTTTGTGTTCCATGCTAAGAATATTTTACCATAAAATGAGAAACAAGAGGAAAAGGAGGTGAGTTTCCACTTGAGCTAAACTTACTCAATTTTTAAGCTCTGAATAGGAGGATCTCTACTGCTTAAAGTATGCAAACAATAATAACACTTTTTAAATATTCTTATTTGGAAAAATAAAATTTTTTCAAACATATGTTAGTCCCTGAAATTTACAAAACGTTTTATTGGCCTCTGAAACCCAGATGACTGGGGATCGCCACTACAAGCCTTCAAAACAAAATTCTTTTTTTCCTCCACTCTTTTTTCACTCCACCCTTAGTCCTTGCATCCACTAAAATCACACTGCAGAATACCCTGAAGCTTTATAATTTGCTTCTTTTTGGGGTGCTGTCTTAACAAATTTTTATATCTGTTTGACTTATTTTATTCATTATTATGGTACTTTCTAAAATCAATCTGAAATGCAGGCATATTTAAAAAGACTTACTTAAACTTTCATTAGGAATATGACCATTTATTTGAACTCCTAAAAACACTGAACAGAATTTTAGAGATATTAAAAAATTTTTTCACCAGTGGAAGTCAAAGTTGTTTCTTCTCCCCAAATCAGTTTCCTTTGGAGAGTTTCTTTTTCCCGTCATAATATTTGATGTCATCTACCGCTCCAGAATTTTAGATCAGGGAGTAGAAGTACTTGTCTCCCTCATGGCTAGGGGCTGAATTTATGTGGATATGAGTAAGATTTATGGTGTGTAATAAACATTACTAAAACGTGACAAAAGAGTGAAGATTTAAAGACACTTACTAATTTAAGATGACATTTTAAACATTCACAGTCCTTAGAGCAATACATATTTCAGGTCTTTATACAGGTTTCCAGGCAGAATGCCTATTAGGAAATGAAAATCATCTGTGTACTTCTCTCTCTCTTTGCAAGGCCCCCCACCCCCATTTATCGCTCCCCAGTAGCTACCCTCTCCATCAGTGTTTAGTGGTGCCTTTATGCTCAGCACCTAGATGTTAAACAAATTAGAATCTTAATATATGAGGTGTGACTATGAGGTCTAAAAGGAAATAGGGAAGAAAAAAAGCATATATATATATGTAAAAAGGCTGGCCGTGACTTTGGTTACGGATGCCCTGGCAGAACTCTTAAGTTTTAAAGGACTGAAATTGACACAGTGCCAGTCTTTTGGAAAATGCTGCCAATGCTATTTTTCCTCTTACATGGGAAATTATACAAGTAAGTCTACTGAGAAAACATATCATGGATTTGGAAAGTTGGGGCTTGGCCAATTTTCACACATCTGGTTCGCCGGGCAGTCTCCGCTCATCAGCTAATAAGGACTTACGTGAACCCAGCTTAGTTCGGGGCCAGCCCCTTGATCTGCATTTGATCTCACCTGGATGCCAGCCCTCAGCTCTGGCCTGGCCCTCGCCATTCAGGGCCTCTTTTATTTCCAACACAAAATGGTCTCGTGTTGTTAAATGGTCTCTAATTTTTCTAATAGTAGACAGTAGAGTTTCTTGCTGGTTTTCAGTAAGCGTGCTTTATTTTGCCTCCCTAATTTGCTCCCAGTTGAATCTGATTGCATTTACTTGGGCAAAAGGGAGGGGCTGTGGCTACCCAGAAAGTCATGGACTTGAAGTAGTCCTAATGATCTCATGGGGTGTTGTGTGTAACGCAAACCCCAGGTCCCCTCCACTCTGTGTAGATGCCTGTCTCACTGACTGACATGTACTTAAGCACTCAGGGCTGTTTTTCAGTGTGTGATTTACTCTCTCCCTTTAATTACCCTGGAGATGGCAAGCCAAGAATATTTGAGGCTTGGTTTTCAGGGTAAAGTGTGTTCCCTGGAACAGGTCACAAGCTGTGCCTTGCCCCTTTGGGACCTGAGCTAATCCAGGGAGGAGCGCCATGACAGGTTCCAGGCAGGGCCTATCCCTGCATTTCTAATCATTTCAAAAATATCTATCTAGTAGAGGAGTTGCGGTAGTGAATTATAGTCGGTCACCGAAGAGAATTTAACTCATTCTGAGGTAGCCCATAATGTTCAACAACCCATATTATAGAGAGCTATTTTTCTCTCTTCTCACATAGTGGCAGTCACTACCCAACACGTGGAGGGACTTAGGGTGGCTCCCTTTCTTGCATCAATAGCATCTGCTCTAGGGGCCATCCAGGTACCACCCCAGCTTTGTCAATAAATGCAAGTCATGTCTGCATGCCGCTGTACAGGCTTGGAAGCACAAGAAGTGAGTCAGGGCTACAGAGCTTGCAAAGGTAATTTCTTACAGCTGGGGGCTTTAGCACACCCATATGCATGAACTCTTTATACCAAGTGAGTTTATTTTCTTTCCTTATAGGTGCTGCACCTTACCTACCTCCAGATAAATACATGCCTGGAATTATGTTTCCACCAGTGGGGAAGGAGTTGTGGCTTGCCGGGCCCACCTTTTTCCCTGGGCAGAGAGGGTCTCAGGCCATCCAGCTTCTTCATGGCCCCACTCTCACGTCTGGGCTAACCATGCCACTGGAAGGGCCTTCTCCTTGAAAATGGTAATTCCCTTATATTGCAGGCAGTTCTGTGCTATGATCTAGTATGTATATAGTACCAATCTAGTATGTTGATTATAAACACAGCAAACGTTTTCCTTGAAGAAAACTTCAGCAGTTAAAGGAGCTTACGGCTAGGCTCCAGTTCTAGAAAGGGTCACTCTTTATCCCTTGATATTGTCAAGGTGGATATTGCAGAGTGGTTAGGTGCTCGGGCTTTTGATTCAGGAAGCAAGCTGTGTGACCTTAAGAAAATTACTTAATATCTCTGGATCTTAATATCATCTTCTCGTGAGGATGTTGGGTCAAACAGTCTCTAAAGTCATTTTTTGGTACCAAAAATCTGTGATTCAATACTAACAGTGGTTGGCAGTCCACTCTACACGTTCTATACAATGAATGGTATCTGCTTGTCTGGATGTTTGGGAAATGTCCCTGTTTTTCAAATTGTGCTCATCTTTGCTCAGTGACTTAGTTACGTGTGTCTGTTTTTTGTTTTTTTTCCCCATTCATTCATAATGCGGACTGACTCACTCCTTTTGCTTTTCTCTCAAAGCAAATGAAGCCATCCAGGCTTGTCCTTGAGCAGAAGTGCACAAACTAGATCCTCAAAGCAAACATAATAAGAACTATGAGAAGGAATTGTGAAAATCAACTCCTAGATTAATAGATGTCATTTAACTAAGCAAGTGGGGCCATTGGGAAAATTCTCCAGAAACAGGGCCTCTAAAGCTCAGGGAGCCTAATGCATGCCAGCTCGGCCTCCGTCACTGTGTCTAACTGCTGCTTGAAATGTTAACCCTTGAAAGTATATAGGCATAAAATGATATCATCTGAAACAAACAGAAACACCAAGGATGGGAAAGGAAATTAAATAAGAACAATATTGACAGTTACTGAAACTGAGTGATGGGTAATGAGTACACACGGTCATTATTCTCTTTACTTACGTGTATACTTAAAATTTTCTAATATAAAAAGTTTTTTGAAAGTCCAGCCCTGCAGCAGGTGCTACCCAAGAATGAGGTTGATAGACACAGACAATACTTTAGTGGTTACCAGAGGGTAAGTGGGTCAGGGGTGGTAGATGAGGGTAAACCAGGTCAAATAAATGATGATGGAAAGAGAACTGACTCTGGGTGGTGAACACACAATGTGATATACAGATGATGTATTACAGAATTGTACACCTTCGTGAAACCTATGTAACTTTACCTACCATTGTCACCCCGATAAACTTTAAGAAAGAAAAAAAAAAGAACCAAGTTGAGGCTGCAGAAGGAAGGGTGGAAGGCTCTGGAATGAATCTGACTGAAGGCCCTGAAGGCACCAAAGGGAGTACAGTGAGTGTCCATCCTTCTTCATTAACTGCTTTGGAAATCCCAGAACAGTCCCAGAATGATTTTACTAGCATCAGAGTTGCTCCTCAGAGAAGTGGAATCATTGTTGCATCATATCTAAAGGTGGACCATGAACCTTGATGAAATTAGTTAGACAAGGCCCAGAAAATTCTTTTTTTCTGCATCATATAAATTTGCTTGACCTCAACTTCCCCCACTGGGCAATAATTTATGTGTATGCTGTTGATTTCCCCATGGATATTTCCAACATGGGCTCTGAATATCTGAACTAAGCTAAATTGGGTGAAGAATGAAGAAGTCTTATTGCTAACTATTCATTTCACTGCCTGTTTCCTCAAATAGACTGTGAGCTACTCATCTCCATATTCCCTGACCTAACACCGGGCCTGCTTCCCGGCAGTGGCAGAAGGAATGCTGGTTGAATAGGGTTATAATGACACTAAAGAAAGAGGTTTACCAGATTTTCCTAAAGAAAACCAAATTCTCAATGCAGCAGTTCAATTAAAGAGCACACACTTTAGAGTCAGACAGGCTCAGGTTCAAGTCCACCACTAGGGACCCTGGTGGCACTTGATCTGTGACTGGTCTCTGCATTGAAATGATGGGGTTAATTCCTCTGCTGAGCTACATCACAGAAGGGCTGTGGTGCAACTGTGAATCAGAATATGAATGTGCTTTGCGAATAATGGTAAATTTCAATGCATTATGCAATTGTAAACATTTAAATTGAGCAGATGTTTTAAATAGTGTAAGCAATTCATTTCAAAGCAGCAAATGTCTTAAAGTATTTTTTAACCAAAAACCTTATAGCTGTTTAAGTCCGAAAACCTCAAAATTGCTTCAAAGTAAAGATTAATTGATCATTTTCCCCACCTCAGTTTAAAATGGAAAGGTTAGCGTCTACACAGAAGACGTGCCTTGGAGAACTAATATTAGGATTGCACGGAGAGCCTGATGACCGAGGGGTAAGCAATTTCGATGTCTATAGCCAGCATGAATTGCAAAAGTAAGGCTATATTTCTTCTCTCCTTTTTATGACTAAATATATATTTTTCATCTCCCTCTTCGATGTTAAGGGAAAGCTCTAGATGTCAATCCTTATTGAAGAAAGAAAAATAAAGCGGGGTTGGTCTTCTAATGTATTCCCATTCCAAGATTTCCTTGAGTCAACACAACCCCTCTCCATGGAGGAAGATCCTCCAGCCCTTCCGATGGGCCTGAGCTTTACAGTCATTGCCCTGGAGCAGCCACTCCAAGGCGCCAAGGCCTCCTGGGCATCAGTCAGCCCTGGGTTAGGTCGGGGTGGTAAACAGTGTTTGGCGGAAGTCATGACCACGCACTACTACGTGGCCTCAGAAAGGCTGAATCTGCTACCTCCTGATACCAACTTTGAAATGAAGGCGGCAGATCCAGGGCATTGTTGGCCATGAAACAAGGTTGCTACATGTGACCTCTTTCCTGGAGAAACTAGGATATTAAGAGAAATAGAGTGCTGAGCTCATAGCTGTAAGTTGTGGCTTGACTTTGGACACAGCTTGATGACTATATCCCAAAGCTGCTGCGTGCCACAGGCTGTGTCTGCTTGGGAGGTAGGCTATCCCCCTTTCAACCCCACACCCTTGATCTGGAAGAAGGCAGAAGAATCCTGGCCCACACTGGCAGCTCCAAGCTGGCAGCTTTTTGGAGAGGGGAGTACAGCATTGTGAATGAGCTTTTCCCACCTTTATGGCCTCCCAGCCAGACATGTGAGCCCCCCCGACTTTCGAACCCCAGGCAGGGCTGCAAACATAGAGGGAAGTCCTAGGCTAGCCTCAGCCTTTCCTGGGCAGTCAGGGGGACCTCCACTGAAGCAGGCAGTAGACCCCTGTCTCAAGTTCTTCCTCTTGAATGCCTTGTTGGTCATCACATCTGTCCACAGGTGTGCATTTATCTGTAAATAGAAGATTCATTCATTTACTCAATCACTGATGCATCGAATGGCTACTAAGCACTTTCTATTAGACAGGAACCTCACCAGGCTCTAGATGAACAATAGTGCATGAGATGCTGCTTTACCTTCAGGATCTTTCCAGGCCAAGAATATTTGTCTGTGTTTTTATTTGGTTTTGATTTTGCTTTGGTTTGGTTTCAATTCTTTGTCTCAGTGCCCATGAGATGCCTTTTGCCTTCGTGGCCTTTTCTGGCCAGAAATATTATTTGTTGGTTTGTTTCTTTCAGTTCTTTGTTTCAATGCCCGGGATAGTAGCTGACCCTTAGCGGTTGTGCAGTGTGTCCCTGTTACTACTAATGAAAGTGACCAGGGCCACCCACATGGAGCAGTGGAACCCAGGACAAGTCACACCTTAAGAGAGTACTTCTCGGTCACCTTCACTTTTCCCAGAAGGTAACATCTACTTAAAGTGAACAGCAAGAAAACCTTGGAGAAGAAACAGAAGGCAATTTCCCAAAAGGACAACTTTCAGCCTGAGGTGCAGGTGGAGGGAGCATGGGGTGGGGGTGGGACAAGATGTAATTGGTAGGCTGGTGGGAATTTTCTCAGCATGGGAACTTTTAAAACCTTCTAACACATTTTTGGTTAGGACCTCCCCTTACATTTCCCCATTCCTCTTACCCCAAAGTAGTTCTAGCTGCCTGATTAGAAACATCACAGGACACCCAACATCACCAGGCCAGGGCTGATGTGCCCTTTGCTCACTTATTGTATTCTATACAACCTTGAAGAAGGACCTGTAAGCCAAAAGGAGGCCAGGGGGCCCTTCCTCTCGCTCTGCCATCAGAAGCAGTAAATCTTGACTCTCTTGTTCTCAAAGTGAGGGCTTCTGGCAGAAAGCCAGATTAAAACCATTACACTGATTCCTACACCTCCCATTGGCAAAAACCTGAGCTGAGTGACAGAAGATGATGAGAGAAATCCACTGGGCAAGGACGCAAGAATGCCCTTGAATAGCTGAGCCCTTGAGTTCTCTCCTAACTTTTCTCTCTTGAATCACAATTCCCCACCCCGACCCCACAAGGAATTCATGAGGATAAAGGACATAATAGCTGTGAAAAAGCATATCAACAGGTCCTGCCTTAATCTTTTAGTGGGTATTGTAGTAGCACCTACCTCAGAGGGTTATTGCAAAGGTTCAAGTTAATATTCATAGAGCTTAGGATAGAGGCGAAGATAGAGTAGGCATTTGTATAAATGTTTGCTATTTTAACAGTCAGGTCTGGGCAGGACACAGACAGTACAAAAAGTTTAACTGAAGAGTTATTGAATGTTGGTACTATTTACAAGGTCATGGCAGTTTTCAGTTAATGGAAGAGGGAGAAATGACCAAGGATAACAACAGTTGGAGGCTGGAGCTGTGGAAGGGGTGAGGCAGAGATTGAGGAAACAAACACATCCACCTTTCTCTCTGCCTCCCTCTGATCTCCTGCCTATGTCTCCATTGCCCAAACCAACCAGAAGCAGAAGGCATGTCTAGGTGATACAGTTCGTGCAGTCAGCCTCTGGGGACACAGAGCATGGATTTGATGGGGACCCTAACCAAGAATAACTAGCACAGCTGTTCTTACTAGTGACTTTGGTACTAGTATTAATAGTAGTATTATCCAGTGCCAACTAATGTTATTGTTATTAACATCAGGTAGCTCTAATAACAGGGCCTATTTTCTTTGTTATAGATTTTTGTGTTGTTCTAAAATGGCTTCATGTTTTGTTTTGTTTTTTTGTATGGGGACTGACTTTCTGTTTGAAGGATGTGTTGACATCACTGTTGTCATTTGGGCAGCTGTCCTCCATGAGTTAAGAGCAACCAGAGCCCAATGCGACTGGAGTCTGGTCCTGAATTTGGAATCTCAAGCACTGTCCTGCGTGGAGACCATCTCACCAGGAGCCTCAATTTCCCTTAACATAAAAAGAAAAGAAGAGTTCTAACTCTTACAGCAGAGTTGTGAAAAAGAATCCCCTGCCAGAACTGTACAAATACAAGGAATTGCAGACAATTCTCAAAATTTTCTTAATAATATGCATGAGTTCTGACCTAACAAGCATGGCATATTGTGGCTACCCTGTTGTTGTTTTTTAAAAACCACTGATCATTTTTCACAACTTATTTATTCTTGATGCCTATTTTCTTTCCAAGGAAGGAAAGAAGATAAAAGAACTTTAACATCTTTTTTCTTTACAGGATACTTTTTATGTTATTCCAGAAAATCATTTCCACATGAGGAAGATATTTAGAGATCTGCCTTCTAATTAAAACAAACTAAATTATTTCCTACAAACTTTTTAAGCATTTTGTTCACCTAAATGTGTTTATTTTTGCTCTAATTGAAATTCCTAAATAGTCACTTTCTGAACTGTCAAAATTGTAAAGCTGTTGATGGGTGCAGCACTGAGGTTTCCATGGCAACTACTTTCATTGCCTAGGCGACACTGGTCTGGTGATATCACCACTGAACTGGCTCAACTCTTTAAATCTTGGCGGCTCCCAAAAATGTGCAAGCATGCCCTGAAAGTTTAACGGGCTTTTATTTTTAATGGCTGGCGCCAAGCTTGGATCCACCAGGACTTGGGAAGCGGCAGCTCTGTTCTGAGGTTCTTCCTTATGTAGGGGATGAGAGATTTGACAAGCATGCTAATTCTACCAGATCCTATTTGGATGGTGATTTTTTTATGTGAATAGCTCCCAAATAACATTACCATCAGTCATTGCCACTGGAATGGAAGTGGAGTTAAGTGACAGACTCTTAGTTCACTCATGAGATATCAAGATGCAGTCAAATTTGGAGTATAGACTGTCTCATAACTCTATTTTTTCCTTCCTTCTTTCCTTCCTTCCTTTCTTCTTCTTTTCTTCCTTTCTTCTTTCTTTTTTTCCTTCCTTCCTCTTTCTTTCTTCCTTTGTATCTTTATTTCTTTTAGTCTCTCCTTTCCTTTTTTCTCTTGTCTGAAGAAAAAGGGATGCTAGAAGCTGGAAACATCATTATTTGTTCACTTTGAATGTCTGTTTGAATGTGGTGTGTCATTCCTAAACTACGTCCTATTAAACTGTGTGTGGGAAAGTTACATTAACAATAAATCATTTCTTGATAAGCAGTTTTATTGGTGCATGCTCAACAATTACCCAGGGAGAGAGAGATCCTTTAGTTCGCCTCTTTTTCCCTATCTATGGAACTCAAGTTTCTTCTAATTCCATCCGTTGGATAATTTAAACAGGGTGGTCCATATTAAAGCAGCCACATTTAAATCTACTTTGCATTAAATGAGCTTGCCGTTAGATGAGTTTGGCTGGCTCAAGAATACATCACAAAATGCAAATGTGATGATAAAGAAAGATTTGGCTACATCATGGAAATGGGGAGCATTTCAAAAAGTGATATTAACACTGATGCTAAGCAAAATGGCACCCCTTGAACACTCCTCATATTTTAAACATTTAAATGTGTGCTACTGAATCAAGTATGTCCATTTGATATGTGGCAATTCGTAAGTAACACAAAATAAGACAAAGTGCCAGCTTTCCCTCACAAGTTAACACTGGTGAGAAGACAAGAGTGGAAAAGTGCTGTTAGAAGTCAAGAAAATGAAGAAATGGCTCTGCATACTTATTTGAGGAGTCATTTTGAAGTAACTAGAAGGTAGAATGTGAACTGCTATGTGCCAATTATTCCTCATCTCCTTGGGACCTGAAGCTGTGGAGTTGTTGCCACTTCGGGCTTGGCTCTCAGGAGAAGACAGAATGTAAAGGGTAGAATATTAGATATGACTAAAAATAATTTAATAAGCTTTTAAAACAAATACTTCAGACTTTATACATACAAAAAAGGATTAGTCCCTTGAAAGTATTAGCCTTGTTGGTAGCCAATCTAATTACAATGATGTTGCTATTATTTAATTATTTTAATGCCAATTTTTTTCCTTGAGATTGTCTTTAAAGACTGCAAGACACGTGTGGCACACATTTTAAATTATTTGCCAAGCCTATTCATTCTTCTCCTGTAGAAGCTGAGTGTATGTGGCGTCCATAGTAATAAAATGGCCCCTGGGCACATGGCTATCCAGCTGGTGACTCCCAGGTGTGGTCACATGACAACATTCTCATCAGAAAATGGAAGTGCTGAGGGTCATTTTCAGACCTTGGTTTAAAGTATTGCACGTGAACTCCTCCATGACTTTCCCCATCCTCCAGGATTCATAGGAACCCAGCATTGACCCATACCTTAGGAGATGGCAGAGCAGCATTATGGAAGGAACCTGGGTCCCTGAATGCCTACACGGAGTTCTCTCCTCTTGAACTTGTTAAGAGAAATTTAAGATACTTGTATTTCTTTTTTAAATACCACTGCTTTGGTGGATTTTTGGTTATAGGTTCTACAAAATGTAGGCATTGAAAATAATGATAATAATGTGTAACAAAACCTAGTTAGATAGGTAAGTCCTTACATGGATGTTTAGGAAGAAATTTTATCAGTTTACAGTCAGTTCTTGTATTATCTCACCAAGTAAATGAACTCTAAGGATACAGAAAAGTGCATGGAAGGCAATGACAGGAAGATGGATCAAAGAAACACTAGAGAAAGCATGATCAAAATAATGATCAAAATTATAAGTTTTTAATATAGGACATTATCCTCCAAATCTTTCTTACGTTGAGATGCTCTATATAACAGAATTCTGCATGACTGAGATTCTTTGGGAAGGACATTTTGTGAGGTTTTTGTTGCCAAAATACTAAAGTATTAGAAGGATCTCAATGGGTCCAAGATTCAGCTGTCTGCTATTGTGTAACCAACTGCCCTAAAGTTAATGTCATATAACTACAAACATGTATGATTTCTCACAATGCTGTGAGTTGACTTAGGTCATCTGAGAGGTTCTTTCTCTCCACATGGTGTACCTAGGGTACCTGATACGGCCGTATTCAGCGAGGAGATTGGCAGGAGCAGGAACGTCCAAGATGGGCTCTCATCCTCTAGGGCAGCGGTTCTCAACCTTCCTAATGCTGCAACCCCTTAATATAGTTCCTCATGTTGCGGTGACCCCCAACCATAAAATTATTTACGTTGCTACTCTATAACTGTAATTTTGCTACTGTTGTGAATCATAGTGTAAGTATCTTAGGCGACCCCTGTGAAAGGGTCGTTCGACCCCCAAAGGGGTTGCGACCCACAGGTTGAGAACCGCTGCTCTAGGGCCTCTCTCAGTCTAGTCTCTGGTCATACAAATATCTAACCTGAGCTTTCTGAAAGCATGGCCACTGACTTCCAAAGTGAATTTTCCAAGAGAGAAAAAGTGGATGTTAGCAGTTCTTTCAAGGCCCGGGCTGAAGTTGTTGAATGTCACTTTCTTTGCATTCTATCAGTCACAGCATGTCTGTCATATGGTCAGCTCCCATTCAAGGGACGGAAAGTAGATCCATCTCTTGAGGATGGGGGCAGTTTGCACCTACAAGGGTGGCAGAAAGTGTTGGGTAGCCTTAGTTGAAACCTATTTACTCTAGGCCACTGTGATATAATAGAAAATATAACTGATCTTGGTGCCCAGCTCCTGGCATAGTACTTCAAAAGCCCTTGGAATATCCTGAGTGATAAGAGTCTCTTTTATTATTCATAATGAGCACCTTTTTACCACACCTGAGTTTATGCCAATGAGGCGACTTATTGCAAGGCTCCTAGATATCTTCAGGAATGAGGTTAATCACCAGAAAAACTAACCACAAAATTAGAGGGTTAAAA
The DNA here is from genome assembly GCF_001890085.2 of Hipposideros armiger. Classification (NCBI taxonomy): domain Eukaryota; kingdom Metazoa; phylum Chordata; class Mammalia; order Chiroptera; family Hipposideridae; genus Hipposideros; species Hipposideros armiger. Next base: position 1,490,930 of record NW_017731719.1, read on the forward strand.
TTTCAACCCCACCCTCAGACCTCTGGGGAAGGGAGAGGAACTGAAGACTTAGTTCAGTCACATAGCTCATGATTTAATCAATCATACCTACATAGTGAAGCTTTGATTAAAAAAACAAAAAAAACTGAAACAAGGAAGCCCAGAGAGCTTCCTGGTTGATGAACACATCAATGTACTGGAAGGAGATACGGGTGGATTCCATGAGAAGGTATAGAAGCTGAGTCACCCCCACTCCCCAAAACCCTGCCCTCTGTGTGTCGTCCTCTGGAGGTTCATTTGGGTCCTATATAATACATTGGTACCTGTAAGTAAAGCACTTCCCTGAATTCTGTGAGTCATTCTAGTGAATTCTGAAACCAGAGAGCACTGTGGGAACTTCCAAATTTTGTAGTTAAGTCAGAAGTGTGGGTAGCCTGGGATGCCACTGTACCTAGTGTTTGAAGGAAGGGCAGTCTTGTTGAGAACCTTGCCCTTGAACTTGTAGGATCTAATGCAAGCTCTGGATAGTTAGTGTCAGAATTGAATTGTATTTTGGATACCCAGATGGTGTTGGAGAATTGGTGCCCAATCACAGCAAGTCACCTGTGGCTAAAAGAAAGGTCCCAAGATGCAGAGGGCTTGGGTTCAATTGACCTCCCCAGAGGTCAACATTCCATCATACTGGTACTATGCATGTGACCTCTCATAAAGATTTAGTTTTCTCATTAGTTAATGTTAGCAAAAGAATAATACCTGCATTCAGGGCTAATATGAAGTTTCAATATATAGGAAAAGCACTTTATGAACTGAGGAACACAAAACAAATATTAGCTACTATTATGGCCCAGATCCTAATGCATAATCAAAAATTTTATTTATAACCCAACAAGAGCTTTGTGGCCAGATTTTTACCCTTTTTCAAGACAAGCGAGAGAAATAATGAATGTAGATTCCCAAAGCTAACGATATAAATTTGGTTCTATGTGTCTTTTGTGTGCATGACTGGGATTTTTTCAACCAATGGATTTTTTCCATTCAGTTCCAGGCAGAAACTCGACAATTTCTTCTCATGAATCATCTTTCTATGGCACAATTCCACACCCAGCAGAAAAATTATGTGAGGCGATGGTCTTTGCTGGCCTGCACGCAAAGAAAACATGCAAAGCTGAACTCCATGTGGTCTTTGAGACACTCCTCAGATCCTGAATTCTCTCAAACCTGGAACCAGAGTTGGGGGAGTGGCAATGCCAGCTGGATGCTGTGGAGATGTGTGCTCTCAAGACTCAGCAGGAAGAGATGTGATGGCACGATGTAAGTAAATAAAGGGTTTCTGCTTGCATCATTTGCTGCTCCCACTCAGAAAAGGAGACTCTCTCCAAAACAAAGGTACAATGAGCCTGTAAGACTTTTTTAACATTCAAAGCTCTGGTTAGAAGAACGGTACTTTCCCAGGCCAACTATGCCCCGTCCAAAGACAGGTAAGATTTTTACAAGACAGCAAGAATATACCGGAGGTGTCAAAAAAAAATGTATACAAGTGGACACTTTGGTCAACATTGCTCAAACAGTAGCTCACAGTAATCAGAAGTGTCTGGACACTGATGGTAACCACTTTGATCACCTCTTGTAATTGCATCTTTTGTTATTGGTATATATTATTACAATTTTAATACAGTTCCTTTCTTAAAATGCATATACGTTTTCTGGCACCCTCTGTATGTGAACAGGCTGTGTACCCAGGACCACAGTGATTAGGAAAGATGAGGAAAACATCCAAAAATTGAATTCAAACTTATATTGAGTACGTCCTTTTCACCAGCTGTGAGGATGCATAAAATACTATAGTCTCAGGCTTCAAATTCTTTGTGTGTACACACACACATTTTAGAAGAGACAATATATAATGAGTATATCAGTACTTTCTACTGATCAGTACTTATCATCAAGGTCTTACAAAGGACACCCAAGAATCATTCTTCAACATTCCATTCACTGGCTACTTTTCTTTGTGGATCCTGAGACCTCGGATGCTGGATTTAAGTTGCCAAAAACTCACCAAGATGAATTGGTATGCAGAAAAAGCCATTTCTCTCCTGTTAAATGACACGGCCTCATCATGAAACTGTAAGAAGAAAGCTTTCAGATTATTTGTCTCCATCACAAAACTTATAAAAATGAGATTTTTTTTTAAAATAAGTTATTTTGGTCCATAAGTTTCAGATGGGGTTGTGTATTTCCCTAAAGGGTCAAAAATAGAACATGTATTAAATGGCAAGTTCTTCAAAAACCAGCACAGGCCCCAGTTGTCTTGCGAAAGCTCTGATTTACTACATATCTCTCCCTTGAGAAAGGCCTTTTTTAAAATGTTCATTTCCATTTTAAGAGACAGTGCTTTGATCTGTTGGGAGCATTCTTTTTCTTTCCCTGACTGGGGCATGTCAAGTACCCTAGGCAGAGTTGGAGCCTTGCTCTCAGGGCCTGTACTTTTCCATGGCCTTCCCTGGCACCCCCACAGCATCTCCTGCATCTGCAGTCCCCCTCATTAATTTGGGGGTCAGAGCTGGTGAGTCCCTACACCAGGGGAAGTGAGTGGGGCCACATTTGTTTGTCACAGCTCAATAAAGACCCTGCGTCCAGGATGTAAGATCAAGGCGAGATGGGCTTTGGGATCTTATGCCCAATGGAAGCTGCCAGGCCTTCCTTTAAATTATTCAGAATTGCATAATAAATTGAGTCATGTACACCAATAAAGCCAATTCCGAGCCACTGTAATATTATAGTTTGCTTTTGAAAGAGTCATGTCTTTTAGTTTGTTAGTTCATATTTATTTATTTTACTCTGTGTAGGTGATAGCAGTGTTTGCCCAGAGTCTGCTGGCCATGAGTTTTTCTATTTTAGCTCAGAAAACAAAGGCTGACATGGGTCACTTTTAGCATCAAACCTGTTGCCTTGCTTTGTTTTCAAATGATGCTACTCTTCCACCTGCGAGACCACCTCTGGCCCCACTCTGCCTTAGTGCAAATTCGAGAAAGCTTCACCTTATTGGGTAGTTTCAGGTCCCACCAGGGTGCCCATTCTGGTGACCCACCCAACAACGGGTTTGAGCTCCCACTTACCGTGAACAGGAGGCACAGTGGTGCCTGCCCTCCCATTTCAATTCTCCTGCCACATCTGCCCCAAACAAACACACACTCACGCATACACACACTGACATCACTGGAGTAGCACCAGATGTTCCTTCCAAGGCCACACAATTCATGACTTCCACTTCCTCCCTTTCTCCTCTCTTTCCTCCACGCGTCCTTTCTCTCTTCCGTTCTCAGTGAAAGTTCACATAAGCTTTACATCCAGCCAACCTGAAGATTCACTTCCAATAGTTGAGGGCTGGGCCACACTCAGAGGTAATTGTCACTCAGCCTTCTATCACCGGGCTGTTCCATTCCGAGTCTATTCCATATGCTAAGTGATTGTTAGTAGAAATAGGATTCCAGGGGTGCGGAGACAGAATGAGCAATTGGTAGAGTTGGGCCCGCCCGCTTGGGCTCCCGCTGCCATCCTTCACAGGTAAATGACACGTGCAGGCTGAAAAAAAACACTCTCCCATTTTCTTGTAGCACATTTTTGTTTGTTTGTTTGTCAGATTACATGTTCCATCAATTGTGACAAGCTGCTGCACTATGCACCGCATCGCCTAATCCAGTGTAAACCCCGGGCTCCCCGGGCAGAAAGGAAACCAGTGCAAACCATATTCTAAAGGCTGTTATCCACTAAAGGGGTGGGGTGGGGGGCGCGCAACTGACTTTCTACAGCAAGGGAGGGAAAGAAGTTGTGTTCCCCAGGAGAAAGTGGTTAATTTTATTTTATTTTATTTCTGTAGCTGCAGGCAGTCTGGATAAGTGGGTATTACGATCCTGGTACATCTCTAATTAATAAGATCAATTGCCACTGTATTTTCTTTTACAAACTCATTTAGATACGTCAGGGCTGCAATTATTTTGAGAATGATCTGGCTTTACGCTTATTCATCTTTCTTCTTCCTCAAAGAGAAAATAAAACTGTCAGCTTAAATGCCCTTTGAAGTCTGTTTTAGATCCTTGATTGAAAATCAAAAACAAAGTCTCTAGCCTAGTGCCATTTACAGGGTCAAAGTTCTTGTCCTCACATTGTTGTGTGTGTGCCCGTGTGTGTGTACCCATGCGTGTGTCCATGCATGTGCCCATGCTTGTGTTATGTCCATGTGTGTGCGTGCCTATGTGTGTTAAATTCTGTTTTTAAAGGATCACATGTTGACTTTATAATACATGTTGCACCCCTTTGCTTTAATCTCCTTAGATCTGTAAGAATTTGGAAATCTTTTATTTTAAAACTGGGCAGTCATTTTGTTTATGTGTTGCTTTTTTCAATCCTGAGAAGGAGCTCTCTCCAATTGGACATTAGGACTTGTTACAAAGCTGGAGGATACTTGAGGAAGCTTCGCTCACTACTTTCATGCCTCCTGCAATAGTTACCATCAACTGAATATGCAGAAATCCATCCTCATGCCTAAGGACCCAGACGTCATCTCACCAAGCCTGGGTGCCCAGCTCCAACAGCTCCTGTGCAGAAACGCCGAGAACCTGTCCAGCTGTTCTGTCCCACTGTGAGAAACTCCCACAGAGGCAGACAAACGCAGTCATCCCTGTAGCACCAGAGGAATGCTTCTAGACTCTCCATCTGCAGAGAGTGAAGTGAAACTGCTGCAAAGGAGATTTAAACCATTTCTTGCAGAAGACTGAGGGTGGCACAAGGCAAACAAATCAGAAAAACTGGATTGAACGACAGCAGCTGCCTCTTCCAGGCCAGACCCTGCCTGCTTCTCCCACCCCTGCCTTCTGTCTGATTTGTCTTTAAGGTTTTAGCATTATCCTTCTGTTGACAAATGAATGCTTTTCTGGAAAATGAGGTATTTCCAGAAGCTGGCAGACACTGACTGGAGCGCAGTAAGTGCTCAGCCGTGCTCTGGCTTCCTCAATTCATTATTTGAACTGGAGAGGCCTGGAGATTTGCACTAGCGTTACATTCAAGGTGATGATAAATGTAGTCTGGCCGGGCTGGTAATAAGGGAATTTCTAGCCAGGTCCTGTCTAGACCATGGTTTGTTATGGAGTGAAAGCCACAAAAGGGGGGCTGTAGTACCCTTCTCCTCAGAGAAATTGTCCCCGGGGAACTCCAGGCACATTTCAAGTCCGAACCTTCATCCGGCCCCTCAGTGGGGCTGCTGTAAATAACATTAGCCTGTCTTTCAGCAAGCTCAGGGAAGCTTATAAACTGAACACGATTTTTGTTGTCTGTAGTTGTGCATTAAGCTCAGTACTGTCAAGTCTAATTATTCTCATTAAGGCCTGAAAGTTTTAGAGATTAATTAAGCAGAGAGCAAAAGCTTATGCAGAACAGCAATATTTTCCCCCTCAAGGATTAGCCCGTCATTCTGGTGGGGTTTTCCTCGAGCACTGCCCATTACTTTATAAGATAGTAAAGTGTGGAGCTCGTATAATATGGATTAAAAATAGCCTACATTTCACATGTGCTGTTCAGCCATGAAAATAAGTCCTGGCCCTTGTGCCCATAACCCAGAAGGCTCGCTAATGAGAACCAGGCAGTGGGGCTAATGAGAATTTCAATACGTGCTGTCTCTCCTTTCCATCTTCTTTCAATTTACTTTCCACAGGATCCGATGTGTGTTGGAGTCTGAATCGATGTTAGCATTCTTCTCTTTACTTGGTAGGGATCTTAGAGATTACCTAATTCTATCCCCTCCTGCTACAGAAGTGGAAACTGGGATTCGGTGACTTGCTTAAATGGCCATAGTTAGTGACAAAGCTCCTTTAAGAGAAGGTGGCAGGAAACTTCTGGAAGCTTTGGCAATCATCAGGTATATTAGAATGGTGAGGGTCCTTAGCACTTAGGGTTCGATATGACCTCAAACTTAGCAGTAATAAGATGGCTCCACAATAAAAAAAGGATGATGGTGAGGACCTAATTTCCACGCAAGCCCCAGAACTCTGAGACACCAGGAAGTACCAGCAGGAGTCCTGTTTGCTGAGGGATTTCACGGCATCCTGAAGAAATGGGGGAAGGTGGATAGTTAGTTAGGCCCTGGTACCACCAGATACGAAAAGGAGAGACAGATGTGGTTAATCACCCTTGCCTTATTCTATTAGCTCAAGTTTGCAGTAAGACAAATTTTCAGGGGGCTGTTTCTGCCATTCACCTCTCTCACTTCACGTAAAGGTACCATTCCCATTTGATGACTTAAAATGGAGCATTCTCTGCCTCCCACACTCCCAAGTCGATTCGTTTATTTACCGCGGTAGACTGGCACCATGGTGCATGCCTTCAACTGGGCTGGGCCAGAGCCAGAACCCTAGGGCTTGTCTTTGCTGAGCTGTGGCTCCCACCCGTGGAGGCGGGAGTACCACTTCTACCCCAGACTCTGCCGTACCCTGCTGGCTCTCCCTTCACCTTAGCATTCCTCCACCAGGCACACCCAAAGGACTGCCAGTGTCCTGAAAGTTGCCAGAGAGAGCACCGTCTGTAGATACCAGCTAGAATACTGCTTGGAAAAAGGGGCTTGGCTGCCATACTGGGTCAGGTACCTCAATGTACCCTCCTTGCTGGTCTCTGGGGAACTTGTTTTGGCTCCTCAAATCAGGCATCAGGAAAAGTGGAGGTTGTAGAGGCTGAATTCACCGGGCAGAACCATATCCCAAGAGGACTGGTCAGTGAGGTTGGTTATGGCAGCAAAAATGGGAACAGCCACTATCCAATAGTGCTGGCGAAGGGGCCAAGGGGGCAGCCGCCACCACTGTGGTCATCAGCTGGGTGCCACTTCCTGAATGTGACACAGTCCTCCAGTCCCTTTGCTCCAGCGCCAGCATTCCCTCCACACTTCTCCTGGGCACTTTAATTGTAGTTCTTTTTGTTTTCCAAGTGCTGTATTTGCTTATATGCCTATCTCTGCATGAACTGTAAGTCCCAGAGGGTCTCATGACCTCATTGATCTTTGCCTCCCATAGCCTATGCTGTGAGTGTGTGCATCCCCGTAAAATTCACGTAAAATGCTGAAGCCCTCCCTCCCAGTGTGGTGGTGTTTGGAACAGGCGGCCTTTGGGAGGTGATTAGGGTTAGAGGAGTGCTGTCATGATGGGATTAGTGCCCTTATGAAAAGAGGATGTGACAGGAGATCTGTCCCTCTTTCTCTGCTTACACTCACCAAGGAAAGGCCATGTCAGGTCATAACTAGCAAGAGGGTTCTCACCACAAACTGAATCAGCTTGCACCCAGAGCTCGGATTTCCCAGTCTCCTGAGACTGTGAGAAAGAAATGCTTGTTGTTTAAGCCACCCAGTGTGCGGTCATTTATTAGAGCAGCCCACACTGACTAAGACAGCCTGGTATAGTGATTGCTACATAATAGGTGCTTAGCAAACTTGCTGAATGACTGGCTGAGGTCTCTCCCACATAAACAGCAGTCCAACAATGAATTCATAAATACGTTTTCAACATGTATGGAGGAAACAATATGCTGAGCAGTGTGAAATCATAACTTCTTTGCAGGACAAAACCAAAGGTCCAAGTAATTTAACACATGATTAGGTTTTTTTTTTCAAAATGCATATGTGTCATTATGCATGCAAGTCTAATTATTTTTCCAGTGTCACACTGAATAACCTAAGAGAAGAAATCAATGAGGGAATTTCATAATTTGAGATATTTGTATCTCAAAGTCTAGGTTCCACATCAGAACTGTTTAGCATGGGGGTGGGAGGGATGACTGCTTTTTAAATTTTGAAGAAACTTAAGGGTAAGGGACACAGTAACTTGTATGTGTGAACAAGTTTTTTCTATCTTTTTAATGATGTGAGCATAACAGGTGAAAGGGGAATACTTCTAGATAATAGAACTAATTGACAGGTCTTTTGTTATTTCCAAATCTGCTAACAGAGGCCGTTGACTTAGCACTTCCACCCCAGGTCTTCCAAAGGCGAAACCATGTGCACTGAAGCAGTCATGAGGGAAAGACATGATAGAAAAAGATATAATGACTACATGGTGAGAAATAAGTAATATTATTTTCCTTGTTGCTTGTTAATCACAGTAACTCCTCAGATGCTGGAAGCTTATGTCTTCCTGTCTTTTTAATTTTCCTATAATTGATTCTGTTCGATGAGCACCCTGGTTGACATGTGTAAGGTATTCTCAGGCATACTTAACCAATGACACTGTGGGATGGCCCAATTTAGCAAAAACGGTGCTTTATGGCCATTTCACACTTCTAACATGTGCGGAGAAAATCAGGTGCCCTTTACCAATAGATATGTTTTTCTTTCTCTTTTTAGCTGCATTTTCTCTCATCCATTCTTGACCATGTGCCTTTAAGATTGCCTTTGCTAAGAAGCTGGGATGTGACAAAGGGCTCTGCAGCTTGAAGATCAGAGATATCAGGAAGCTGGGGGCAGCAGCCAGTGGGAATCTGGGCGGTTAAATGCCAGAGACCTTTCCCCTTCTGGGAAAGCAACATCTGGGCCATGCGCTGGTGCCTGCCTGCACTCCCCAGCCCACGCCCTCCTCTCCTCCACCTCCCCAAACTCAAGCATGGACCAGCCACTGGATAAGCGAGCAAAGCAGGACATCGTGTCCCATCAAAGTGTTCAGGGGGTGGCTACTGCTTAGTTCCACTCTTTATTGTCATGGGGAGGGGTCACATCTGAGCTTCCCATGTTTTTCAGGTGTTACCAGTTACCTGGATTTGATGTGAAGTCTCCAATTTCTTAACATCTGGTAACACACACAAGTTTTTGAAATACATTGTGCAAGTGAAAGAAAGCATCTCTGTGGCTTCTAGGCCGCACCTCTGGTTTAAGGGAAACCCAGCAGGTGTTCTTTTCCTGACCACCACCCTCAGGCCTCCACAGACTCACTTAATTATTATTTTTGGACATCAGCTATGTGCCAGACACTTCTGTGTGAGCATACGCGTATGGCAGGTAGAACTCAGATCAACACCTTCCCTCAGGTGGCTACAATCACTGAGGGGAGAGACAGTAAATAAAATGAATATGGAAAATACGTAGTACGTAAGAAGTGTTATAGAGGAAAAGGAATCAGGATAAGGAAAACAGGGCTTATGGGTTGGGGTCCACTTTTGAAGAGGGAAATTGAGGAAAGCTTCAGTAGGAAGGCAACATGTCAGCAAGGACCTGAGGAGGTGAGAGAGTGAGCCATGAAGCTAACTGGGGAAGAACATTCTAAAGAGAGAGAGGAAACAGTGAATGCATAGACCTGAGGTATCTAGCAAAGGGACCAGGCCAGCAGGAGAGGCGTGAGTGAGTGTGGGGAAAGCAGTGGGAGGGGAGGCAGAGAGATGAGGTGAGGGCAGCGTACCCAGCAGCCTCTGTGAGACACGAAGCCATGGGAGAGCTTTGAGAAGAGGAGGGGCTTGATCTTGCATATTCTCCCAGGTCATCCTGGTCACTATGCTCAGAGAGGACTGAAGGGAGACAAAGTAAGCAGGGGGGCTGTGACAGTGGCCCAGGTGGGAGATGATAGTGGCGTAGACTAGAAGGATAGCACAGAGGTGGAGAGAAATGGTTGGATCAGTTGAAGGGAAATATTTGATTGGCCTTGGCCATGAAATTGCAAGTGCAGAATGTCCCGCCTCCTGAATTTTTTCAGTCACCTGATAAAAATAAAATGTAGCATCGTTTTTTCAATGATTTTAAGTTGGAAAAGAGCCCAACTGTCCACTTAGCAGCCTTAACAACCCTTAACTGCCTTTATAGTCTGGCTCCTTCTTTATTCATGAAGAGCTCTGTTTTGGAGGGTGAGTTAAGCATCCGGACGTGTTATAAGATGCATAAAGGGGAAGGGACAGATCTGAAAATAAGCACTGGCTCGTGCACACAGAACCAAAGACAAATCAAAATAAACTGCATTCCCCCCCACCCGCCCCCACAACTAGTTTATTTTTTAATATATTTATGTTTTGTTATTGTTGTTATTGGGGTTTTCTGTATTTGTTTAGCAAATTACAATTGTAAAGATAGCAGCCGGTCGAAGAAGGAGGGTGAGGAGGAAGAGAAAGGAGAGAGGAAGAGGATGGGGGTGAGTAGGAAAGGGGGGAACATGGTGATGGGGAGGCCAGAGTCTCAGGACCCCTGCTGGTTCTTGGCTCTGACTCCAGCAGTGGCTGTGGACATGGAGAATGGGAATTGCAGATTTTTTGGACCATTCAGAACCTCAGAATGTCTCTAATCAACTACAGATTTAACATTTGATAGTCGTGCTATGTGCCACAGCATTTCCTATTAATTAAAACTTATCCCATAACTGTAAGAGGACATATTCAGCATTCTAGATATTCATGGGAGGGCTTACAAAGAGTGAGTGAATGTGCAAGTCTGCTTGGGCTACCATAACAAAACACCGCAGACACACAGGGCTTCCTCAACAGCCGTTTATTTCTCATAGTACCGGAGGCACTGAGTCCCCGATCAAGGTGTTGGAGGCTTCCAGCGAGGGCTCTCTCTTTGGCTTCTAGGAAGCTGCCTTCTCACTGTGTCCTCATATGGGCATTTCCCTGAGTGCACACACAAAGAGAGATCTCTGGTGTCTCTTTCTCTGCTTAGGAGGACACCAGCCCTATTAAATTAGGGCCTCACCCATTGGACCGCCTCAATTACCATCTCACAGCCCTATCTTCAAACACAGTCACATTAGAGATTAGGGCTTCAACATATGAATTTTGGAAGACAGAGTTCAGTCCGTAACAGGGAGGAAAGCAAGAGTGACCGGGCACATTATCTGGTCAGGTGATACCTCCTCCTCACCGCCAGCAAAAGCTCAGGTGCCCCATTTAAAAGGTGAGTACCTGTCTTCTCTCAACTCAGGGGATTCCTCCATGCTCCACCTTCTACTCATACCCTTTATGGGCCCCCATCCTGGCCTGGGCTTGGTCAGTGGCACCACGTTTGGGTTGTCCTACTGCTGTGAGAGGCCCTTGGCACTCTGCCTATGTCCCCTCCACATTCCCCTCTATATCCAGAAGCTACTTATTGCAAACCCTGTGATTCTGCTTTTTTCTGGCTCCAGGAACACTCCAGACCATGTGCAGGGAAAGTCAGAGGGCCTGAAAGTCAATACCCATCAATCATTGATGAGCAGGGAGTTGTTAGATATGCTCAGCTTCCTCACCCCTCAGCTGGAGTTAATGTGAGGCGTGCTCTAAAGCGTTTCCTGCTGAGCTCGAGCTCCAGTTGCCCACAGAGGCAAATGGTTTAATAAAGCCCTTCCCTCTACCTCCCTTCCCACTCCTCTAGCCATGCTTTCTGGCATCACCTCCAAAATAATTTGCACCTGAATTCTTGCCTGCATTCAGGGAGACCTGCACCAAGACACCCCTCTGACTGATGAGGAGGCACTGGGACTGGCCCAGCCTCTGACTTGTGCTTCCCAAAGAGAAACTTCTTCCTGACCCTACACTGATCCCCACGGGGGGCCATTCCAGCCGAGGCCTGTATTCTAAGGCAGATTCCTAACCCAACCACACAGCCATATCCCTCTTATGGGGGAGCATGGCAGGGGCGCAGACATTATCCCGTCATCACCCTCCCCTCTATCCCTGGGGCTCACACTCCATTCTGTCTCTGCAGTCTCATTACCAGCTGCCACATGCAAGCCGAAGGGGACACTCCTGGGCCTCACCCCAGACTTCCCCACCTCACCAGGCTGGCTGCTGCTGAGATGAGCAGGGAGCCCACATCTGGAGACTTTTAGAGTTTCTAGAAGCATCTCTAGAGTTTCTAGTTTCCAAGAACATCCTTGTGCTGCTGAGCTCCATATGCAGCTGAGAGAACTGGGAGCAGAGGCAGAAAGGTGGCAAATCAGGTGTCTCAGAAGTGATGAGGTGCCCACTGGGGATGGGGGTCTTGAAGTCAGTCATCATTTGGATGTCTAATGGTAATGCAGCCTTCTTATGCCAGGACGGGCTGGTAACGCCAGGGTACATTCAAAGCTGTTCTGGCTGGTCCTCCAGTGGTTGCCATAGCAGCACCTTTGACCCAAGCCTGACACAGGTGTGTTTAGAACTCCGAGGTAAAATCCAGGCCACTCTATCTGGCAAGTTATCTTGCATGGGAGCCAAGGCATCCAAAGATTTCTGGAAACACCCTTGGAATTTGTTAGTGCCCCATTCCTCACTCTTCCCTCTGACAGTCCCTAAAAACAACCTTAATGAGCAAGAAGGCACCCGTGTTTCAGAATCAGGAGCCCTTCTTCACCTCCATTCTGACGCCATGTTGGGCCTATCAGTTCAGAGCTTCCAGCTCAGGCTCATTGGTGGTAGTCAGCCTTTTTTTTTTTTTTTAATTGGGGAATTGAGGGGATGGGAACAGCGCTGGGGAATTGGGGGAAGGGGAACAGACAAGTTGCTGTCCTTTTGTTCTTCAGTCTAGTTGTTGTAGAGGACGTTGCTTCACTGGCCCAAGCTGGCACCATCATTGCACTCTTCCCGGGCGAGGCCGATCACTAGCCGGCTTCTGGATGGCCGCTCACGCTGACTGCTGGCTACACACGGTAGCCCATGGCAACCCACTGCCACAGGGGCTGCAGCCTACGCCGTCGCCAGTGATCCATGGCAGCCCAGCTCCAGGTTGCGCTGTTGTTCAGCATCTTAGCTGTGGAGGGCAGTGTCACTGGCCCTCATATGTGGGATCCGAACCGGGGCCCTCTGGCATCCCAAGCCAGTTCTTAACCATTGCGCCCCTCGGCCGGCCCAGTAGTTAGCCTTTTAAGGGGTACTCTGACCATAGATCCCTCTACCAACTGTTTGATTCTTTTAGAAGCTGGTCCATAGCAAAATAAGTTCCAGGAGAGCCAGTGTGGGATTTGTGTTCGGCACTGTGTCTGCAATGCCTAGAACACTATCTGCAGATAGTAGGTGCTTAATAAAATTTGCTTTTGGTATGAACCATCAAGTGACTCCTCAAGAAGGCTCAAGGCAGTGGCCAGGCAGTCCCTGAGGCCTGGCCCCAGTATGGGCTCCACCCGCATCACATCCCCTTGCCTGGATGGCTAAATACTTCTCATTTTCTCCTGTGTAAAGTGGGACCCAGTGGAGGTGAAATGGCAGAGAGATGATTGGATTTGGAGGAAGAAAGTCAAAGCTGGCAGAATCAAGGAGGTTGAACTGAGCCAGGGAAGAACAGAAGACAGAAGTGAATTCACTCATTACAGTGAGGGAATCTGTGACGAGGATTGAGAAGTGTGACCTGAATGTCAGAAAAGAAGACAGGACCAGGTGACCAACTGGATATAGAGGTAAGATACAGGACAGCGTTATGGATTGTTCCAGATTTCCTGTGCTCTAGCGTAGAGGACAACACCATTAACTGAAATCAGGAACATATTAAGAATAGATAAAAGTTCCCTTAGTCCTGAAGGACAAGACTCAGCAATGGTATAGCCTGACTCCCTCAATGTCTCCTTCACCTGAGAAATTTGATTGAGACCACAGATACACCTGCATATTATAGCTAAATCAGTCCATAAAATGCATACCCTATTGATATATAATTCACAAAATATATACCTTGCGTTCCCCTTCCTTCTAGAAACATGCATGACCTTTTTAAGCACACAGACTGCACATGGAACAGAGCTAGAGGTCACAGCTGGGTAGGGTTTGTTGTCTTCTACTGGCTGTCACGGGGCCACGCAGGCCGGAAAAGGCTTCTCGGGTCTGAAGGTAATACTTGGCATATTTGGAGTACATGCTGACAGCACTTGCTTTTCAAAGGTGCTGTAAATTCCAGCTCACTGTTCTATCCCATTTCCCATTCAGAGGCACAGCAAGATGTATTTGGCAGGGCTTGAATAACGCTGTACGTGTTCTAATCCCTTTCAGGGTGAGCCTCAGTCTTGCTCTCGCATTCTCCCTTACTCCTCCCACCCTTTGATTCTTTCAACTTTCTTCCCCTCCCACCCTTTGAT
>NW_017731719.1:1507635-1512749 GCF_001890085.2 Hipposideros armiger
AAACAAACAAACCCGCCTATAAGTGGACCCTCACGGTTCAAACGTGTGTCCTTCAAGGATCAACCATATATCCATGTAAGGGTCAACCGTTAAACACCTAGTAAACCCGGTTAGCCATACTCTGTGATTCTCTTTTCTTTGGACACTGCTTACCTAGAAGTGGGTCCTTAGTAAAGGTCCTTAGAAAAGCTAGACGTATGTTAAGGGGAAGAAGGTGTCAAATTCTCTTCACAGAAAACAACAAAGAAAAAACTGAGGCTCCTTCTCCCCACCCCTTCCCAGCCGTGGAGCTCTTCAAGTTCTGCCCTCCAGAGCGAGTTCTGCCTCAGGGCCTGCCTCCCTGAGAGAAAGGATGAGAGGGCGTGGGGGAGTGGGGAGGAAAACCTCTCAGAAGCTGCAGAAGGCAGCAGGCAGGCCCAACCTTCTCTATCCTAGGCCCCTGACTTAAGGGATATATTTCTACCTCAGCTCTGAAGGAAAGGAAGCTCTGTTTAAAAAGACGCATTTCCTCCACTGGCATCTCAGCTCTCACTGATGGAAGAGAAGCAGCTCAAAGAGCCACAAACGCTGCTCAACTTCAGGCAACCTCTAGCTCCCACCTGAGGAGATATGTCCGCTTACACAGCACCATCACGCCACAGCTACCTAGAAAATCAAATGTCTTTCTGTGAGGGTGCCACGGTCCTGGGGTGCGAGCACACACCCAATAGGAAGCCCGGTGCCTAATGTTAGGTGGTGTCATGTGACCTAGATCTAAAATGGAAACAGTTACATACTCAGAAATGGCGTATTTGGCACCAGCCTTGGGCCTGGGTCCTGCCACCATTGGCACAATATACAGCGGTGACACAGCGCTGAACCTCAGCCACAGTGGATCACAGGGTTTCTTCTCCACTGCTGTCAGCCAAGGGCACAGAGGGGCACGGTGGGTTGAATGGTAGCCCTCAATAGGATGTGTCCATGTCCTAACTCCCAGAAGCTGTGAATGTGACCTTATTTGGAAAAAGCATTTTTTGCAGATGTAATTAAAATGATGATCTCATTAGTGAGCCCAAATCAAATGACAAGTGTCTTTGATAAGAGACACAGAGAGAGAAGAGGAGAAGGCCAAGAAAACAGGGGCAGACATTGCCAATTATGCTGCTACCAGCCAAGGAACGCTGGAGCCCTCAGAAGTTAGAAGAGGCGAGGAAGGATTCTCCCCCAGAGGCTTTGGGCAAGCACCACCCTGGGAAAGGCCACCTCAGGAAACTGATCCGAGAAGGTATGGACAGATTTGCCATCTGAGAGCTCGGCCTTCCTCAGTCCTCTTTTCATCTCTACAAGCGTTGCTTTCTTCTATCTCACCTCCTCTGTACAGCTACACAGATCCCCAAGTCCCCACTAGAGTTAGGGAAACCAGGGGACTCTTGGAGGCACGTTGAGTCGCTCCATTCCCTGGGCATGGAGTTAAAGCAGGAAGCAGTCCTTTTCATGAGGGACGTGTCACGTGCACAGCACAAGGCCTGCTCCAGGGTCAGGGCACAGGCATGAATAAATGAGCAAGTGAAGGTGTTCTTCCTCCTCCCCTCAGCTGCCTCTCCCCTCAGATAACAAGCCCTTGCTCTGTCTGGGCGCCCTGCTGAGGTGACAGTATCAATAGGGCTGCTATGAAAGGTTGTGAGGGTGGTGGGGGGAGGGTGTACAAGGGTTGTGCTGCACAAGGTGCCTGGCCGGAGGGTAGTGGGCCTGAGTTCCAGTCACACTATTTTCACCACAAAATATAACCAAGCCTGGGTGTTCACAGTCCAGAGGAAGGGGTATCTTTTCTTACTTTTTCTAAGTAAGAAAAAGGCATCTTTAAAAGTCATAAAAAGATATTATTGGGCAATGAAGAAGTTTTGGAAATAAGATTGTGGTACAGCTTTACAACACTGTGGATATAGCTGATGTCATTGAATCATACACTTCAAAGTGGTTACGGTGGCAAATTTCATGTTAGATATATTTTACCACAATTTAAAAAGATTAATAACGTAACATACCAAACACCATTGAATTGTAAACTTTAAATGGACAAATTGTATGCTATGTGAAATATAGGTCAATGAAGCCATTTTTTAAAATGCAAACAAAAAGACAAATTTCGCAAAAAAAACAAATAAAAAAACTTAAAGCTCCAATTAAACTGGGTCTGTGAAAAAATGTTTTAAAAGAGACTATGTCCTTGTGCTCTCTTTAACTGGCCCCCTTCTCACAAGTATTTTCTTTGCCCTTCACCTTCCAGACAGCTCAGGTTTGGTGACTTTGATGCAGGAAATGGTGTAAGGCTGCAGGCAAAAATCTTGGTTTTGGAACTCTAATTCAATGGCCACCCTCATCTGCCGGGCTACCCATCTCTTAGACTCTGACTTTAAAAGTCTAATTTTCTCTCTTCTCTGTGTCCTAAAACCCTGTGTGTAGGTTCTTTCTTTGCCTTTCCTCTCTTAATTAGCACATCTTGCATTTTCTAAACCTCTTCTATCTTGGTTTTCCCTTAAGCCTTTAGCTTTTCACTATATCACACCTTTAACATACTGAGAGCTGCAAGCAGGGTCATAAAATGTTTTGACTGAAGAAATCATTAAATAGCAACCATTTTCAACACTCTGTATATTTGTACACCAGAAATATAAGTAGACACAAAAAGAGAAACAACTTGTCAATTTAACTCTTTGCACTACATTGGGAAGGATAATCTAGAACTGACATACAAGATTTGTGGTTAAAGGCATTGCAAAAGAGGATTGGAAACACCCAGCTATGCTAGAAGAACTGGGTTGTAAAAACACCTTAGATATAAATAAGTATCTACTGTTCTTGGGGTGGTGCCATGTCCAGATCAGGAACTATATTGCGATTAGATTTAACGCTCAGGCAAACATTTTGCAACATGTGTTTTTCTCAGTGTGATTCGTGCTTCGCCCACTTAGACAGCAAAGAGTGGTATAGAAGCACAGAGTGTGGGGGAAAGCACTTAGGGCCGAGAAAAAAAGGAAAACATAAAAACAGTCTTGAAAAGATAATGTTCTCTCACACATAAGAGGTGCTGTTTGGGAAGAAGATGTTAAGAGATTTTTAAACAGGGATTAGACACTCTCAGAGTGGCTGTAAGCATGTTTTATCTTATTTGAATTTTTAGGAAGTCAGCAATTTGCATACTGCACCTGTATTGATCTGATACATGATTGAGCAGGAGGCATCTCGTTCCTTTCCTCCATTAAACTGTCTGAAATGACACTGGGGGAATTGACTCTGANGATGGAGGAAGGGTTGCAAGTCTAGGAGGACCCATTGGACAAAACCACTGGACAAGCTCCTGTCACACTGGGGGTAAGATTGCAGCAAGAACAAGAGAGTCCCTGTCCTCAAGGAGGAGGTTAGACTTCAGTGGGCCACGCTGGGCCTGATGTCACCTCCCTGAGAAGAAAGCATTGTCACTGCTGTGTTTGCAATGTGCAAACTTAAATGTGGAACAGTGATGACATTCTCAGCATCCAAACCTTATTAGTGGCCAAATTCTCAGGTCTCCCAGCTCTGCCCTCATTGTCACAACTGCCTGCTGGCTCAACAGGGGATGATTCTGTCAAAGATTCTAAATGATCCTTATTATCTATTAAGCAGAAAAAAATTTTTTTTGAGAACCAGAAATCCAGTTTAATGCTATTTTCTAGCTTCTTTTATGTTCAAGATTGAGGTTGCATAGAATAACTTGAAAATTTGACCTATTATTTAATACCCCTTGTGATAAAACTGGCTAAGACAGTGTGCCTTTATAAAATCCTATTAAGCCAACAAAAAAGGAAGTGAAGCTCTTAAACCAGTCCAATAAATGGCAGATCCAACATTTTAGAAAGCCCATAGATATCATGTAGAGTTTTGGTTACTAGTCCCCCTTCTTGTCCAGTATCTGCCTTCCTCTAATTACTGTGTCTCTTTTGTCACACTGTGGCCTAATGTCATACTTCAATCTCAGGGATGGATAGTTGGCAGTGTCACCAGTAGGCTGTTCCAAAAGCACTAGTTCCAAATTTGCCAGGTAAGGAGGGGAGCAGAGGGCCCAGATTGCAAAGGGGATCACCCTTTTTTCCCTTTTTTCCTTTTTTCCTCTGCATGGTGAGGAGGTTGGCACCTTTGACATTCAAATGCATTTCCTTAAAACTTAAGAAATTCTAGCCTTGCTTCTTCTGGGCAGAAAAGATGCGGGGGACAGGAGGAGTGCAGATCTCCAGGCAGCTGCTGTGAGCTGCGTCGAGTGTGGGCAGAACGCCCTGAGAAATCACGCTCCCAGGTCCCCACCACTCAGTGCTGCTGGCATGGGGATGTCAGCACATACCACCCTGCCTTGGGCTATCCCCAGATGAGTGGCTGCTTTGATCAAAGGCAATATGCCATGTGCTGGAGGGGCAAGAGGCAAAGCCACATGTAGTGACAGGCTCAAAAGTGGAGTCACCATAAGTCAGAGAGGAACCTTCCCAAGCATGCTGTCTGGGAGAAAAACCAGGTGCTCATCCGCTCAGCCACACCCAGCCGCAGGGATCCTGGGAAGGAAAAGGGCACACAGGGAGGCATGGCAGCTTCCTGCTCTGTGGGGGAGAGAACGAGTGTCAGGGTTAGAGCTGACATGCAGGACGTGAACAGGCCTTGAGTGAAGCTGACCCGGGTTCGAGGGTAGGCCCATGACTTTGGCTGTGTGGCCTTGGGCAAATCATGAACCTCTCTGAACCTCACTTTCCTCATGAGTAACAATAACTACTTCAGGGACTCACTGTGGGGATGACATGGGATTATACACACACACACACACACACACACACACACACACAGCCCTAACACAGTGGCCTGGCACATAGTAGGTCTCCAATTAATGTTGGTTCTCATGTTACACCCTGCATCCTACTCACACATTTTGTGAAAGTCATTTGAGGCTGGGGTTCCTGCCAGAGAGACCTTCATGTACAGGTTAAATGTACTAGGCACATGTCTGAATTCTACCCAACCATGACTTCCCAGCTGTGTGTGCCCTCATTACAAACACAGCGCTCTGCTCTTCCAGCATTCACCCGCGGGATGCAGACCAGGGCCTCAGAGCCACG
>NW_017731719.1:1517624-1527195 GCF_001890085.2 Hipposideros armiger
TGGCTTTGATGCTTTGAGCTGCAGTAGCCATTGTGCGATCTTAAGATGGCAAGGACAAGGACAAAAAGCCAACATCAAAGGATGCCAGAGCTATGAGACAAAACACCTGGCTCCCTGAAGGCTCAGCTGAGTACCTGAACTGATATCAGCCTCCATCTATCTCTGGATTTCTGAAATGGAAAAGCAAATGCCTATGGATTGAAGGTATTGTTGGTTGGGGCTTCTGTTACCTGCACCCAAAAGCATCCCTAACGGACACACCATGTAGCAGAGGTCCCAGTGGCCCATGAACCAGTGTCACAGTAGCCTGCGGACATCTGTTTGCACTTTGAAGAGGTCGATGACAGGTACCTAGGGACAAAGACAGAGATAGAAGGGATAGTATGGGGTCTGTGGCCTTGGTCTCTGCAGGGAAGGCCAACAGGAAGGAGTGTTGGAAAAGCCACAGGGTTTTGTGAGAATGGGGCCCAAGCAGAACTGCTTTGGGGCCTCAGCTACAAAGTACAGCACACATCTGGGGACAGAAACCTGCTCCCCAGGTCTGTGAGGAGCTCAGCTTGGCTCAGGTCCAGGGAGGGTGATAGGAAATGCAGCACTATTTGGTCACCAGGGGAGCTTGGAGGGGAGCTTTACAAGTCCCAGGAGATGGTACCCTGAACAGAGAATGGCCACAATAAGGTAGCGCTCTCCTGGGCCCTTGAAAGCACTGGACATCCATTTACAAGGGAGCAGAACTGGAAGACAGCCAGGGAGAGAGGGCTTCCAGTTCTGCTCCCTTGGAGTGGAACTACTGAGTCACATGGTATGTGTAAGTTCAGCTTTTAGTAGATACTGATGTAGTTTTTCAAGGTGTTGCACCAATTTACACTGTATGACACTACATATATAAGATATAAGAATTTCCATTGTACCCTGCATACCATACTGAGTAGTCAACAACACTGAGTATTGTCAGTTTTTTTTTTTTATTTTTTAGCTGAGCCACGCTGCCACCTGTTGGCAGCTGAGCAGCCACTCAGCTCGGGCCAAGAATTGAACCGGCAACCCTGTTGTTGTCAGTCTTTTTAATTTTAGCCATTATGGTGTATGTGTCACAGTGTCACATTATGGTTTATATTTGTATTTTCCTAAAGATTAATGGAATTTATGACCTTTACATATGCATATTAGCCATGTGGATATGTTCTTTTTGAAGTGCCTGTTCATGACTTTTGCCCACTTATCCATTGCGTTGTCTACTTCTTTGTATCAATTAACAGGCTTTCTTTTTCTACTCTGAATAGGAGATTTTTGTCAGATTGATATATTGCCAATATCTTTTCCCATTCCATGACTTGATTTTCAGTCTCTTAATGTTTTCTTTTTATGAATAAAAGTTCTTTTTTTTTAACATAGTGAAATTTATGAATCGTTTATTTTGTGGTTATAATTTTTGTGTCCTGTCTAAGAAACAATTGCTCACCTTAAGATCATGAAGATAGGGCCCTAAAGTTGAATTATTTTAGCTTTCACATTTAGATCTGTAATTTTCCTGGAACTGATTTAAAAAAAAATGCTATAAGATAGGAATCAAGGTTTGTTTTCCCCTATGGATATTTAATTGACTCAGACCATTGTGGAAGAAACCTTTTTAAATCAATGCACTGCTGTGCTAACTTTGCCATAAATCAAGTAACTTTATATGAATAAGTCTGTTTTTAATACTCTGTTTGCTACATTTGCTTAATATTTCTATTTTATATCAATATCATACTCTCTTAATTGCTGCAGGTTTATAACCTCTTAATATAATAAACTCTCTAATTTTATTTTTTTTTAATTCAAGGAGTACTTGGTTATCATCCTTTGCATTTTCATATCAATTTAAAATCAGCCTATCACTTTCCCCAAAAAGAAAACCAGCAAAATAAACAAAACATCCTCAATATCCTAAATCCTGAAAATTTAGACCAGTTGGCTTCTTTATAACATTGAATCTTCTAATTCATGAATACAGTTTATTCCTCTTTTATTTAGACTTTTAATTTTTCTTATAATGTTTTCTTGCACATTTTTCATTAAATTGATTCTAAATATTTGATGTTTTGGGATGCTATTGTAAATGGTATAGATTTTATTTCCTTTGTAATTGTTGCTAGTATATAGGAATACAATTTACTGTTGTATAGTAACAATGTATTTAGTGGCATTGCTGAATTAATGAGTCTGATAGTTTTTCTATAATTTCTTTTGTCTTTTTCTAAATGCACAATCATGTCATCTACAAACACCAATAGTATTACATCTTCATTTTGAAATCTCATTGTTTTTTTTTTCTTTTTTTTTTTCATTATTTCTTGAAGTTCTGGTACAACACTGAAGGAAAGTGATTCAGATATCTTTCCTCATTCTTAATCTCAGGATGATTTTCAGTATCTTACCTTTAAGCATAATGTTTGCAGGAGGATTTTTGTAGATGTCTTTATCAGGTTAAGAAAATGCCTTTTATTATTTTTGTTTTGATAAGCAAGGATTTATCAGGAATGCATGTTGAATTTTATCAAATGCTTTTACTACATCTATTGAGATGGTCACATCTCCTTTATCCTATTTTTATTATTTTATATACTCTACATTATTCTATATTCAATTTCTATTTCCTTTATTTTATTAATGTGATAAATTGAAATTGCTGTCTTTCAATTATTAAACCACTTCTTCATCTCTGGAATTAACCTATATCGGTTGTGATTTGTTCTTTTTTATACATCACTGGGTTTGACGTGCAAATATTTTGATAAAGAATTTTATATTTACATTCATGAAAGAGATTCACCTGTAATTTTTCTGTCTGTGATGTCCTCGCATTCTTTTAAATTATATCTGGCTTTACAAAACAAGTTTTAAAATGTCTTTTGTTTTCTTATTCTCTGGAGAATTGTATAAGATCGGTGTGCTTTATTAAAGTTTGGAAAAATTCATTGGTGAAACCATCTGGGCCTGGACTTGTCTTGAGGGGAAGATTTTTAATAATGGATCCAATTTTAATAGATATTGGATTATTCAGAATTCCTATTTCTCTCTGTATTCATTTTGATAAGTGTTATAAATTATCAAATTTATTGGCATAAAGTTGTTCATAATATCTTTTAATTTAAGGAGAAGCTTTAATCATGTCCATTTTCTTCTACTCTTTTGCCTTTCTAGGGATTTATTAATTTTATTTGTCTTTTAAAAACCAACTTTTGGTTTTGTTCATTTTCTCTATTACACATTTGTCATCTATTTCATTAAATACTTATCTGCATTATGTTAGGGTCTAGTTGTGTTTTATTTTTCTAACTTCATATGAATACTTAGATAATTACTTTTCAGCCTTTTTTTTCTTTCCTGATATACTTGAATGCATTTGAGGTTATACACTTCCTGTAAACACACATGTTAATAGGCCATATTTTATTATCATTACATTCAGTTTTGTTATTGATTTCTAGCTTAATTCCACTGTAGCAAAGACTATGATTTCAATCCTTTAAAATGTGTTGACTTGCTTTATGGCCCAGCATATAATCAATTTTGGAAAATGTTTCATATGCACTAGAAAAGAATGCATGTTCTGCACTTGTTGGGTGCGCTTTTTCTACCTGTTAATAGGTCAAATTGTTGGACCTGCTCTTCAGACATTCTGTAGGCCTAGTGACTTTTGATTGCTTGTTTATCAGTTACTTACACTGTTAAAATCTCCCACTATCATTATGGAATTTTAAAGACATCATTTTATTCTCTTTTGACTTTCATTGTTTCTTTGGAGGTCAGGTGTTATTCTTAGTTTGCTCCTTAGAAAGTAATGCGTCTTTTTTTTCTTTAATTGGTTACGTTTAATATTTTCTCTGTCTTTGTTCTCAGCAGTGATATATCAGACCATGATATACCTAGATTCATTTGTCTTGTATTTATCCTATGGGCTTTCACTAAGCTTCTAGAATCTGTGGCTAAATATCTTTTTTCATGGAAATTCTTGGCTATTATCGCTTCCAATTTTGCTTCTGTTTCATTCTCTTTCGCCTCTCCTTCTGGGATTAATTATAATTTGGGACTTCAGTTTCATAATCATTAGGTCTTTTGTCCTGTGCCCCACAGCTTACACCTGGAAAAGATCCTTGGGCTCCAGCTGCCCCAGTGAGAATCCATGTTGGCACACTTACAAGCCCACGTACCGTGTACACACCTTGGAAAGTTCTTTCATAAAGTTTCTTTCTGCTTCACCTAATCCCCATCCTTTATCTTTCTCCTTAAACACATTCTGAGATATTTCCTTGCGCCAAAGACAGTGACCATTCTGCTCTCTCTTTCATTGACCATCCAACCCGCTTTTACAGTTGTTTCCAAGATGGCTCCCTGAATAGCCAGAGAGGGCCTGAGGTCAGGGCTTTGCTTTTGCCAGCTTTCAGCTGTCTAACAGCATGCCAGGAAAAAGTAATATAATTAGTAGGGAGGTTGGGATAATGCAATTCTAGAGTTAAATAACTGACCTTTTTACTCCATGGGAGGATAAGACAGCCATAATCCTTTCTGGTCTTCAGGAAAGTTTCATCATGTTCTTAAAACGATTTGATTTAAAGAAGAAAAAGAAAACTTTGTCTTAACCACCCCCCCCCCTACCTCAAACAAAAGAAAAAAGTAAGTCCATGTACTTTGTATATAGTCCCATGAGTTAGCCTCATAGCAACCCGATGAGGTAGATTTATGATCTGCATTTTAAAGTGGAGTGAACAGGTGCAGATAACAGAAGCAGTAAATGGAACAGGCAGGATTTGAACTGTTGGTGGATATGTCACAGTGTCACATTATGGTTTAAATTTGCATTTCCCTAAGGACTAGTATCTGTTTCTTTTCATGTCTGGCACTTGCAGTGGCACGAAAATCCCACCTCACTAATGTTCTCCCTGACCTGCCTACTCTCTCTGTTATGTTCCAAAAACACACCCAGTAGATCTAATGAAAATCAAGTGACACAGGTCCATTGTCCCATCGGAAGCAAGATCCCTCACATAGCTCCCACTTGTGTGAACAGAGCAGGGAACCGTAGCCTGGCTCTCCCATCCATCGAGTTTGAAGCTTTGCTTGGATTTGCCACGCTGTGGTGCTGGGCTTCCCCAGTCCTCTCACCTGTTCCCTTCTCAGTGATTCAACAAGATTTCTGCACCCGTGATGTTCCTGGGCTTTTCATTTTCTCATACAGCAATGACCCTTCAGTGAGGGCAAAGGGCCCAAACACTTGTTTGATGAAAACGGAGACACTTAGAAAAACAAAACAAACAAACAAACAAAAAAAAACAAGACAAGGATAGTGGAGAAAGGGTCACAGATGTCCTTAAGAAAGCAAGTTGATTTTATGTGTGTGCTCAGAAGCCACTGGAAGTGTGTGGACATGCATTTGTGTGCATTTTGTTGGCTTTGAGCATAGTCAGAACTGCAGAAGGGGCTGAGCAGGTTTGATGGGTCCGTGGGAAGGGGAGACGGGGTCCTCTGGTGGGACCCTCAGGTGGGGAGGGAAGGTGGGGGCTGCCTCGGTGGCAGCGCTCAGAGCTGCTCTGGAGCACACTGACTGACATATGATTCTGGGCAGGCCGTCACCCGCGTGCTCATCATCCTGCCACTCAGCCTTAAGAGATGCTCTGTGCTTATTCGTCTGGAAGTCCCGGCTCAGGCTGGCCTCTGCCTCATTGGGCAGGCCGTCACAGCCATCAGCCGTCATCATTCCAGAGACCTGTCACACGGCCCGACACCCAGCACAATTCCCAGGAACTTGAGAGACACCAAGTTCCTTCTCAGCACGCCCGGGATTAACGCAGCAGCCCAGCACCTCTCTGCTCCATCCTGATGCTCTCTCAGCTCCCACCAACTGCCCACCACGCCCATTAGCCCCTGACAGTACAGACAACGCCAGACACCCAGCAGCCAGGGGATTCTGCTTTCCACTGCGGTTGCCTCCAAGTCAGGTGTGAGGGTTGGGGGCGGAGGGGTGAGGCTGTTAATCAGTTAGGAAACCCTGATTGCATCTTAATAACAAATGCAAAGCACCCAAGAGCAGCAATTTGCAGTAATGGGAAAAATCAGCAAGTCCCTGGGGTTTGACAGGAAGTAAACACTCTCCAGGATCAAACTGGGAGGGAGGAAAAATCATTTGTGAGAGTGCCCTGGCAATGCAGAGAGCTGCCAGTGCTTTCAGCCATAAGAGAGGAGAAAATGGAACAGAAGAGACCAAGGCTGGACTGAAGGAAGGTGAGGCTGAGTCCAGAGTGGCCTCTCCCTCCATGCAAGGCAGCTCCACTCTCCCTGCCTCCTTGCTGGGTGATTCCTGTGTGAAAATATGAGACACTCTCTCTCTCTCCCCTCTGCCAAATGCCCACCAAAAACAAACAGAAAAGACAGACCATCACTAACAAAATCTGACCAAACAAGTGTATTCAATTCAGAGCATCCCTGGTTGAGGGGTGATCAGGAAAAGGCTCATTTTGCCCAACATCCTGGGCTGGGACCTCACCTCCCCGCTCCCCCACCTCCCACTGGGGGATACCTTTTTCTTACAATTTCCTTGGAATGGAAAGGGGCACTTATCCCTAGAAGGTGAAATATTTTTCACAGTGCCAATTTTTTTTCCTCTTTGAAAACGTTCCCA
The DNA here is from genome assembly GCF_001890085.2 of Hipposideros armiger. NCBI lineage: Eukaryota > Metazoa > Chordata > Mammalia > Chiroptera > Hipposideridae > Hipposideros > Hipposideros armiger. The sequence goes on from NW_017731719.1 coordinate 1,524,286, forward strand.
GCTCTGAATACGCGTATTTTTCTTACATGTAATTTGATTTGGATGGTTACTTGACCTGCGTCCAAATCGAGCTGTGGGTAATTATTACTGTCACTATTGTTATTAATACTGATATTTATCATAATCTCACAAATGCCGGGACAGCCTTTAATCTTGCAGTTTTATTTGGTTGAAAGGAAAATGTGACACAGTGGCTGCCCTCCCAGTTTATCCTCTTGTATTCACTTTCACCCAGCTCCTACTATGTGAATAATTAGCCCACTTATTACCAGTGATCTCCCATCAGGTATAACTCTGAATTGCATTCAGAGAAGAGTGCCAAGGCCAACAGGTGGAAGTGACAAGAAGTCAGGTTTATCTCATTATAATGAGACAATATCTAATTGTTAGGACTTCTGGTCAGATGCCTCCTGAAGTAGTGAGTTCCCGGTCACCAGAAATAGTCAAGTAGAGCCCACAAAGATTATCCTTCAGGTATGCTATTTAAGGAAGTAATGAATTATGGCTTCGGTTCTCAAAATTTAGGACTATAAGAAGGCTTGTTTACAGATCACTGGGTCCCACCCCCAGGGTTGCTAATGCAGTAAATCTGAGACAAGGGCCAAGAACTTGCATTTCTAACAAGTTTCCAGGTGATGCTGCCTGTCCAAAGACACACTTGGAAATCCACTGAACTAAGGAGAAGGCCAGACTAGATCCTTTAAAGCTTTTTGTCAGAGTCTAAGTATGATACTACAAAATAAGAACCGTTTTAAGAAGTGACCAAGAGTGACTGGCTCAGGGGAAAGGAATAAGATGGGGCAGTTCTCTTATGAACTTAATATGGACGTTTAACAGGAGGACAACTCAAGTGTTCACCTTTTAGCACTGCCGTGTCTCCACAGATAATGTGATTTATCCCATAAGTGTTTAAACATCGGCTCAGCATATTGCTGGAAATTTTTCACTGCCTCACTTAGTTCAGGTGGAAATCCACACATATTCAAACAGGTAAACCCCTGGTTTTTACTCTCCCTGCAATAACCATACCCCTTCTGGCTTCAGCCTTCACAACAACAAAAAGGAAAGAACAATAACAAAAAGTCCTTTTCCCTGACGTGCTGAGCTCAACATGGTAACACAACCTTATCTTGTGATTTCTGTTAGTCTTGTCTCTTTCGGAGCTGTGAAATCCCCTGGAACAATGCTTTGTGGAAGCCATACATGAGCCCATCGGGCAGCAGAAAAGGGGAAGAAGGAAAGAAGGGCGTCTCAGTAATACCTCCCAAAACATGAGCTCCCGTGCACACTTCCTGGCTGCAGAGCATTGTGCACGTCCATTATCATATTTGATCCCCACAAAACCATGCAGGATAGACATCATTAACTCCATTTTACTGCTAAGGAATTGACACTTTGAGAGTTCCTAAACTGTCCAAATGTCACCCAGTGCACAGCAAATATTGTCGAAGAAAATTTCAGGTTTTCTAACCCCTGAGTGATCTTTTCACCTACCCCACCGAACTGCTCTTGAAACAAAGCAGTGGGCAAAGAGATGGGGCGGGGAAGATGACCAGGAAAATGGTAAATGTGCACCAGTCAGAGAGGGTTACAGCCCCTAGAGAGTCATCAGTTCTTCCTCTTTCCCCCGAGTCTGCCTGGCAAGCTTCCTTACCTATCCATCCACCCACCCACCCATCTCATTTTAAAGATGAAAAAAAAAACCAGACCAGAGAGAGGTGAAGTGTCTTGCCCAAGATCGCACAGCTAATTAGTAAGAGAGTCAGAACTAGAAGTAAAAATAGAACGCACCTTCTGACTCACAGTATAGACTACATACTATGCTATTTTTCATAAGAATGGCAATTTGATATTTGGGTAGATTTGCTGATGTGCTTTTCCCCTGTGTTTTCTTTTACCCGTGTTTCTTCCCTTTATCCTAGAATTAGCTTGAAATTTTATACTATTGCCTGAGTGAAAGAAAGAGATACAAAAACAAAGTCACCCCTAAGGCTATGTGAGGTGCCAGGCAAATATTTTTACAGGGGGTGGGGAACTATCGTTATAAACAGTTTGAGTCACCCAAAATCAAATGTCAGTAGCACCAGCATGGTAGTCTAATCGCATGCATTCCTGAGAAAGAAATACTGCTCCATCCCGGACAAGTGATCTTCTCTTCGAGCTACCATTCTAGAACCAGAGCCCAGCATTGGATGATCCTACAGGTGCAAGGTCTGGGGCTCCCACATAGAACAGTCAGGCAGTGCTCTAAAGGAGAGAAATGGGAATGGGACCCACATACCTTTCAGGGACAAGAGGATGATTTAGGAAAGTTCAAAGAAGATACTTCAAAGCACAGGGTGTCCTGGGGCCTGGGGCAGGGGTCCCATTTATCCAGGTCTAAGGGCAGTACTTCACCAGGCCACAGAGGAGGAAAAGAGATTTCAACACAATCTTGGAAACTCAGGGCATTAAAATATATATGCTGATGTAAAAGCAAGGTTTCCCCACTCTGGGGCTAGATAAAGATTCTGTGAGCTAGAGGAGTGAGGGAGAGGAAAGTTGGAATGGAGGGGAGGAAAGTTGGAATGGAGGGGAGGAAAGCTGAGAGGCTGTTGGGCCCCGAGTTCTGCCCAGCCAAGTAGGAGAGTGAGGAACAGGAATGACAAAAACCCCTGAACTGCAGAAAGGATAGTGCCCCTGGCTCTAGGGCAAGCCAAGACGATATTAATTCCCATCTCTCCCTCCACCTGAATCCTCCATGCCTGGGAAGGTGAGGAGCAGAAGAAATATCTGCAAAGTGTGTCTAGGTGGGTGGGCTTGAGGCAGCTCTCAGAAGCCCCTCCCTCAGTGTGGATTGGGACCAGGGATATGTTTTCTGTGCTCGCAAGAGTGGTACAGGTGTGGGACGGGGAGGGGGGTGGGGTGGGA
>NW_017731719.1:1531220-1537057 GCF_001890085.2 Hipposideros armiger
TAAAATTGTTTGTTATTATTATATAAAAATAAAATTGATTTACATATCTTGACCTATACCCTGCAAATTTGATTTAAAAAAACCTCTTGTTTTTATTTCTAGCTGTTATTTTGAAGATTCCTTAGGATTTTCTGTGTATACAATCATGTCATTTTTATCTAAGGACAGTTTTATTTCTTTCCAATCTTTATACCTTTGTTTCTCTTTCTTGCCTTATTACAGTGGCTAGGACCTCCAGCACAATGTTGAATAAAAGTGATGAAAGCAGATGTTCTTGTCTTGTTTCTTCCCTTAGACAGAGGTTTTCGGTAGCTCTTCATTAAGTATAATGTTAGCTGTAGGTTCTTTATTTTTGTCTTTGCCCTTTTTGAGGTTTAAAAAGCTCTCGTCTTATTTTGCTAAGAATATTTATTTATAAATGATTGTTGAATTTTATCAAATGCCTTTTCCTCATTTCATTAGCTTTTTAAATTTGTGTTTAAACCTAGGTTCCAAATATTTCTGCCAACTATTTAACGTGCCCTAATATGTGTGGTCTTCTAGGCAATTTTGTGACTCCAACACAACATGAAGCTGGATTCATATGACATGACTGAAATCTGGTATTTCCTGACAGCTGTACTTTTTGTGTGGTAACTTCTGTTTTCACTCAAATACTGTTCATTATGGGAATGTTACTGATTTTGAGCCAAATCATTCTAGAACTACATAGTTAACTAGTATTAGAAATAGTTACTGCAGAGTACCTGAACTACCATATTTCTTGAAACAAATGTAGCCAAAAGCCTCAAAATCTGGCTTGGTTATCAAAATCGATTCACAATTTGAACAAGAAATGTGGAAGTATTACAGGCCCCCCCACTGTATCACAAGCCATGTAGCCAAGAAAAATTGGAAAGGAAATGAAACACTGTGCTATGCCATGGGGCAGCCAAGTTCCATGTTATCTGAGGGTCAACCTGACCAAACCACACGCATTACGGGCAGTTTGGAAAGAAAGTTACATCATTGCAGACTAGATTTGGCTGGGGAAAATAACTACCTCATCCCCAAGGATTGCTAGAAACTTCTTATACAATTTCCTTAATAATTGNAGAGAGAGAGAGAGAGAGAGAGAGAGAGAGAGAGAGAGAGAGAGAGAGAGAGAAAAGTTTCTGCAGAGACCCGGATAAGAAAGAAGGGCAGAGGGACGCTCACAGAGACCAGACATGAGAACACCCAGGCTAAGGTGATCCTTCCTTCTGCTCCCCACTCACTACATTTCTGTGCTGTATGCCTCCTAGAGAATAGATGTAGCCTTGAAGAAAGAGAGGAAGATACTGATGTAGCTAAGAATAAGTTTTTACCCCTTGACTGAGTGGGGCTCAAAGGTGAAAGTAAGTTGTTAACAAACACTCAAAAAAAGAATTTTTCAAAAACTACATTTTTTTCGCATCTCAATTTTTGGTTTAACTTTATAGTTAACACAAAACGCTCCAATGAAAAGTAGCAACTGAAATCCTGGAGAACGTAAATAGACAATAGTCCTAGGGAGCCATTTTGTCATTGAGACATGGTGATGGTTGGGCAGGAGAAAATGGATTCTGGGAATTCTTCAGTGTTAATTTGTATCTTGGGACTCTGAGCGTTGGTCTCTTGCATCTCCTGGGGACCTGTGATATGGTGAGGCAACAAAGAAGAAAAATACTCCTGCTATTGAAATGAGGCCCTCAGGTCCCTTCTCCTTCATGCCAGCCTCTTACAAAAGAATGTGAAACGCATGTAAAAATAGTTCCAAGCATCTCTCCTAGGGAGATATGCAACACGAGTTGGTCTCGAATGCTCAGGGTCATTGGCTTTGTTCTAGTTTTGACAGGTGTGAAGCAGGTAGCCAATGCCCGGGCACACTGGCCTGACTTGACCTCTGTTAAAAGGAGCCCTTCCCCTCATCCCCGGGCAGATTCCCGGGAAGCTCTGGACAGAGCCTGCCAGCTCGAAGGACTGCAAGGTTAGAGGACTCTTTTGAGGCACCTGCTGAAGTCATTTCGTAACCTGACATGAATCATGTCACCTTCTGCTGTTTTCAGCAGTGAGGACATTCTTGTTTTCTCCTGAAACAGCCTGGGTCACCTGAGGACACTTCCTGCAGCGATCCAGCTGGCCTTTATCTTTGTGTCACCCAATTCTCTGTGTTCCCTCCAGGGGCAGTGGCCACCTTTTTTACTGTAACAAATACACTGTAAGTGAACTAGTTAGGAGGATTTTAAAAAAACAAACCTTTGTAATCTGCTAAACAATGCCTTGACCCCTTGTGCTCTTTCAGAAACGACCAGAGGAACTCATATCCCAACAGGGTTTAACCTGGGCTTACCAGAAAGAAACAAATTTTTTAAAGAAAACAAAAGTGTAATGTGAACCAGCCATACATATCAATATTTCATCTACATGTAGAGAATGTATCTCCAAAGTAAAGTTTTGGGGAAGAGCCTTGCAATATAAGAATAATTAAGTAAGACCACCTGTTCATTATGTAAATTATATATAGAGAGGCGAGTCATAACAGGTCATATCATGCCAAGAAACCTATCCCGTCCCCTATAATCCCTTATTAAGCTGTTATTGATATTGCCCCAATCCCCAGCACTACCCTAGCTACAGCAGGATGCATAAAAGAAGGTACAAAAGGTCTTCACCCTAACAGAAATGACAAGCTAGCTTGGGACTCAGGATTTTACCTAGAGGCAATAATGGGAGAACAAGACAAAAATTATAATTAGTAAGTACAATAAGAATAATGGTTGACCTGCATTAAGTCCCAGGCTCTTTGGTAAGGATTTTACATATGTTATCTCATTAACTTCTAAAGAAAATAGACAAGTGCTGGTATTAGACCAACTTTATAGAAACTGAGATTGAGAAATTTGAACTGGCCCAAGGTCCTGTGGTCAATAAGGCAGGACTTGAACTTACGTCTGTTTGACTTCAGAGCACTTAAGCACCCCCCAGTTCCTCATGTGTGTGTCAATGACAAGAATAGAGAGTACCCGCTGTGGTCACTCAGAGAAGATAGGACACTGAGCTCCAAACAGACAAAGAAGGCCATAGGCTAATAGGTGCACTGCCATGTACCAGGAATGCCCCTACCTGGCCTGAATGGAACCAAGGTAAAGAAATATCTCTGGCAGCTGGGGATGCTGCCCTTGGCAATGCGAGCAAGTTGTGAGTCCTAGGCAACTTGAGCTTCATTCTCAGATCTGTTTGACTAAGACCTAAAAAGGTAAGTAACTTTTGCAGTGTCACACAGATCCCTTAGCTGTGAAAGGTGGTAATTTTAAAAGATGCTGTTTAACTCTTGGGGACCAGGGTCAGAGGAGGACACTGTATACCTCAGGACACAACGCGGGCCACTCTGAAAACTAATCTCCTTTGTAGGAACCTATTTGATCGGCTGCATTTGTGCACCTTGCTTTTCATCAGACTGACACCAACTCCGACACTCAAAACCATATCAGGGGGGCACATTTCATCTGCTCTGTGAATGGATGCTAAGGTCCCGTGCTTTTCCATTTAAGGCCTTAGCTATCTCGAAGTAACCCAGATCTCAGTGATATGCAAAATACAGTGTTGCATCTCAATTGTGTGAAATCAGAATCTGAGAACCTCTCCCCTCTTAGGGAGGTAAAGTTAGAGGTGAGACTGAAAGATAAAGATGGGAGTAGGAGGTGAAAATAATCTTGTGGAAAGGTGAGAGATGTGAACCCGGGGGACCAAATTCTTTTTCTTTATCACAAACGAACTTATTCATTTAGTGGGAAAAAAACATCTAAGGAAATGTTTCTGGGAACTTTCAGACAAATCTCTAAGTAAAATTCCAAAATTCTCTAGAGCATTATGTATCTATTCTAAGAGCAATCCTTGTTTTATTCTTCCTGTTGGTGACACACGCTGTGCTAACAGTCTGTCAGCATTCTCTTATGTGGTCTCCTAACAACTCTGTGAAGTTGACATTACGCCTCTTGCCTACCCCTGAAGTACTCAGAGAACAAGAAGCTCAGTAATTTACCCAAAGTCAAATGGCTGGGGAACGCTAGAGCCAGGGTCCAAACCCAAATACGCCTGAACCCAGAGCCTCAGCTCTGGACTGGTTCCTTTGCTTTGATGGCAGTGTAATTATCAAGTCACTTTGCCCCCTCTCTGCATATGAGCTGTGTCCATAAGGAAACAGGACTGGCTTGCCCAAGTGACTCCTCTGCATAATAGGATGCACAATTTTACATACAACGTACTGTTTGTACATAAGGGTTTCTTTTTCAAGCCAAAAGACCACCACCAGCAACAACAACAAAAATACAATGTGAAGTCTTTTAGCAAGAGTTAAAAAGTAGGTGTTTCAATTCAACAGCTATTTTGGGAGGTTTTTTTAGGCACATTTTGTATATAGTGAAAAGTGCAGGTCATAAATGTACAATTCTGTGAGTTTTGGCAAAATTATACACCTGTATCACCACTGCCCAATCAAGATACAGCACATTTCCATCACCCCAGAAATGTCCATTTTCCTATCCCACAGGTACCCCAGTTCTGATTTCTATCACCATCGATTAGTTTGCCTATTATAGAACTTCATATAATTTAAATTATATAGTGTGTACCCTTGTCTCTCTTGCTTCTTAGGCCCAGCATGTTTTTGAGGTGCATTTCTGTTGTTGCAGGTGTCGGCCCTTCCTTCTTTTTGCTGCTGTGCACCATTCCCTTGTATGAATATACACATTTGTTTATACCTTCTCTTGTGGATGGGCATTTGGATTGTATCCAGTTTGGGGCTATTATGATTAAAGCTGACATATCACTCTTGCACAAAAACTTTTATGGGTATATGCTTTCTTGAGTTCTTTTTCTTGAGTTATTATCTAGCAGTGGAATGCTGACTTACTGAGAAGGTATGTGTTTCACTTACATGACACCGCCAAAGAGTTTTCCGAAGTGATTTTACAACAAGAATGTCAGTTGCTTGATGTCTTCACCTACATCTGATGTTGTCATATTTTAATTTCAGCCATTCTACTGAAATGATATCTTATTGTGGTTTTACTTTGCATTTCCTTAATGACTAATGATGTTGAACATTTTTTCATGTGTTTGTATGCCATCTCTATATCTTTGATGAAATATCTGTTCAAGCTCTTTGTCCATTTATTGTTGTTGAATTGTGTGTTTTCTTATTATTGTGTTTTGAGAGTTCTTATTTGTTCTGAATAAAAGTCTTTCATCAGATGTGTGATTTGTAAATGTTTCCTCTATATGGCCTGTCTTTTCATTCTCTCAAAAGTGCTTTTCTAAGAGCAGAAGTTGTTCATTTTGATGAAGTTTAATTTGTCAATGTTTCCTTTTATCAGTTGAGCTTTGGTTGCTGTAACTAAAAAATGTTTTCTTAAATCAAAGTTGTAAAGATTTCATCCTATGTTTTGTTCTAAAAGTTTAATAGTTTTAGGGTTTTCATTTAGGAATATGATCCATTTTGAATAAATTTTGTGATGGTATGTGGTATGGATCAAAGTTAATTTTTATTTTGCAAATGAATATTCAGTTGTTCCAATACATTTTGTTGAAGAAAACTCTCCTTTCTCCACTGAATTTGCTTGGCACTTTTGTTAAGAATCAACTGACCATATATATATATATATAGGTCTGTATCTGGACTCTCTAGTCTATTCCATTCATCTATTATCTGTAATACCAATATCTTAATTACTATAGCTTTAAAATAAATCTTGAATTAAGATGGGATAAATCTTTAAACTGTGTTCTTCTTTTCAAAGTTATTTTGGCTATTCTAGGTCATTTGCATATATATATAT
>NW_017731719.1:1538217-1539768 GCF_001890085.2 Hipposideros armiger
CACTGTGCTATGCCATGGGGCAGCCAAGTTCCATGTTATCTGAGGGTCAACCTGACCAAACCACACGCATTACGGGCAGTTTGGAAAGAAAGTTACATCATTGCAGACTAGATTTGGCTGGGGAAAATAACTACCTCATCCCCAAGGATTGCTAGAAACTTCTTATACAATTTCCTTAATAATTGTACTCAAATTCAAAAGGAGTTATCCATCATATCATCACTCATGACACTTGAAATGCTTGAAGCCAAGCTAATTCAAATTAAGAGTTAGTTTTTACTCTCTATGTCTTCATACCCGTTTTTCCTTCCCCTCGTTTTCTTTGCTTCCAAACTTTTCTGTGAGTTAAACATACCAAGTATCTAGAAAGCAATTTTTGTTGTGATTAAAACAGAACCTATGCTCAAACTAGGCTTGCCTTTTGTGATCAACTTGGGAACATTCTTATTACAAGGGTACTTTCAAATCGCAAAATAATCGGAGGCAAGCATTCCTTTGAAATTATCTTCAGGGCAAGTCACCCATGAAAACCAGCCTCAGTACTTTAGGGATAAATTTTGTATCCAGCGAGAAAACCCTGCCAAACAAAAGGAATCTGGGGGGGTCAAATAAGTTTAGAAAGTGTGGCATATTATTACATCCTCCTAGAAATTCACAAGACACATTTTCATATCAAAAGCTCTCAGATATTCCCTAACCTAGCTTTGCCCTCAACTTTTTTGACCTTGAAAACTATTGTTTTAATGAATTTAAAGTTAAATAACTGCATGGCTAGTGGCTAGTGTATTGGAGAGCTATTGATCTGGATGCTAGACCCTTGAGGAGAAAATAAATAATCTTTGTCATAGAGCTTTGGGATGGTTACACCACATTTTTTTTCATTAAAGTTTATTGGGGTGACAATTGTTAGTAAAATTACATAGGTTTCAGGCGTACAATTCTGTAATACATCATCTATATATCACACTGTGTGTTCACCACCCAGAGTCAGTTCTCGATCCATCACCATGTATTTGATCCCTTTTACCCGCATTCAACACCCCCCCTCCCCCCTTACCCTCTGGTAACCACTAAACTATTGTCTGGCTACACCATATTTTGAGTCATGTAAAATCTGATAACCCTATTAATATTTTCCTTCATTTTAGACTAACTTGTGCATGCTATAGTAAATCTTAAGACACATAGTTTCTTGCAGTGTCCATATTTTTGTGTATACAAGAACTGTTTCTTCTAATTGACTTTAAAATATCTAGGAGGCTGTGTGCGTAGTAAATATAAAAGGGCTTTGGAGTCAGACCTACTTGAGTCAGATTCTTCATTCTACCACTTACAATCTCTAATGGCCCCCCAGTTTGCAGAGTAGTCAGCCCTCTTTACCCCCTTTCTGTCTACAAGGTTGCAGTAGGAAGTGCCTATTGCTTATTCCTATAAAGTGGCCTTTCTCCCCTTTCTCCTCCCCATAGTTGATTCATTTAGAGAGAACAGCTATCTCAAACTGGGTCAACTTGTCCTCTCCCTGGTAAATTTGGAAGGGGGAGAGAGAGAGAG
>NW_017731719.1:1539843-1541946 GCF_001890085.2 Hipposideros armiger
GAGAGAGAGAGAGAGAGAGAGAGAGAGAGAGAGAGAGAGAGAGAGAGAGAGAGAGATCAGATGTTTCAGGTGGCTGAATCTATGCCATTAACATCAAGCAACACCGGTGTCCTTGTTTGCAACATACAGACCACAAAATTCAAGGGAGCCAGTGTGCAAGAGAGAGAGAAGACTTATATAGACAGGGAGAATGGGGCACAAATAGAGATGGAACAAGGACAGTGAGAGTCACTTAACCCCTCTCTGGTGGACATTACAACGCTCACCAATATCTGGCTCTCTTCTCCTTCCCTGGCATATGAAAAGATTCCGTTTCTCAGCCCCCAGCATTTAAGCAGGGCCATCTGACCAGAAGTAACGTGTGGCACCTCCTGGCCTGAGGCAGTGGAAATCCCCTCTGAGACTCTCCGCCTCTTACTTCCCTGGCTGAGGCACATTTGGAAGTCTAGTGTTGAGGTGACAAATGCAACAGTAAAAGCAGCTTGGGTTTCTGAGTTACCAAGGGGAGAACAACTGCCCTGGAGAACCACCCGACCTGCATACTGGGGGAAATGCCATTTGTTGTCTTAAGCCACTGAGGTTTTGAGATTGTTACAACAGCATAACTTGGCTTCCTCTGGCTATTATTCTCTCTGAGCCATAGTCCCCTCATCTGTCAAGTGGGGATAAAACTGCTCTGTTAAGGCTGTTGTCATGAATGCATGGAGTCATGTCTATTAAATGCCTCCATAGCACCATCACAGGATAGCTCATAAAGAAGCATCATTTCTTTCCTCTTAAGCAGCTGTGATCTCTAGATCTATGTTCTAGTACAGTCTAAGTTGGCCAGGCTCTGCTGTCACGGGGATACAATCAGTGCAAGTCCCATGTCTTCTGAAATACAGTCACATCAGCCTGTGGAGTTCAAACTAGTCTCAAGAAGGACTCCTCACAGAGGATGAGTTGTCCTTTGTCAGGGGAGGTACAAGGGGGTGAGTGTGGTGCAGGCCTGGGACTGCTTGTTCTGCTGTGGGCAGCTGCAAACTCCGTGCCATCCTCACAGCAACTCCGAGCCGTTGTCCAGGACTTCTTGTGACGCGCCACCTTTTCTTCTTGCTGCTGGCAGATGGGCAGCGACTCCCAGAGCCAGCACTTGAAAGAAAGGAATTGGCTCTGCCAGCTGGGGCTGAAGACAAAGAGAAGGGATAAGGTCCCTGTAAATCTGGCAACACCACGGCAGGCATTACACATCCTTTCCAAATCACCACACACCATTCATAAAGTGGCCTGTGCCTCTGTTTCTGCCCAACTTCACATCTGTGGAACTTTTGAGCTTTCTTGTCAGAGTGTGTGCGCGCGCACACGTGTGAGTGTGTGTGTGTGTGTGTGTGTGTGTGTGTGTGTGTCTGTGTGTCTGTGTAAGGAAATTAATTTTGGGGATGCAGCAAGGGGAACCCATTGACATTCTTCTGCAGAGCTCTGCTTGGCACTTACTGCATTTAGTGTTTACTGTTGGAAAGATCTACTGTCATGGTGACAGCCTTGCTCTCCCAAAGCCATGTTCAACCAGTCAGAAGGACACGTTTCTGAGGTGCAAATTTGAAAATGACACTGAGATTACTTTGGGTTTGTAACCTGTGGAAACAATCTTATTATCCTATAGTCATCAGTTGTGGACCCAAAAGAGAACAGTTCCTGGGAAGAAAGCTTGTCTTGCTTTCTGAAGTGGCTATAGGCCACTGGTTTAGCCAGGAGCTTTAGGACCTGTGTAGGTTAAGAGGCCATGCATTCTTGCACAGGCCATGAGTGACATGCAGCCTTCACTGAGGTAGAGGGCACTAGTGGCGAGAAGGGAGGTGCTCTGTCCTGGAGGGGCTCTCCAGTCTATACCCAAGCCAGGTGTGCTCGATTCAAGTTGGCATGCCTCACGTGCACTGGCCACACCCTCAGGACAGGCAGAAATACATGAAGAGAATAAAAAGTGATTAATCCTCACCTTTGGTCATTCCTAGTCATCCCCAAGATCTAATCTATTGAATGGACATTTTCATTCTTAACTTCCCGCCACTGGTTCTTTCACCGGGTGGGGAGGGGGCTAGATTTTCTGGAATTCTTTTTGTCAAG
>NW_017731719.1:1542547-1577292 GCF_001890085.2 Hipposideros armiger
CAACTGAAAAGAGAATTTGTGTATCTGTTTGTGGTTTAGAAGGTCAAAGACTCCATTTCCTTCCTCTGATTTTTGAAAAGAGCTTCCTGCTCTTCTCTCAAGGAGCATTTTATTTGTGGGCCAAAGGCATTTGTTTATGTTAAGGGCAACGTATACAATTAAGTGAGCGGCTGGTTATTTCATTTCTAGCACTTCCAAGTTCTTCTTCTACACTGTAGTTATTCACAAAGTTTATTGTGTTATTCGTTTTCTTTTTATCTTAAGGGGCTTTTAACAAGGTTAGCTGTCAGTTATTCAGGTTATCGAGTTTGTTTGCTGGCAGCTGAGTTGGGCCTGGAGTAGAGAGTAGATGGGAGCAGGCGGAGGCAGGAGGTGCTGTGACAGAGGGAAGGGCTTGTCTGGACCAGTGACTCAGGAAAAGAGGAGGAGGATAAAGGGCCAAGAGACCAGGTATAGGGGCTACTTGACAGAGGTGGTATAAAATCCAAGAGCATGGAAATAAAGGATAACTCCATGGTTGCAAAGTCTAGAGTGGCCTTCGTACAACTGAAATGTAACGCAGTCACATAGGTAACTAGAAATTTTCTAGTAGCCACATTTAAAAAGTGAAAATAACTAGATGGATAATATTACTATTTTAATAATATTTTTATTTAACCCAATATGTTCAAAATATCATCATTTAAAGTTGATATTGTACCTACTCTTTTTTCTTTTATACTAACTCTTCTAAATCTGGTGTTTATTTTCCATCTATAGCACATTCAGTACAGACTAGCCACATTTCCAGTATTTAGGGCCACACGTGGCTGGTGGCCCTAAATAATGGTCAGCAAAGGCCGAGAGGACTAGAAGGATGTAATGAGAGATAAGTAAATTCTTGATTTGGGGAGGAATTTGATGAACTTGTATTATGTTTTGGATCGTTGTGTCATGTCCAAGAGATGGCCTACAAGGAATTAAAGATGTAGGTCTGGTAGTTGGCATGGGGGAGGCAGAGATTGCTTGGTCAGATAGGTAATAAAAATGCCGTCACTAATTTCTGAAATACTTGTGTGAATGCCCAGACATTGTTTTTATTAAGATTTAGCCCCTTGACAGATGCGCCCACAGGAATAAAGGCCTGTTTATAAGGGGGCAGGCTTGCCCTGAAGCTTTTGAAACTCAAACTATTTGGGGATACTATTGCTTATCTGCGACCATGGAGTCATTCCCCAGCACACCTCAACAAGTCAGGTACTAGTGCTTTGTGTACACGTTATCTGACACTTTAGCTGTGAAATTCCCGACCTCGACCTCCTCGTTGCCAACAATTGTCACCTCCACTCCTCTCCAGCCAACATTTTAGCATCTTCCGGAGGGAATCTTTACTGCATTACTTTTCTGTCTTAAAAACATTGATTTCATTTCCAAATAACACACACACACACACACACACACACACACACACACACATGTACACCCATGCATACATATTAGAAGTCTACAGCAGTTCTTCAATACTTATTTTCAAAATAGAATTATTTTTATTTTCTATTATAAAATATGTTTAGGATATATGTGTTAAAATGTTAATAGGTATAGACATGTATAGATTAGAAAATCAATGTATTCTTAATTACTCTCAGGTATTTTTTTCTGTTTCTCATAAAATAAGGATGCATCATACCATATCATACATACCATTTTCTATAATCTGCTTTTTGTTTTAAATTTATATTGTGGACATACTCTTCCACCTCATTCATTTTAATGGGTGCATAGTACTCTGTTTTATGGGTGTTCCACCATTTATTTATCTAATCTCTTTTTGATGGTGATTTATATAGTTTCAGATTTCTTTTCTGCTATTATAAATAATACTGCAATGGCTGTCTTCTGCACAACTGTCAGCTTTGCTCCTTAGGAAGACATTTCTAACGTGAACTATACCATCATCAGTATGGACATTTTGAAGATCTGAATGAGCATTGCTAAACCCCTCCATGAGGCTTATACTTACTTATGCTCCTTGTAGCTACCTCTTGAGAGTTCCATTCCCCAACTCCTTGCCAATACCACTTCAGTTCCTGGTTATTTTTATTCTTTTCAATCTTGTCAATCTCATAGGCAAACAATATCTCACGACATTTTATGTTTTCACTTCTTTGATTGCTAGTGAACTAGAGCAGCTTTTAAACATGTGTTGAACATATATATTTCTTCTTCTGTGAATTACCCATGCATTTCCCACCCCCATTTCTATATTGGATTTTTGCCTTTGTCTTACTAACTTACTGATACTAATATTTTGTCCTAAATATACCCTCAGGTATTCTTCCAATTGATTGCTTTTGACTTTGTTTGTGATGTCTTTGTTTAATATTTCCATTGCAGTTAAAATCAGGTTAAAACAATTATGTGGAGAAGCTATATTTGGGAATTGGAAGGTGTGACAATGGGAAGAAATAATTCAGTGTTTTCCCTTGGTGACAAAAATATTGCCTAAAGGCAATGGAAATCTCTTAATTACTCATACATTTGTTGTAATCATTTGTTGAAAACAAAGTACAAGTTTGTACAGTATTTTATATTAGTAAATAATTGAATATCTAAACTCTAGTAAGATAGAAAAATAAAGAAAACTATTTTCTCTTCAGGAATTAATTCTGATTTTTCTTCAGAGAAATGCCAATTGAGATAGAGAAAAGAAAATGGTCTTGAAAAACCTAATTTTCTTAACTTTAAAAGTATAACAATCATTTGGAAATGCTTTTCAGTTTCAACAAGTGTCTCCAATGTTATCTTTTTTATCACAGATGGGGATACTGGGCTAGGTTAAGCATGGCATTTATTCCAGAAATATTTTTCAGCAACTACTCTATGCTAAGTGCTTCTAAAAAAGGAAGAATTTCTTGCCAGTTGGCACTGGGCAAGAGCATGAAGAAAATGGGTGTTACTCTAAATGTGCATGGACCCAATAAATATAGAATAGCCAATTAGCACATCCGTGTGCTGAGGGCCTTAGAGACTCACAAGGAGTGAGGATATTGACAATGGGTATTGCAGTACTCCACCAGCACGCTATGGGCGCTACAGTGTGGTAGGGCTGATTGTACCCGGAAGGATCCAAGGAGGCAATCCGCAAGACAAGTGTGGAGAGAAAGTATGTAGTTCAACTATTTAAAACCTAAGAAAGCAGATTTCAAATAGTACAGAAGAAAGATAGATGTGATTCTAAACACCGGTAATTCTAAAAGCACCTACCATACTCAAAAATGCTCTCTTTGCTAGGGGGTCGTTTGAGATACATAAAATGTAAATAGGGAGAAGTCTCAATGTACAGACCATCAGATGAGGAGAGCTGGGGGAACCGGCAGGTTGGCGTCCATAGCTCCAATATGGACCAATTTTGATGGGCCTCTTTAAAGATAACGTACATTTTCAAGCTATAATAATAATAATAGCTCTCACGTATATGAATGAACCTTTTTACTTTCCAGGACCTGCTCCAAGCACATTACATATAATAGCTCTCTTAATCCTCGTAAGAACCCTATTTCTCCCTTTTGCGGGTAAGGAAACTGAGTCACAGAGATTAAGGCACTTACCCAAGGCTATTTGGCCCATAGGTGGTGGTGTCAAAATTTGAACCTGAGCTGGGATGTGAACCCAACCATCCAGTCCTCATCATCTATGTTCGTAATCACTGTTCTCCAAACAGATACGTTTATTGAGCATTTACTATGTTGCCAGTCTGTGCTAAGCACACATATGTATGATCTAATTGATGTAACCTTGTGAGGCTATGAGGTTGATATTATAATTAGCCCCCATTTGATAGATGAGGAAACCGAGCATTAAAGAGTTTAGCTGCTTGCTCAGGAGTCACAAAGTAGAAAGTGGCAGAGCCAGGATTTGAACCCGGGAAGAATGACCCTAGAGAGGACCAGAGTCCATAAGCACTGCCATGGACGTACACAATGCAGGAGGAAGGAGGTGATGGCCCCACAGCATTTGGTGCTGGGTATGCCACGTCTGCCATCATAGCTCTCTTTGGACCCCCCACAAGCAAGTCAATATTCAACCAATGGTCTGCAGACATTTGAAGAAGTGTGCAGGAACTGGAGATGACAGGCTTAACTAAAAGGGAACTGGGGATGGGAATATATGAATGTCCTAATTATCTGGAGAGCTGCAAAACAGAGAGACAGGACTTATACTGTATGACTTCAGAGGTGAGAATTAAGGGGGATTTTCCAATAGTTAACTCATAAATGCATTCCATTTGTTGTGAGCCCCTTGATACCAGACATTTTTGAGAAAAGGCAGGAAAGAAATTGTTAGAAAGTTTAGAAAGGGAAATTCTGTGTTGGATGCAGAGTTTAAGTTGCCTTTAAGGTCACTCTCTTCTATTAGCTTATTGAATCTTAATCATCTTCAAACATGCTCAGTGCCTTTTAAGAAAATTAATATATGGCAGAATAAAGACATGGGAAATTCATTAAAAAACTGCTTATCCAGCTCTCTATTAACTAGCATTTGCATGTTTTACCAATTCTTTGGAGCATGGGGTTCATAATACACCCAAGGAAATACAACTGACTTCAGTACTTTCAAAGATACACTGGACTATGTTCCTTGTAATTTATTGTTCAGAGTATTTTGTAGCATTCTAATTCTTTTGAAAAGTTGTGCTCTATGAATGATATCTAATAGCTCGCCTTTAACCAGACTATACGATTAAGTGGGATAACCCACCCCCCTAACCATGACAAATAGCAAATAGTCTGGAACAGTCTCTGAAAGAGAAGATTGAGCCGGGCAGTGTATGAAGCAGTTTCCCAGTGGGAACCCAGATGCAGCAACCCCCTGCTCTTTTCCTCCACTGGCCAAGCCCTGCTCCCAGAGATTATTATTGAAATGTCGGCCGTTTGGTTTATTCAGCTGTTTCAGGGATAGAAGCTTTACTGCTTGTAAGTCTGACTGCCTGAAGCATCCAAACATCAGCGAGTGCTCACAACAGGTGCATTCTTCTCCAAAGCACAAAAAGTTGATTCTTACTCAGGACTGTCTGTTGGCCTGGACAGGAATGCTAAGAGAGGTGAGTATACCAGCTTCAAGGTAACACCAACCTCAGCAAGATGCCCGCATAGAATTCGTCCATGGTAGCTCTCTCAGTTAATTTAGGGAGCTCCTAACACCATTGACAGCACTGGGGGACAGCCAGCATGGCATATTTAAAATCCCTGTTTCATCACCGGCCTCTCCCATCTGACTGATTTAATCACCAACTATAAATGTTGAGGATTCACCTTGTTAGGGTTGGCTGCTCCCACAGCGCTCTGTGTCACCCAGCTCCTGGGACTGGACTGGCAAAATGCCTTTTCCCGTGTCCCAGAGGGAAAGTGAGCTGCCCCGGTAAGAGGAGCCCTGCTGCCTGGACTGGGACCAAAGGCCGCTTGGTGCCAGGTCCTGTGCCACCCCTGGCCTTTCCTCCACTTCTGTCTTGTCACTGATTTGTCATCGGCCCTGGTCTCTCTCTCTCAGGGGTCTCCTGCCCCTTCACACTATTTGGGAGCCGGTGTGTGGAGTGCACAACTGTGCAAGTGCTCTGCACATACAGCTCTGCCCCAGGGGAAGTGCGTGGACCAGAAACCGCAGGCGTGGGTTCCGGTCCCAGGCCTGTGCTTTCTGTGTGGTCCTGAGGCTGCAAGCCGTGTTTCCTCAGCTGCAGCCTGGGAATAACAACCACTCTCTGGCTGCAATATGGAGAACATGGGGATGAAAGGGAAAAAATGGGTCTGAAAGGCCTCTGAAACTGACAAACATGCTATAAAGTAAAACAGGAGAAACGCAACCTTAAAAAGGAAGGGAAATCTGACACATGAGACAACATGGATGAACCTTGACATTATGCTAATGAAATACGCCAGTCAGAAAAGTAGTCGTTCCCTATGGCTACCAATTCAGGAGGTGAACTAGGAAATAAGTGCCTGGATGAGAGGAAAAGCATTCCAGCAGAATATTCCAGTGTCCCAGGATTCTCTTACGGAAGCCTCTTGAAGGTTTCAGAGGTCCCAGGTAATACAGTACAGATAAGAAGTTATGCATCCCATCTGTTAAAAATATAATTTAAACACCTTGCAGTCAGAGGGCGGCAGGCTGGCTGACCACAGGGGCTGCTCAGGCGGTGAGCAGTGGGCATGGCAGGTGTGGGGCTGCAGGCAGCCACTGGGTGCTGGGTGCTGTGTTGAGGCCACTACAGACAGCGAGCCACCTGGTTATTGCCCTCCGGCTCTGGCTGCAGACCCCGGGTCCTGGTGCCTATTGATCCAGCAGATGGGCACTAGCTCAGCTAGCACTCTTCACTAGGACCTGCAGAGATTGGTACACACCCTCATGTCCCCGGAGGTCTGCAGTCTCCTGAGCCCGGAGGCCACCTACACTAACAATGAGATCAGCCACGTGACGCTGAAGTCTATCCTGGCATAGTACACAGATGCACTGCACCCAGAGAGCTTCCATGCCACCCGTGACATCCTGATTGAGCACCACCAGTATCCAGAAGGGATTCGAAAGTATGACAATGACATGAGCTTTGTCATCGTGGCCTCCACTATGACATTCAGAAAGAGCCTTCTGTGGAAGACTGACGCCTTCCCTCACATGCAGCTGGGGCTGGCCTCCAGGGGCCTGCAGCTGTGCCAGACAAGGAGGTGTGGACCTACATGGGGACACATAGAACATCCCACTGTACCAGATGAGTGGCTTCTAGGCAAGCGTCCTTCCTCAAGCAGGTCATGGACATCTTCGAGCCCCTGGAGATGGTCCTGCTCTCTTGCATGCTGGGCCACTACTTGGACCACAGCCTGAAGTTTGACCAAGCGCACCTCTACAAGGATGTGACAGATGACATTCGAGACAAGCATGTGAAAGTCCCCATGTATCAGTGGATGGAGGGGGACATGGAGAAGTACATCCTGAGAGGGAGTAAGACATTCGCTGTCCTGAGCCTTCTGGTGGCCCATGGGAAACGGTGTTGGTACAGTCCTTTCAGCTCCACGGACAAGGGGATGTGTACGTGGTGAGTCCCGACTGACGCCAACCTTTCTCTGTCGTCGTTGTCCAGGAGGACAAGCCCAGCTTTCTCACGGACTCACGCAAACCTTTCAGAAAGCTCCATGAGAAGGGCTCGGGGCAGTGGGGCCGCATCACCTCCTGGAAAAGGGCGAGATCTGCTAGCAGGGAATACCTGTACCTGACAGAATAGCACAGCCCCTGTGTGTTCTACTTCGGAGGCCATTCTACAGGGACCTGGCAGATGGCTTGCTTCCACAGGGCAGGCGCACAGGCGCCGTCATCCTCAGCATATGCTCAGTGACGCAGCGGCAGGGGCTCCTGGGGCTGCTGGGTTGCACCCCGAAGGGCCAGGGCACGGATTGGGAGGCTCTGGCTGCCTGGGTGAAGGAGCAGCTGGAGCTGAGGAGGGCGCATCACCAAGGCTCTGTTCAACACTCAGTCGGGAAACATCTTCCGCAAGCCCACAAGCTCAGGGCGCCTCGGGTGCTTCTCAGACCTCTACATGGCCTCCCTCAGCTGCCTGCTCAACTTCCCCTGCCCCTACCCACGCCACACACCTTACAGCAGGAGATGCCGCTCTGGATGGACCAGCTCTGCACCAGCTGCCTGAAGACGCCCTTCCTCCGTGACATGGCCCCATCCATGGAGGGTGCCATTACTATCTGAACTGGCCCCCAGCCACTCCTGCCCCACCTATGCTGCTGTCTGTCCAGACAAGCAATAAAAATAGTCTCCCTCCTTAAAAAAACAAACAAAAAACTCCACTCTTTATTATTCATTAATCACTGAGATTTAAACATTCACCAAGATAGTCAAGTTTTTTAAGTGCAAAAAAATCCAATGACACTCCACTTCTGGGTTTATATCCCAAAGAATTGAAAGCTAGGTCTCAAAAGAGATATTTGTACACTCACGTTCATAGCAGCATTATTAACAATAGACATGAGATAAAAGCAGCTCAAGTATCTGTTGATGGATGAATGGATAAGAAAAACGCAGTGTATTCATACAATGGAATATTCTTCAGCTTTAAAAAGGACACATGCGGCAACATGGATGAACCTTGAGGACATTATGTTAAGTGAAATAAGCCAGTAGCAAAAGAATAAATACTGTAGGATTCCACTTACAGGAGGTGCCTCGTTAAATTCATAGAAACAGAAAATAGAATGGTAGTTGCCAGGGGCTGAGGAGAGGGGGAAATGGGGAGTTATCGTTTAATAGACACACAGTTTTTGTTTCGCAAGATGAAAAGAGTTCTGAGATTAGTTACACAACAATGTGAATAAACTTAACATTACTGAATTGTACCCTTAAAAATGGTTCAGATGGTAAATTTTACGTTATGTGCATTTTACCACAACTTAAAAAAAAACAGGAGACATGGGCCCTGGGCACACCCAAAGACAATTTTCTTTTAGTTTCTGAGCCTTACCTATACTACATAATCAATGTGTATGGATTTGAAACTCTATCTTGTATTTCCATTTCTTTCTGGGGCGACTTCAGTAAAGAAAAAGCCTCCAGGTTGAGAGGAAGACTTTGATTGAACAATAAGGTTTTCATTCATATGCTTGGAAGAACCCTCCTCTGATAAAGAAAAACCTGAGCCCTCAAAGTGCAATCAAATGGGTGAGTGGCACTGGGCGCACGAGTGGAGGTGTGGGGACCACCATGAAGAAAGGTATCGGTTTCTGTAGCTATTAAACAATAACTCCCCATTTCCCCCTCCCCTCAGCCCCTGGCAACCACCATTCTATTTTCTGCCTCTGAATTTAACGAGGTACCTCCTCTAAGTGGAATCCTACAGTATTTGCCCTTTTGCGACTGGCTTATTTCACTTAATATGATGTCCTCAAGGTTCATCTATGTTGCAGCATGTGTCAGAATTTCCTTTTCTATCGCTGCTTTTATTACCTCAGCTTGCCTCACCCAGAAAATGGACCCCCGGATATGAGGAGCTCGTTGCTTATGCCAAAGACCAGGAAAGAAAAGATGTGCATACACTTTGTCTTCCTCTCATCCCCTCCTTCTCAGCTGACCTCAGCCTTACTTCACAGACAACTACAAACCATCACCTGCCAAACCCCTCAGTTACCAACGCACTTGCACATGAATCTTTCCTTTGGTCTCCAGGGACTCTGTTGACATGGTTTTTGCCAAGGTCAGCCATGTCTCTATACTTGGGCCCAATGTCACTTCCCTACATTCATATCTGCTGTCACTGCTTGTACTTTCTTACTTCCTCAACCTCTCTTCCCTGAGTTTCTGTAACATCTCAGCCTCCTAGTTTTCTTCCTAGCTCTCCAACAGGGGTTTCTCAGCCTCCAGCCCATCAGCCCGGCACTTCCAAGCAGCTCTTTCTCAGGGGGGCTCCCTCATCTTCCTTCTCTTCTTACTCTACTATTCAGCCTGGGTGTTTAGAATTTCATTTACAGCATTTACCATCTCTATGCTAATGAGTCTCCAACCCAGATTAGGCTTCTGAACCATAGGTTTTATATCTAAGTGCCTATTGAGTTATCTCCATTTGAAAGCCTTTCAGTATTTCTTTCTACCGGAAACCTACCTGCCCCCACCCTCCTGTCATTTTGCCATTACAATTACCACCTCCATTCTCCCAGGTACAGAAGTCAGAATCAAGAAGTCATCCATAGCTTTTCCTCCCTCACCGCACTACATCTAAGTCCTATGGTTTTTATCTAAGTATCTTTGGAATCCACTGACTTTCTCGTGACACTTCCCCACTACCACAGTGGCCTGATGGCTGCAACAGCCTCCCACTTCTCTAGGGCAGGGGCTCAGCAGATGGGGTACATCCCAGGGTTAAATTACGGTAAACCAATAAGGGATGGAGAGGCACCCAGGGACTAGAGACACTGGGGAGTCTTAGATGCCTGAACCTGAAGGGAGCCGTTATTATATCTAACCTAGAGCGAGAACCACAGCTGGGAGAAAGGTCTGCCAGGCAGGAGCTGTGGCTGCCGTAGGGGAACTCAGCCACCATCAGTCTGAGGCCAAAGCAAGGAGGGAGTTGAGGAACAGATACCCTGATTTCTCTGTCTTCCCACCCCCCCCATCTCCTGATCCTGCCTCCTGTGGGATGAACCCATCCAGAAAACAGAGGACAAAGCAGCAAACAAATGAACACGGCAGCAAAAGCTTGTTGATGCAGTCCAAAATATGTCAGCCTATTAAGGCACAGGGCAGGATGGAGAAAGGTAGCGAATGGGTCTGGAGGGGCAAATGAGAAATATCCAGAGTATCCTCCCTAATTCAGTTTCCACACTGTAGTTTAAGCAACTTTCCTAGAACACAAATCTGATTTTGTCATCCCCTCACTTAAAAGTAGTCAACGGCTCTACATTGCTCCAGGATGATGTTTGAACCTCTTCCCACCATCCCGAGATGGCGTGACTGCCTACATCTCCAGGCATGGACCCATGACTCCACCTGCATACCCCTTACCATTACTACTTTTCCTCTGTCCCTCCATGCCCGCCATTCTGAATCAATGGGCAAAGTCCTCTCCAGTTTCTGCACCCCTTTTCCTGCCAACTTCTTCTACAAGTCAGTTCTCGCTTTAGTGGTGGCCTCTCCCAGGCAGCCTGCCCTAACCACCCAGGATGGGATTGAGTGCAGCTCCTGCCTGTGACTCACCTCTCTCTCTCTCCTCACCCCTATTGTAGCACAGTCTACTCACGCATTTAACACTATGGTTTTGGCCTATTTCCTGTCCATTTCTCCCCCAAACTGGAAATATATTGAAAGCAAGAACTGATGGCCCCAACACCTAGCACAGTGCCTGGCACGCAAGCACTCAATACATATTTGCTGAGTCAATGAATGAATACTCACAAAAATCCTGTGACATTGATGTTCTTATTTCATTTTTTGATAACTGAGAACACTGAGGTCTGGAGATGATTTAGTGACGCCCAAAGTCACAAAGTTGGCTCAAGATGAAGCCCACATTCAAAGAACCTGTGTTTTCTGATTTTTTTATGGGTGCCTGTTCTTCCTCCTTGGGTCACCTGCCAAGGATACTCCTGAGCTGCCAGAAGAAGGCGCTGCTGCTTTGCCCTGATGTGCCCAGAAATGCCCTGAAGCCACTGGATGCAAAAATTGGCTTCTCCCCACCAATGAAGCATATGAATCACACTGTTGGTCTGCAAGTTTCTCACTTTCTACTAGTTTCTCTGGCAACAAGGCGAGAAGCAAGCATTGATATGGGGAAATAGTGGCAGAGAGTTAGAGAAGCAAAGTTTTACACACAAATGTTTTTGCTGAAAAGAGGAGGCAGAGAGAGAGAGAGAGAGAGAGAGAGAGAGAGAGAGAGAGAGAGAGAGCGCGCGATAACGCGATTGAGCAGCCCAGCGTCCCCACCCCGCCAATGAGTCCCCCAGCAAGTCTGACCCGGCACTGGAGTGCTTCTCACATCATCCTGTCCTGTGGAAAACTCCAAATCCCCTTGCAGATGACATCCATGCTCTTGATTTATTTTCTCAAAGCAGGGCTGAGGTCCAGGCTTGTGAGACAGCAGGGGGAACACCGAGAAGCAACAGACTACCACCTATGTTCTGTGAGCAGTTATTGGATTTCTGCTCTGTGCCCCGTTTTCTTCCGTCTTCCTGTTGAATAGAGAGTATTTAATAGAGAGATTGCAGGCTTTCATCCACGGGAACAAACGGCTAGCAGGGCTGGCTCTCGAAACACGGGTAGGATGTCAACATGGGAGCCTCAGAGAAATTCTTCTTGAAGAGTACTTAAGTCAATAATACTGGGGGAAATGTCGAGAGGGCAGAGCGAGCTGAAGTGAATGTGCCTTTCTGTGAATAATGAGAATCACAGTGTGCCCTGAACTCTCCGCTTCCCAAATGGGGGGCTCCAAGTACTATAGAAATGCACAAAAGCCTCCTGGCACTCCTGGTAAAAGGAAAAGGGGTCATTATGTCCATTTTATAAATGGGGGTGCAGAAAAAGGCAGTCAGTGCCTTGCCCCAGCTCATAGCACAAAGAGGCAGGGAAGTCAGGCAGAGTCCAGCCTCTCAGCCTCTCTTGTCTCAGGAGGTTCTTTCTGGCCCAAACAGGGAGCCCCTGATTACAGGGCTTGGTCCCAAGAACCCCGCTTTCCTGAGAAAAGTCATAGGTGTAGGAGCCTCCAAAAAGATGCAACAGAAAGATATATGTCCTTTTTAGTGTAAGGCAAAGAGGAAAGTATATTACAAAGTACACGAATCAACAGAGCAGCCAAAGCCTGGGGCGCAGTCAGCTGAGTGGTGGCATGAGCCCCTGGGAGGAGGGAGCTGTAGGCTTAGGTTGCACTCTTGCTTGGGGGATCTCCAAGGACTTCGCATATGGAGGCTTTTTAAAAAACGAAGTTCTCAAGTAAACTGTGCTTACAGCTTACAGAAAGGAGTGTCCTTAATGGAACAAACCCCATAATCACACGATGCTGCTGTGAGCCCCTCAAGGAGGAGAGTCGGGGCGTATGCATCGGTGCCCCAGGGCCCAGTGGGTTTGAGGTGGAGTTGGCGTGGGAGGGAGGGCAGAAGGGAGGGCCCTGACTGATAGGGACGGTTACTTAACATCTCTGAAATGAGGATGATAATTGTTACCGGCAGTGTTGTTCCAAGGTTCAGTGAGATGCCATTTGCTGGGCCCCCCGTATGGACCTGACACTACGTTTTGCACTTGACACATGTGAATTCCCTTACTCTGCCTTTTACCACAAGCACTCGGCCCCTGGGTTTCCTAAGAGATGAGGGCAGTGATGAACTTAACCAGGATCCAGCCTCCCAGAGCCACCTGACCTGGCAGCTTGGGGAGGCCTATGAAGAAGATGCTTTTATCAGCTCACAGCTAGAGGAGAAGCATGTGCTGCATGGGTGTAATGCAGGCTTGGCGTGGTAACCATTTCCAGGCCCTACCAGCCAAGGATAACCGTGCAGGTACTAGGCATTCTACCTCAGTAAGGAAGGCCGCAAAGGCCCACTGGGCCTGGGGGCGTTCCTCGAGAATTCATTCATCCTGCTGGGCAAGTCCTCCTTTCTGGGGTGGTACTTTACTAATCACAATCAACCATCTCCACTCTCAATCATTAAAGCATCTTAATCACTGATCATCACTGTAAAGGGCTCATTCAATCTCCAAAGAAAACCCAACGCATTCTTTCCATTTTGCCATTTTTTCGATGAGCATGTAGTAAGGACTCACCATGTGTCCTCACGGGAGCCGAAGTGAACAGGAAACAAATACACAACGTGGCCCATCTCCTGTGGGAACTCAGTTACAGCCAGAAGCTGGAGGTCACACCTCACTTCCTGCTGCCACATGCCAGCTTTCCATGTGGACCGAAACTGTGGAGGGAACGAATCACTTGGGCAGTGGCAGTTTGCTAGAGGGGGACAGCAAACTGTAACATTGTCATCATAGAAACAGAAGAGTAGGGGAACATGGGATGTGATTTTTCAAGGTTATGGAAAATCTGTCCTGCTCCGGGACACGTGGGTTCGGGCCATATTAGCGTGTGGGCTGAATTGTAACCAGGCTGCCCTTATCAACGTGGTTAGTTTCTTTCATATAGTTGTTCTAGTGGTTGTCTTATCAATCAGTGTAGGCCCTGTGTTTGCTTTTGAGCAGCTCAACTATAGCTGTTTTCCTATCACTCCCTATATGCTATTCGTTTTATTCTCCTAATTGTCGTTATAACTATAATCTACTATGTTCAATTTACAAAGGACAGTTAATTGTTCATGTCGCAATGTATCTGACCACACTTTCATGTTTCATCCAACCCATTATTCAGGATTCTGTGATCCCCTGTAATGCTCCTGGGTACTGTAGACACCAGGACTTTGCAGAAGAAAATTAACAAAACAGCAAGGAAAATTATAGGGCTGCATTTTCTGTTTTGTTTTAAAACATTAAATGTGTAGGCTTTTAATCATATTTTTATGTGGTGAATCTTGTAGGCAGGAAAATACATTTTTATTAGTTTCTGTGCCATTGGCCCATTAAATATTTACACAAATCTGATGGAATTAGGAATAGTTCCTTTAATTCATCCAAAAAATTTTATTATGTACCTACTATGTGCCATCACTGTTCTTAGCACCAGGGACAAAACAGTGAATAAAACAAAGTCCCTGCTCTCTTGGCGATGACAATCTAGTGAAAGGAGATAGAGAACAAGCAGGTATAGGATGTCAGGCAGCAACACATGCTAGGAAGAGAAAATAAAGCAGGGGAAGGGAACAGACAAGGTGTAGGTGTTGTTTTAGATAAGGTGGTCAGGGAAGGCCTCTTTGATAAAGCAAAAGAATTAGCAATGTGACTTCTGGACTCAGACTGTCCCAAGTAGAGAGAATAGGCAGTGCAAAGGCCCTGAGACAGCAACGGTCCGGCAAGTTAGAGGAAGAGGAAGAACCAGGAGGCCAGTGTGGCTGCAGCGGAGTGAGGGGCAGAGTGGGTGGTGGGGGAAGCGGTCAGGAAGGCAGTCGGAGGACACCACAGAAAGAACCTGGGGCCTCCTCACAGGCTCCTGTGCACACTGTAAGGAGGACATCGTATACTTGAAGTTTTAGAACGTCATTCTGTCTGCTGTGGAGCATAAACTTTGTGGGGGAGGAAGGACAGAAGCAGAGAGGTCAACTGGGGCCACTACAATAACTCATGATTCTTAACTAGGCAAGAACTCATGGATCTTTAACTAGATGTAACATACAGTTGATGTTTGACATATATTTTTTTTTGACTCACATAAGCTGCTTTTTTCCTTCCTTGGTGGAAATAAAGTTTCATATTCCATAGCCAACCACATAATACAGACTTTCTTAAATGGAACATAATACTGACTAAAGTTATGTTACCAATATACTCTTTTCATCCCATTCACCCTAACTTGAATACCAGATTTGTTTTTTCTGCATAAAAGTCCTCCTAGCAGCCAGTCTCAAATTTCTGAGAGATTGGTACAAGACTACATTAGGAATTGAGAACTCTGCTTTATTAAATGTTTTCTTTTAGTAAAATTGTGCTTAATCATTTCTAAACTGTTCCTATCAGACTTTCAGAAGTTATCCTTAATAAGGGATGTTTGTGATGCTAATTTTCAGGGGTTGAATCATGTTCTGAATTACAGCATCTGGGAGTTTTCAGCTCTATTATTGTAAGATTGCTACTGAGTTTCTACCTTAAAGTTGGTAATATAAATATATATATATATATATATACATATATATATATATGAAAAAAGCAAAATACGGTATTGTATTTTTTGTTTCTGCCCTGCCTCCCTCCCAAAGTTTATCCTCCACAGCAGAGCGGGCCTTCTAAAACTTAAAGCATTCCGTCTCCTCCTCAGAATCTGCACAGAATCCTCTGAGGAGGCCCCAGGTTCTTTCTGGGGTATCCTCTGACCGCCTTTCTGACCTCTTCCCCCACCACTCGCCTCCCGCCTCACTCCACGGCAGCCACACTGGCCTCCTGGCTCTAATACATTGTTATTTGTTTATAATATTCAGTGTCCCTCCCTACAGACCAGTTTCTGCAGAACAACTATACTTCTCTTTTGCTAACACGGGTCTTGGTCATTTGACTTGCTTTCGCCAATGAAAGGTGAGTGAAAGTGGCCAGTGCCACTCCTGCCAGGCGCTTTCAAAGCTAACACAGTGTCTCCCTTGCTCCTTCCCTCTGCTGTGAGGCTGGCATGTCCCAGGTGGGGCTTCTCCTTCAGTTCCCGTCCTGGAATTAAAAACTACACAGAGCAGTGCCCAGGTGGCCTGCAAATAGTGACGTGAGGGAGACGAAGACCTGGTTTTTGTTAAGGCACTGAGAGTTGGGTATTGTTTGTTATTGTAGCAGAGCTAAACTTAAGCTATTATAACTGATAAAGATATATACCTATGTTTCACCCATTTTTGTTTCAAATAGGTGCAACCTTAGAGTAGGATCTGTTGCTTTCTTATGAATCAGTATAGCTGGATTTGGACTAGTGTAAAAGGACCTGGAGAAAACGTTTGTGGCATTTTGCAAATTTAAAGAGCTTCAAGTCTCAAGTGGTCTCGGTGTTCTCTCCCACTTAGTTACACTTTCGGGATTTTCTAATCTTGAAAACCCCCAGGGTGAAATTTCACCTGTGACCTTCCCCTTTAGCCTGGAGCCAGGGATACAGAATATTTCCCTGTCCTCCTGAAAACAGTAAGCTCGATTTTGAATAAAGACCTGTTGGCACGTGAGGTGGTGAGGAGAGACTTCTGACATGCTGTACCCTCCCGCCCCAGCAGATTGGGTAATGTTGGGAGGTGGGCTGCTCCCTATTATCCCAACCTGCTTCCCAGATCCTGGGTTGAATATTGATGAGGACTATCGATAGCTTATCATTTCAGGGAATGTCCTGAAGTTACTTAGAGATCTTCCTAAATGTGAGTATATATCAGATCATTTGTAATTCCCCAGCCTAAAGGTCCTCCGTGCTTTACCACTGAAGGCACTTACAGTAAAAGGCTGAGCTCCTTCCCAGGCACATAAGGATTGGCAGGAACCAGCCCCTGCCTGGCTCTCCGACCCGCTGCCTACCTCTCTCCCGCTTTGCTCTGTCTTCTTCATTCAAACTGCTCTCCATTCAATTTCCCAAACACCTCAAAATATTTCCTGTGTTAGAGACTGCAATTACTGTTTCTTCCTCCTAGAACATTTCTGATTCTTCACCTATTTTATTTTCTCAAGCATAGAAGACCCTGTATGAGCAGTTGGGGCGCCTGAAAAAGGGGTGCTCTGAGCATCCTGCTCTCAGCAGCCCACGTGTTGATTAGCTCTCAGGATTGACACGAAAGCAGAGAAGACTGTCAGGGGAACCTCTGTCCTCCCTGGCTCAGATTTTCCCAAACCCTTGCCTGCAGAAAACTGCCATGCATACTTTTTGAAGAGGCCTGACCAATGCCATCGAAAACCACCTCATGATTCAGAGTGCTAACTCCAATCAATATTAATAGCACACCTCTTTGTTTTCCCATTTTTCCGTCCCTTCCCAATGACTTGGAAGACTCAGAGTACATAAATTTTCCTGCACATTGCTGGCTAGATAGCCAAAGTGAGAGAGTTGCAATCAGAAGGCAAATCTTTTTATGATGTGAGTGGAGATGACAACTTCCTTTAAGTGGCTGGGACTGCCACCCGTGTAATTTCTCTTGCCCTTCAGGTCTAGCCTGAAGTGTAGCTATTTTAAACCGTATCTGTGATCATTGTCACTATGTGTTTCCTAAAACCTCCACAGATCCTACTGCAAGTATTTTGGCTCCCTTTATTTTTGCAGGTCCTCACCCCAAAGAGGAAAAGGATGAATTGTTTCATTTCTCTCATTGAATTTTCCAGATGCTTGGGGACCATGCTTACAGCAACCCAAACAGAAGAAGAAAAAAGAGTATTGTTCAAAAACCATCAACCCTAATGCCTTCACTTGGCTTTGGAGTGAAGAAAATGGGCTGTGGTCCCTTAGAAAGGACTGAAGAGAAATCTTTTCTTTCGATGGCAGTCTCATTCACAGCCCATGATGCTTCTCTTGACATTTTGCAGTGGTGTACTGCATGGAGCAGTGTGCATGCACTCACACACACACCTGCACGTGTGCCAGCCAAGGAAGATGGGAGGGCTTCTTCTGGGAGCCGGCGATAAATCCCATTAGAGCTAACTACAGTGCTAATGCCTATCAAGGACTAAGCAAATACTCCATTCCCAAGTGTTATCCCAAACTTAAGATGTTTTATACTTTCCAAACTTTTGCTATTATCAGCATTATCTCTATTTTAGGTACTCCCAATCTTCCAAATCATTACAAACAATATAAAAATATTACTATTACTGTGACTAATAATAAAATATAGAATTCTGACTTCTCATTATGTGCCAGATGCTGGACTAAACAATTCACATGAATTATATGCTTTAATTTTTTAAATAACCCTATGAGATAAATATGATTGTTGTTGCTGCTGTTTTTATTGTTATTATTATTTCCCACATCATAAAACTAAAAGTTAGAGATGTTAAATAATGTGTGCCTGGGTCTCACAGCTAGGAAGGAGCTAGATTTCAAGTCCAGGACCAGACTCCTGGACCCAAGCTCTTAAATAGAAATTGGGTTGTCTCACTATGGAAGCCACGTGGAAAAGCAGAAAGCAGGACAGCAGAACATTCACCATTTAAATAGAGCTAAAAGCAGTCACCATTTTTACCTAATAAACCCAAAAAAGCAGGCTTTCCCTCTCATTGCAGTATGAACTGGGACAATTTCCCAAAAGTCCTTTCTCATTTCTTGGTTACACTACAGCCACATTACCTCACTTGAGCCTCCACGCATAGCAACAATCTGTAAGTGGCTCAGTCTTATAACAAAATCCTTTGGGCAATCCCCTCAAACTCATTGGCTGGAGTCCAAGAGGGAAACTTCTTATACTAAATTCCACTCTAAATTATATTTTAGTAAGGACCCAGTATATTCATAGAATGTGTGACTACCCCTCTTCCCACTTACAAAAGTGATAGAAATTCTGGGTGAGATATTGCCACCAAAAGAGATTATCTTCTCCATATCAGTACTGGGGAACCAAAGAAATGTCATAATCTGTTGGAGACAAACCAGACCCTCTGAAAAGATCTCATGAAATACTCACTTAGAAAAAGGAGCTCGTTGCTTAGTCTCTACACATCCAAACACTGGGGTTGAAATAATTCATTTTTAATATCCACATAGCAGGGAGCTCTATATATTAGAGCTCTAGAATTCAGCTCTAAATATTAGAAAAACAGAAAAATCACTTTTGTGGGAGTGCAAGATGACAGCCAGGCACAAGTTCAACCTTAACATGCTCAGACACCTGTGTGATCAGCTGCAGAAGTCACAGCAGGCGTGGGGCTCCAGGCAGCCTCCTGGAAAATGTGACAAATAGTTGAGCAGCCCACCTTGGGACATACCTATGTACACCAGGATGTGATTCTGCCTAGTAGTATATTAATTCTTTCCAAGGCCTGGCAATAACTCTTAGGGTTTCTGTAGCAGAATTTTCAGGGTAGCACTCTGAGCTCTGAAGGAAGAGGCATGGGGGAAGTGGGAATTTCCCACGTGTGGCCCTAGGACCCCCTCCAGCAAACACCTTCCATTTCCTTAGCCACACTTAAATAATGTCCAAGGCTGGGTTGAAAATGGGAAATGAAATAATTCAGTGACTCCCTTGAATCGGTCCCCAAATGTGTACTCATCACTACAGAATTCCCAGCACACCAGGATTTTATTGCTCTCGCCTCATGCAGTTTTCTTTCATCTTTCCCAGAGGAAGTCTCTGCCCCCGAAGTCCACCTCTCTGTTGCCCCTTCTATACTGCACATCCAGTCCTACCTCCTGGCCTCGGGAGATGCTTTCTTCCAGCCCAGAAGGCTCTTCAGCCCTTCCCACAAATTCACACCCTAGCCCTTCATTAGAGTCCACCGAACTCTGAAGTTGGCTTGGGTCAGATGAGTGCTTGGTTGTCTGTCGTTTCTACCCCACTCACCCCCTTTCACCCTGGTGAGGAAACGTTAGGCTGTGGGAGGTAACTGTGATGAGGAAGAGAAAGCTTCCTTGTCTTATGGATGCTCATTTCTGAAGACTGGTGAACCTAAGTTGAATGCAAGGGAGGCCTGTGAGGGACCAGTGAGTGCAGGAATCTCTGGGGAGAGGTGGAGCATGGGTCTCCACCTCTGGACCATTCTGGGTGCTGGCAGGAGGGCACAGACTCTAAGGATAGGATGGGAGCATAAAATAGAAAAGTGGGAGAGTAGGGAAAATGGGGACTGAACTGAATGAGACTGCTCTAAATCAATTAAAGCGTAACCCGTGAGAAAAGGGGAGGGATTGTTTTACACCGTCTGAAATGTTGTGTCTCTAGGGACTGCCTATGAACAAGATTATTTTCTTGCTTCCTATGTGGACTTTTAGACATGGTAAAAAGAAAACAGCAGAGTTCAAAAGACACTCAGCTACTCCAGCTGTTCTTGATCTGACCTGGTTCCACAGTTTCCCAGTGCTGCTTACCAACACTGCACACATTTGCCCTTAAATAAAGACGTTTTGCTCGCTCTGTGGGTGCACATCTTTTCTTCCCAACAAGTTTCTAAGTTTCTTGAAGGCAGGGCTTGTATCTCACAGCCTGGGCCTTAAACAGGTGCTCAATTTATAAATTATATAATTTCCAATAACATGTCGTTTCTTCATCTGTTATTGTTGTCGTGTAAAAACAGCATGGTGGATTTTCATTGTATTTGCAGAGTTATTTTTGCTTTGGGTTTGTTGTTGTTGTTTTGTTTTGTTCGTTTGGGTTTTTGTGGGGTTTTTTTTGGCTTAACACAAATGTATTATCTTACAGTTCAGTATGTCAGACGTCTGAAATGGTTCTTGCAGGGCTAAAATCAAGCTGTCGGCAGGGCTGCACTGCTTCTGGAGGGCCTAGGGGAGAATCTGCTTCCTTGTCCTTTCCAGCTGCTAGAGGCTGCCCACCTCCCTTGACTCTGGCCCCCTGCTCCATCTCCAAAGCCAGTAGCATAGCGTCCTCAAATCCCTATCCCACTATGACTCTCACCTACCAGGACTCTTGTGTATGGGGCACATCTGGATAATCCAGGATAATCTCTCCATTTCAAGACCTTCACTTGAATCACATCTGCAAAATCCATTTTGCCACACTCGCAGGTTCCAGGGATGAGGATGGGCATCTCAGGAGCTGTTATTCTGCCTCCCACAAGTGGCTAGCTGCTATTAAACTATCTCCAGGCCTGAAGGGGCAGGAAAGAGAATGGTTTCCAGAATCCAGGATGAGCAGTAGCCATGGGGGGACGTCTCAGCCAGGGCCCAGGGGTGGTCATGGTGATAAAGACCAGCCTTCGATCCCATCATACTTTTCAGAGTGTTTTTGAAATGTTCTGGCGTAAAGTAAAAGCTACACAACATACATTTAAACTTAGCTTTAGGGTTCTTGGATGCAGAGAGTCAGTCCACCTGAAGGGAGAGGCACCCTAACACAGTGGAGAAAGCAGACTTCCTGAGCTTAACTCCCAGTGTTACCATGTACTGCCTAGGTGACCGTGGGCAAATTATTTCATCCCTCAGAATCCCCATCTGTAAAATAGCGATGATGATAGGAACATCTGGCTCATAGGGTGGTTGTGAGAATTTATATCCATGGAACACCTAGCATGGTTAATAGTGAGCGTTATTGTCATTCTCCTTTAGAGAGATTGCAAGTCGATTTCAGGGAGAGACCTCTCCACGTTGCAGACAGAGAAAACAAAAATGGTTTCAAAATAGAAGGTACAAGGTCAGAACCACACGTCTTCATTTTCAGACAACTTCTTTTTCATATTGGGCAGCTCTAGGTGGACTCCTTACAGAGTGCAGAGCAAGCAGGATTTACACATTTCACGTTCACATCTGGAAAGGCCAACTAGGACTCAACACATACTTGTCTAATTGAAGCAACAGCTCAGTGATAGACTTAAAATCCGTCTACAGTCTTTGATACTCCTCCCTTTATGAGGTGAAGACTAATTCCCCTCCCCTGGAGTATTGGCTGGACTTAGGGACTCACTTATAATGAACAAAATAAAACAGAAGTAATGCTGGGCAACTTTGGAGACTAAATCACAAAAGGCGCTGCGGTGTCCTCCTTGCTCCGTCTCTTGGATCACTCACTCGGGGGGAAACGAACGACCACATGAAGACACTCAAGCAGCCTATGGAGACGCCCATGTCCCAAGGAACTGAGGCCTCCTGCCAATCACCACATGCATGCACCATCTCAAAAGCAGATCTTCCAGCCCCAGTCAAACCTTCAAATGAATGCGGCCCCTATTGACATTCTGACTGCAGCCTCATGAGAAACTCTGAACCAGCCACCTAGACAAGCCATGCCCAGATTCCTGAACGTCAGAAACTGAGATAATAACTATTTGTTATATTAAATCACTATGTTGGGGGGTAATTTGTTATGCAGCAATAGAAAACCAATGGGAGTTTTTTTGTTGATATCAAACCACCCATCTCATTCTTTTACTAATGTCATCTTGAAACTTGTTTCAACATCATATATGACTGTTCGTACACATTGGGCAGTGAACCTGAATCTTCTGGGGTTTGTAAATGTATTTTCAGTGTGTGCAGGTTTATGTTCAGTGAGCTAGGGGGACACGTAGGGGGTTCCCTTTGCACAGTCCTTTTTCAGACACACATGACATGCCTCGGGATAGTGCTGGTATAGTGCGCCCTGTTACTGCATGTGGCCAGAAGACTCTTTGCTATCTTTGAGGGGCCTACCAAGGACTTAAGAGAATTTTCCTAATTCATTTTGAAATAAATCCCTAATCTAACAGAACCTAACTGTCATTCTCTGGCAATGTCTCACACACATAAACATACAAACTTACAAAGGACTAAAGTCCATTCATTCACTAGTTACTAATAAATAGCTAATTAATAATGGATGTATCAGGCACCAATCTTTACAAAGGTGAAAAAGTGTAGCCTGTGCCCTCAGGATCCTGTAAGATAATCACTATAATGTAGTTAGTTATGGCTGAACTATAGTAGAACAGCATTACAAGGCTCCTGGAGGACCGGGGGAGATGGCATGGGCTTCAAAGAAGCGAGAGTGTTTGCACTGAGATGCCATTTAACTTTTAAAAAGGATTCTTTAGCAGTTTCAGGACCCCCACCCTTGCCCTGAGTGGAAAATCAGAAGCAAAAGAGCATGATGTTTCTGATCTGCAGTATTATACAATGCCTAGTGGAGTATTCAAGTTCAACAAAAGGACCAAATAATAACAACCATAATCCAGGACGTCAACATTAGCCCTGAACACCCCCTTGGTTCCTATGAAAGGTTGGAGTCAAGTGCTCAGTGCTGGGCAGGGTCGCGGCACACATTTTTTTTTTTCTTGGCAGGCTTTGTTCCAGGTCAGTCTGAAAGGTACATAATACTGCCTGAGCTCAGAGGCTGGCAGAACTCACATAACAGGTGGAATTATATATCAGTAAGAGACTTACAGAGTGTTTATTCACTTGCCAGATTTATTTATCAGGTATGGGATTGAAAGGATTTCCCCACAGGATATGGAGAGATTAGTGTGCAGTGAAAATGCTTTTTCAACAAACGCTTCCACTAATCAGGTCTTGGTTTTCGTATTTTAGCAGAATGTGCTTGTTGCCCTTCGCTGGCATTTCTAGCAGGAACCAACATACACGCTGACAAACAAAGCACACTGAAACGTGGACACCTATCTATCACTCTGAAGAGCAGCTGCCTGTCACTTTTTACGAGCTTGCAAGCACATTTTAATATTATGTTAGATTAGCATGTTTATGACGAAACAATTCTAAGTCTGCCTGAGCCTAAAACACCTAAATGAGAAGGGAAAATTTCTTTCACCCACAGCTTTGTCTACCTGCAACCAATTACTAGATGATTTCCAGAAGCTTCTCGTACTCATGCTGTGTATAAGCAATGTGTTCATTAAGAATCTGCCGCATCTAAGCTTAAAAATGCAGCCAAACCTTCATGGGTCTCTTGAAGGGCAAGCCCCGAGCAAGGACAAGGCCACTCCAGCACGCTTATATAACTTGCTCTTTCCCTGCGTCTATAGTGAGGCCAAAGCAACCAGATGAAGAGTGAAAATGTCACCCCCTCATCTGGCCTAGTTGATGCTAAACATCTGGTTGTTACATAATAAGCCATTCGGGTCGTTTTTCTTGCTTTCCTTTGTTCTCTGCTAAAAAATAGTCCCAACAGTTAAATCTGGTTTTTAAACTCTAAATTTCATATATTTTCCATAAGCTCTTTGAGCGGACTGGTCTTGATTATTCTTTTCTATTAAAAACTGCATAGTAAAGCTCAGAGAGCTTTAAAATAAAGCTGATAACCACAAAGGTAATCTCTGGTCCTCCCTCAGAGCCCTCAGATTTCCCTTCCTCGGGGGCAAATGACCTTACCACAGGAAGGAACACACCATTGGTCAGGCGCACCAACGACCTACACTTTGAAAAACACTTGCTTCTGCACAGTGGCTCAGTTTTACACAAAGGAGAATGATAACAATTCAAGGAATTTCCTTTTGTTTAGCTCCTTACAATTATTCAAAGCACCTTGAGATAGGACAATGGACTAGAAAGTGCTCTCAGGCCGCAGCCGATCACCAAGTTCTTGTTCAAACACAAGGTGTAGCCATGAGGAGTGAGCACCCTGGTTCTCTCTATACCACGCACTTGCCTGGTTGACCCTGCTCCAGGCCTCCCTTAATTTTTCAGGAACTGGTGTGCCTTTCTCTGCTCACTTGAGTCTACTTTAACTTTCCTGGCTACTCTCTTTTCTGACTCTTGGTTTTCCTATAGCTCACTTACTGCCATCTACCCCTAAAGAAACAAGCACATAAGCAAAACAGTGAACCACTGTATCTTGGGCACTGGGGCTGGGACATTCTCTCTGTGAGGAAGATATTATCTCTAGATTATTACTTAGGCTTAAGGAGATTAAGCAACTTGCTTTCTAAGTGGTCAAGCTGGAATTTGAACTCAGGTCTGTTGATAAAAACAGTAGTGTAAAATCGTGGTTAAGACCTTGGCTTTTGAAGTCAGCAGACCTGAAGTCAGCTGCAAATTTGAACTCTGACACTTAACTGTGTCATTTTGAGAAAATTGTTAAATTTCTCTAAACCGCACTTGACTTATCTGTAAAGTGGAGGTAACAACAAAAGTGTCTCCACAGGGTTTTTCGATAATGAGAAAATGAATGTAAAGTACTTGGTATTGTGACTGGTAAACTATAAGCTTTTAAGAATTATTAGTTATCATTATTAGTATCCACTAGATTTGTTATATTCCACTCCATTGCACAACTTCCACAAGAACACTCTGCCTGTTGCTGTTAGGCTGTAAACAAAATACCCTAAATTATTCTACATATAGTGGCAAGTAACAAAAACCCAGTGAAGACTGGCCGAAACCATAAGGGTTTTTATTGTTTGCTCAGCAAGAAGTCTGAACATAGATGGTCCTGAGGTAGGTTTGGTGGCTTAGTGACACCATCAAGGAATCAGCTCATCTATTATTTCTCATGATTACAATATGGCTACCACCGCTCCAGACATCTTATCCTCATGTGCTAGAAGGGAAGGGAAGACGACAAAAAGAACTTTCTCCTCATGTTCCTCAATTTTATCAGAAAAAAAAAGTCTTTTTCAGATGCTTCCAGAAAACTTTACCTTACATTTTCTTGGCCAAAAGTGATTATGTCTACCCCTAATCCTGGCAAAGGAGAACAGGATTGCCATGGTTACCTGCAAACTTTTTCTGTAAAGGGCCAGATAGTAAATATAATAAATTAGCCTTTACGAGCCATCAGGTCTCTGCCACAACTACTCAAGTCTGCTGTTGCAGCACGAAAGCAGCCATAAACAAGAGGTAAACAAATGAGTGTCTGTGTTCCAATAAAATTTTATTTACCGAAAGAGTCGGCAGCTGGATTTGGCCAATCTCTGCCTTAGACCAAAGATTATTCATCATTGTCATTGAGTGCATGGCTGCCCAGATTCAAGTTGGGTTCCATTAGCAAGGAAGAAAAAGGAATGACTGTTAGGCAGGGTATACCCCCAGGACAGTGGTCCCAAAGCACTCTGGGGAAAGGGGAGAGGTTTGCAGTTGTGAGGAGCAGATCTGGAACTTTCAGGAAGCTGGGGATTACACTTCTATAGAGATACAAAAGGAACACAATACTTGAGGGCTCCCCAGTGTTTACACTCGTGGTTCATATTGCTTTGAAAGAACCTAAGTGGTGCCTAGGATGTGTGTATGAGGAACCACGTTGAAGGAACCAGTCCCAGGCCCCCTCCCCCATGACTTTAGCCAGAGACCTTTTACATTTATCTGTTCTATATATTGTGTTTCTGTTTAGGGAGCCTTTTTAGGGAGGGAGCAGAGAAAAATCTCTAATGATTAAAAAAATTAGAAACCACTGGCCTAGAAGATAAAGATCTACTCTGCCCATAAAACATCCCCTTCTAATTATATCTCCCGTGATAACACCAGATAAACTCTGCCCCCTGAGACCCTTTTTTTCAAGTAGGCCAAGTGTTTCTCATGTTATTCTACCCTTGTGCCTTTTCTTCAGCTTTGCACCCCAGCTCATCTGCACGGCACGACTCCCCCTCTTAATTCTACACAAATAGAAAGTTTCCCCACATACAAGGCTCTTTGTCAGTTTAACATACCCATTTAATACTTACTGTGTGCAAGTCACCAAGTTACATTCTTGGTATGAAAGGGAATACAAAGAAGTAAAAGATACAGCCGTCTCTTTCCTCACATTTCATAATCTGGTTGTACAGAGAGAATATAATGAAAGTTGAATATAAAGTGATGAGCATGGTTAGAAAATACCTAAATATTTTTTTTAAAAAAGTGTACACTTCCAAATGACTTTTACCCTGCCTAGATTCCTTGGAATACATGCTTTCTAGTAAAGCTGCCATGACTCACCTCTTGGAGGAATTTTCTCCTTTGGAATTATACGTAGATCTAGTTTTTAAACCACGAAAGAAAACCAGTCTCATTCAGTTACAGCATACCCTAATTCCATTAACCCAAAATCATTTCACTTACCCTGATCTCTGGCTTTTTCTGTGGACTCCAAATAACTTCTGGATAGTTACAAACATCATGTCCACCTTCAAAAGATCAGTTGCCAGCACTGAAGGTATTTAACAGACGTGCCACAGGTTCTGAAGCTGATTCCTCGGAAGATGCCTCCACTGTTGAGCACAATGGCCAGTCTGCAGCCAGGACTGCACCCCTGAAAACAGAGCAGGGGAGGCTCCTTCAGCTGTCACAGTCAAAGAAATTTCTAGACAGCAACAGTTAGAGTTGGGCCTGCAAGTTGGGTAAAGTGTGGTTAAGAATTGGAATAAAGATTCACAGATGGAAAAGCACTTTAATTCCACACCTAGACTAAAGTCTGGACTTCAATCCTGATTTTGCCATGTACTAGCTGTGGACCTTGCACTATTTACTTGACCTCACTGGGCCTCAGCCTTCTCGTCTATGAAATGGGAATAATAAGACTATTTATCTCTCAAGGCTGTTGTGCTGATTTAAATGAGTTAATACACATAAAACACTAAGTATGATGTGACTGTTTGCTGCTGTCAGTGTTCTTAATTCCCACCTCTGAATGAAATCAGCTTTCTTGGCCAACCTCAGGGATTCATGAATTACCTCATTCTTCAGATATTAAAAAGCTTATTCCAATCAAAATTAAAAACTTGACCATCTCATTCATCAGTGCTTCTCTCCTTCCATCGACAACTGGAGGCTGGCTTAGGTTTGGAAACTTGTGGTTGGGAGACAGACATGATCAGTGTTGGTTCCTTCTCCTTGGATCCTGTCATCTTCTCCGGTCACTGGCTGGGTAGTTCAGGTCTCCCAGAGTCCAATGAACAAAGCTCTTCAAAGAGGGCGCAATTGTATTTAGAGGTTGGTGACAAATGTACAAATGCTGGCTCTTTCTCTTACGGGGTACTTCTGTGGTTTTCTTCCAAACCCTCTTCCCCACCATTAGAGGTCCCCTTCCGCAGGCAGCCTGTGCTGCCTGGCCACTTGCTCTCCCCCCACGGGTCCTTATTTGTGCTGCTCACCTTGCTTGGCCCCTGTCATGGGAAATGAGTCTACTGTGCCAACAGGAAAACTAGTTAGTACATGTTTACCTTGCCAAATCTTGGAAGTAAAGGTTGTTCCAGATACATCCTTCTCCTGCCCCTGCAAATTGTTCTCCTTCTGCTCTCAGGCGTCATCTGTACC
The DNA here is from genome assembly GCF_001890085.2 of Hipposideros armiger. NCBI lineage: Eukaryota > Metazoa > Chordata > Mammalia > Chiroptera > Hipposideridae > Hipposideros > Hipposideros armiger. The sequence goes on from NW_017731719.1 coordinate 1,570,482, forward strand.
GTGACCTCCAAATTCCAGGGGATGCAAGGTAGTTCTCTGGAGCCTTCCTCACTTATCTCAAAGTAGGTGGAAAAGCACATCATGTGGACACCTTTCTTTAAAAAAATTGTTCACTGCTGGCCTCTACTGGGTTCTTAGCTTCCTATCATACAGCCTTGAGGTGAGAAATTGTGCTGTACCTCCAGTAATCCCCCAGAGATGGTCTACACCTCACTTGACAATGTGGGCAGCAATTATTTGGCACCTACTGTTCCCTGAGTCTCAGCAGAAACTCCCGCACATGTGAACATGGAGTTCCCCTTTAGCATCCGTCACCAGTGGATGAATGCTAGTTTGGAGGAGACAAAGAGCATTGTGGGAAATTCCCTAGAGGGCTGCTTAGGGGGCGGAACAGAAAGGGTCTGACCCCCAGGGAATGGAATTTGGGCTTCATGGTGTAGATAATAGGAAGTAAGGAGTGTTTCTCTTTCCTTTTCTACATGTAGATAAGCACAGCCTCAGTTATGGTCTTGTCCTCACCTTCCCTGACCTCTCTCTTTCCCAGGGTCAGGTAGGCCCAGAGAGCCCTCCGAACATTTTGTTTAAAGTAGAAAAGGAGAGTAGCAAACATGTGCGTGCGTGTGTAGGGGTTAGACAGCAGTAGGGGACATAAGACCAACCACCAAGCCAAGAAGAAAAGTAAAGGAAAAAAAAAAAAACATTCCAGTGAGCCGAGAGAAAAGTCGCCCCTGCCATGCCTCACACACTAAATGGGGACGCCTGGCGCCTGCAGTGGGGTCAAGTGAGGTCAGAGGAGCTTATCTCTCCGTGCGCCTGGAATTAAGGGCATCCTGGGTCAGCTGCAGAGCCGGAGGCTCCCGGTGTTCTCCTCTCCGTAAGGCCAGTCAGGATCTCAGGACTGCGGTGCAGGGAAGATAGTGGTTTAGATCTTGCACTATGAAAAGAGAAGCTGTGGATTGCTTCTCTGGTTGAGGGAGGCTCTCAAGAAAAGACACAAAGAATAATTGTCGGATTGTTTGTATGTCTCTTTAAGGGTCAGTTCTCAGTGTAAGGTCCCTGAAGCAAAACAAACAAAATTACTCCTGAAAACCTCAACAGACCTGCTTCAATTACAGGCCCCAAAATCCTGATTCTGAGTTGAGGACTAGGAGAGACGCCATCGGGGCCGTGAAGTGCCGATCGTTCAGAGGAACCCCGAAATCGGAGTGCTGCGTACCAGCGGCCTGGGAGAGCCCGAGGTCCCGGTGTGTTTGCATTCATTAAAACTTTTGCAGGAGGGCTGCGCTAGCATCGACCGCCCAGAGCGGCTGGCGCGAACCCCAGCTTGGGCACAAACAGCGCGGCACTGCCACCTTGTGGGCGTCTGTGGCCGCGGCACCGCTCGGAGAGCTCAGGCAGCGGGGCGGGCGGCGGAGAACCCGGGGTCCTGCAGGAACTCGCTGCAGAGCGGCAGCCCGCGGGGGCGGGGTCCGGAGGCGGGGCGCGCCAGCGCCGATCACGTGGGTTAGCAACAGGCCACAGCCAATGGGAGTGCGAGTCAGGTGGTGCGTGTGCACCGCCCGCCGGAGAGGTCGGCCGGCAGTGGAGGCATCTGTGCGCGGGGGTTGAGGAGGGCCGGGAAGGGGTGCCACCGATCGCAGTGCCTCGGGTCCTGGAGCCCCTTGCCGCGGAGGGGCGAGCAAGAGATCGAAAATAGGACTTTCTCGCTCGCACGTTCCAAAGCAGTGATCCCGGGGGCAAGGGGCGGCGGCAGGGTAGGGAGCGGAGGGAGAGCAGGCAGGGAGCCCGCCCGGAGGCGGGGGCCGGCTACCCCCGTTTCAGTCACTTGTTGCTGGGCCAAAGACTTGGGACTGAAACTGCCTCTTGTATCCAATAAGGGGGTTAAAACAAAGAGAACAGTTAAGTTCCTGGCAGTGGCCGGTTTGTGTGGGCAACCTCGCCCAGCCTGTACCAAGCAGTTAGCGAAGATGGTCACCATCCTTAGCGCCTCACAGAACCAAGCAAGCCTTGGCCCCAAGAGGCCCAAACAAGAGGCCAGTCGGGAATTGGGTCCAAAGAGAAAGGCAGCCTAGTAGTTGTCTTAATAATTGTTAAGTGGAAAAGCCACATCCAAACGTCCATCTAGTAACTTGCGCGGTAACCCCACCCTGTTGACATAAACCAGCCCACCCCTGGACGCAGAAAAGACCACAGCCGTTCACCAGAAGTGCGTCCCAGGATATGGGCAAAACCAGGGCCAACGGAGACAAGCCTGGTTTCCATCAGATTCTCACGCTTCTGGCTTCATGGTCAGGCACACACTTCATCCCGTTAATAAGGGATCTCTCCCTCCCCCTCACCTCCTCCCCCCTCCTAGCACCTTAGGCAGATGAGGATGGGGTTGCCTTGGCAACGCTGATTCACCACACGGAAGCTGGCAATTGTTGTTGCCCTTTCTCTCTCTCTCTCTCTCTCTCTCTCTCTCTCTCTCTCTCTCTCTCATTACCTTATGATGTTCTCTTGGAAGCTCTTTTACTTCTTTTGTTGTTTGGGGGTGACCTTGTGTTTTCTTCCTCTGAACTGAATCCAGGGAGCAGACAGCCTCAGAAGGGCATCTATCTAATAACGTTGTCCTGCCTCAAGGCACTTTGACAGACTATAAACTGTGATACTGTTGTAAGGTGAGACAAAAATATCTCAACCTGCAGGATCTAGCCATCCTGTTTTGAAAGTTCCATAGGGAAAGATATTGCACAGTACTCTTTGATAATCCTACAAATGCGAACCACCCTGGCTACGTGATAATAAAAACTTTCTGATCCCAGGTTTTATTTGTTTCTGTTTAAGCTCATTCAGGGCTAGAGGGCAATTGAACATCTGCCCAGCAGCTTATGGGCATAATGTGCATTTCCCTCCATCAGGAACAGAGGTTAGTGGTGCCAGCTGCCACTGGGAGCTCTACCTGGTGCCCAGGTACCATGCGGATTTGCCAGGGCGACTTTGAGTAGGTGATCCACTCTGTGTCCTATTTTCTTCTTTTACTCCAACACTGCCAGCTGAGTTTTTTGATTCATTCAGTGAACAGGCCTTGTGCACTTACTATGTGTGAAGATGAATCTATAGTTGATAGTTATGTTTATGCAAATTTGACATAGTATTGGATTTTTAAACATATACTCGGGTTCTTGACAAACAAAGGGTTTTGAAAATGGCATGAGGATTCAACAAATATTTATTGAACTCTAACTAGGTGACAGACCTTTGTTTAGGTATGGGACATAAGGCTTTGCTTCAAGGAATTTGCAAAGATGAAATGAACTCATGAGGAAAGGAAGTGAGAATGGATCAACCTATTTCCATATTCCAGGAGTAATTCACCTACCCCACGTTAGTTGATTGTTGCTCTCTCTTATTCTGCTCCCTCAAACTTCTCCCTTTTGGTTCTTCACTCTTTTGAGGACTTTTTTGATCATGGAGCAATAAAGCTACCCACATGTTTAATATTAAATAATGTGATGAGATGGGAAAAGTCACAGGCTGGGAAGAAACATATACCTGGTTCCAGCCCTGGCTCTGCCACTTGATGAAACCCCTAACTTTCTGCAGATCTCATATAAGATTTGAATCTTGGTTCCCTTATCGGGTAGTCCTTGTTTGCAACCCCACAGAGTTAGATTCAAGGGCATGGTTTTCTCATCTGTAAATTGAGGGGTTTAAACGAGATTTAAGGTTTGCAAACTCTTTTTGGAAATGAATTTGTCTTTTAAAATAAAATCTAATATAAAACCCCAGCATATAAAACGAATGAAGACACACTTGTCCTCATAGCCCTAAAGGAGAGGCTCTGAGTCCTACATACATGCTCTCTTCCCCTGTCTCTAAAAAGCCCGTGAGGCACCTTTGTGAAACCCTAGGTGTTCCACTGCACACAGGGTGAAAGCCACTGCTAGATGATTAGAACTTTCCAGTTCTAAAATTCTAAAAATCAAAATTTGCTAACATTGTATATTTCTATGATGAAATTTAACCCTTGTTTTCTTCCTTCGTTTATGAATATGTTTTGGGAGATAGACACTAGCTTTACTGAAGCCAAAACACATTTCATTACTCTCTCTCTATTTGGGAAGCCAATCTTTCTGCCACAAAGTGAAATTAGGTTTTGACGGAGCATAGTATTGTGTAATGAGAAAAACATCAGACTGGGAGTGAGAAGGCATGCGTTTTAACCCTGGCTCTCTGCTCTTAACTATCTCCACAACTTTGAACAAGTCAAGGAACTTTACTAACCTATCCAAATCTATAAAACTAGAAGGCTGGGTGGCTTCCTAATCATAGGCATGGGATAATTTCTGGACCCCATGCCAGGATGAGTTTCTTTAAATTAAATAACTCTCAGATTTCACCCTGCCTTACAGGCCAAGTCACTCCATCACACTTTCTTTAATATGTATACTCACCCTATTTAGAGAGGAAGGGGAGGAGAAGAAGACAAATTAGGTTGTAAATGACACCACCAGGACATCAAGCTAGAAATATCAACTGAATCATTGTTTTGTTTGCACAGGTGGTGTGAGCACAGGGTGTGCCTTAACCCCCAACTCACCCAGCAGAAGCCACATCTCCATTAATAAGGATTCTGCTAGGCATTAAACACAGGATGGTGTTTGTGAGGGCAAACCAGAAAATCCCAGAGTTTGAAGAATATTTAAAGATTACAGTTTGGATTAAGGACCCAGGACCTGGGGTTAGACAAGAAGGCATGACCCCACAAGGGACAACAGCATGATTCATTGCCTTCAAGTGTGCATGTCCTGGGAAAAGGTAACAGGCCTTGCTGGGAATCCAGGGCACTTTACGGGTGGACACAAGAACAACAGCTCTGGTCATGGCTGCGGCTTGGTTACAAGTTAACTTTATGGGTCACTGAGTGTCTGGAAACAGACTATAAAAAGAAGAAAGGGTGGCCCAAGCAGCTTTGTGTTGGAAATGGCTGTGACCAGTTGCTTCTGGATGGGAGATGTATTGACTGCAATAAAACTTGATGGGCTCAGTACTTGTCTGTTAAGGCTGGAATCGGAAGTAAACTTTGGACCTAAGTAATTGGTAGGAAGCTGTGCTTAAGAGTGGGAGCAGAGGGGATTTTATCCCATGTGGTAAACAATATGGTATCCAACTGATACACATGATCTGCCTTCTTGGTGACCTTTAATCCTACAATCTTATCGGCAGATAGACCTTCTAGATTAATCTTATAGTTCAAACAAGTTGGTACAGTTTGACTTTCACTATACTGACTTTTAAAAAAACACGTTGATTTTGGAACAGCAAAACATTTAAGGTAAAAATAAACGTGAACTTTTGAGAGTGGCTATCCTTAACTGTGGCTGTTGGGGGGCAAACAATACATTGTCTTTTATGTTAACTTTTATCCAACCGTCAACTCAAACATTAGCATTCTTCAGATAGTCAACAATTATTTATTAAACACATACTTGCACATAATCTGGTGTTATAGAACATACCATTCAAAGTTGTAGGAGGCAAATTAAACAAGATTATGCCAGAAATATCTTTTAAAATACACATCATTTTTTTCACTTGATTTTTTTTTTCAAGGTTTGAGGGAGGCATGTTGCAAATTTGACTCCACGTACAATGCAGAAAGGCATTGAACCAAGTTTCAGGAGCCCAAAGAGCTCATCCTGACTCATTTTCTATAGCTGTGTGGCAATCAGAATGTAACATTCACATCTCTGAGCCTCAAGTTTGTTCATCTGAAAAATGAGGGAAGATAACTGGATCATAGTCTGCGTCACAAACTTAACTATAATAATAGCTCATGTTTACTGAGTCAAGCACTTTACATTCTTTATCAATTATTCCTCAGAACATCCCTGTGATGTATGTATTATTTTTTTCCCCACTTTTCAGGTAAGGAAGCTGGGCTTCGAAAGATTTTGCAACTTGTCCAAGGTCACAAAGTAAGTAGCAGATCTGACATTTGACTCTAATTGTACCCCTGCTCCCAAGTTGTACTCACCCATTTCACATTAACGAACTGCCTTAGAGTTCATACAGAAAGAAAAACAACTTATCTTTTTCACTTTGACTTCCTCAGAGCTACTCATAGAGATCACTCCTCTGTTGGTTACTACTTTATAATCTTTAGAGAGTCACTCATAAGTGGTTGCTGAAGCAGATGAGGGCAGAAACATCTACCCAGAGAGAGGGAGGTAGTTCATGGGACAGCGTGCCCAACACTGTGCAAATTGAGTAGGTGATTAGACTTTTGGCTAGTGCTGTGCCCCAGCATTCAGAATCCAGAAGGCAACAATTGTCCAGAAAAGACCTAGGTAGGAGAGACAAGGGGAACCCAGTGATGCCTCAGACCTTCCTGTCACTTCTCACACGCCCCTTAGGCCAAGCTTGGCTTCTGAATCTCCCAGTAGGTGTCCAGTTATCACAATGCCATGCATGTAGTTGGGCATAGCTAAGAAATAACAATGGAACCCTCTTTTCCGGGAACGTGTGGTGTCCAGAAAGGGGGATGGGGAAGCCCAGTTTGGTTTCTGGTTCCCCCACACCTGGGGTCACTGTTCCTTCGTGATCCCCTACAAACTGTCCACATGCTCCGTCAAGTGAAACCCTACTTAAGACCCGCATGCCAAGCGACCAAAGACTTGGTGTCCCTGGAATGAAGTGATCCTGCTGATGCAAACAGAATCTCCACATCCCTTGGGGAATGTTTGATTGCCACAATGTTTAAAACAAAAATGAGCAATTTATACAGGGAGGGACAATCACGATCCAGGGATGGATTACACACAGTCCC
>NW_017731719.1:1577792-1592762 GCF_001890085.2 Hipposideros armiger
ATATAATATAAACCCCCATCAGCTCCCTGAGGTGATAATTACTATTTGGGGAATTTCTCTGGAGGACTGAGTGAATATTCCACTGGAAAGAACCTGACTTAGGTGCTAGGAGACTGAGAATTGATTCTAGCTCTGCCCCTAACTAGATGTGAACTTACAGACAAATTACTTCACCTCTCTAGTTCTGTGGGAAGCAAGGGAGCAAAATTAGATGATAGCTTTCTAAGATTCCTTCCAGCTCTAAAATTCAGTCTTTGTGCAACTCCCACGAACAAAAGCAGGGATTCCCTCCCGTATAAAAACACTGGATCTGTTGGGAGGAACGGTAAAGGAGCCTCAGAACTAGAGGCTAAGCCAAGTCCCCTGGAAGCAAGCACATAAAAAGCAGGCAGGGGCAAAGGCTGCTGCCTTATTCCCAGGAAATTCCCTGGATGGATTCCAGGGAGAGGGAGCTGTTCCTGGTTCCCTCATGAAGCACACACTGAAGATGGATGCAGTGGGATTCTTTGGGGTATGACATTGAGTAGACCCATTTATTATCCTCTGATTCGGCCAGGAATGCTTTCATCAAGAGAAGGGACAGTTTTGGTTTGGTTTGGTTTGGTTGGTTGTTTGTTTTTAGTGCAGCAAGGATGAGAACTTCAATAAGAATGATACCTCTGGTGAGAAGAGACCCACCTTCTATCCCAGTGGCACTAGAGGCTGCTGGCAGGGCTCTCGCGCCCCCGTTTGTGGTGATGCGAGCAGTAAGTCAACACGTGCACCAGCAACAGCCTGGCCTCTTGGAAAAGCTGACCCTTGGAAACGCTTCTCTGTTGAGATGCAAGATAGCAACAATGTAAGCAGCCGCATCCAAAAAGGCTGACCTAACAGAATGTTCCAGTTTCAAAGGGAATATAGGAGCCCCCCAGATCCCAGGTAGAGGGAGAGAGAAGCCTTAGGAGGAAGGAAGGGGTGTTCCAGTGAGTCCGCATGTGGATGATTCACATGCAATGCTTGTTCTCATTTTCCCTACAATTCATGTTCAAGGGAGGGGATTTACATTAAAGCCAGAGTCCGCTAAGCCACCCAGCAGCAGGGCCTTGACATCCCCTCTATGTTGTTTCTCCATAGCTTCCCACAGTGTAACATCTAGCTTCCACAACAGTGATTGAGTGGAGATAGAGATAGAGATAGGGAGAGAGAGAGAGCAGGCCAAAAAGTCCAAGACAGAAGCCACAGTCTTTTGTAGCCTAACCTTAGAAATCACATGTCATTGCTCCACCATATTCTATTTAATCACACAGACCAACTCTGGTACAGTGTGAGAAGTGGTTACAGTGTGTGAACACTGGGTGTGAATTCCAGGAAGTGGGGATTGAAGGCTAGCTACCACAATTACCATGAGGCCTTTTAGACCCTCAGTTTCCTGGGTCCAGCCAGCTTATTGGGGTTTCCCGCTTTCTCCTCTTCATTCATCTCTTCCCCTCAAAACAGTGAACTCTTTCCCCTTACCCTTGTCTTCTGTCTATTTCTACAGGGTCTCACCTACCCCAAACAGGCATTTCCAGAGGCAGTTCTCTCTCTAAGAGGAATTGTTAGTAAATCTTTTAAGAAATGGCAAGTTTTTTTTATCCTGTTTTATAGTTTATGTACGTATGTATTTATCTATTGGTCCATGATAACAAAAGGAAAAACTTTAAATACGTAAAACGCTGACTGCTCCTTAAATTCTTCTCTCAAATTCCCCACTCCCTACCCAGGATCACAGTGCCCTTTTCCTGTGAGAACTATTTAGTCCTTGGAAGCTAGTGAGTTTGCTTGTCCCTGTGTGCATTTCCCCCTCCTGTTTCCCAGGCCTCATTCAATCCATGCTATGTAGAAAGGCTCTTAAATTGACCGAGTTTGGGGAGAGAAACCAGAGGGTAACTGCCCATCTATGCCAGGTGGGGACACTGTGAGCTTCATTCGTAATAACATAAATGGAGGTGGCTGGGCACGGCCAAGTCGTTTCTCTGAGACACTATTTCATGAAGGTGTTGTGAGAATTAAATGAAATAACAGAGTTAAAGTGCCTGGAGTGGCACTTGGTACCAAGTAAGTGCTCGATAGCTGTTAACTATTGTTCTTAGATAAATGACGCAGATGTAAATAAGCTTTGGTTATAAACAATTATTATATCAGTGACATCCACAAACTTAGATTGTTACAAAGTTTCATTTTCCTCTTACTACCTCAAATTACCAATATCTTGGTGTAGATTTCCCAAGGAATACCTTTATTTTCTTAAAGCACAAAAATCCCTTATGTTGAGAGGAAAGAAAATATACAGTGGAAGATCATTGATCCAGGATGTCCAAGACTTAATTTTTATGTTTGCATAAACTTAGCCAATATTATTGAGCATCTACTAAGTTCCAGGCACTACTCCAGGGACCAAGTACACAGGATACAAAAACACCCAAAATCCATGTCCTTGTGGAGCTTGTGTTTTTGTAGGTACAGACTGGCAATAACACATAAATATATACAAGGCTAAGAAGAAAAATAAGCAGTGAAGCAGAGTGACAAGATGGCGTACTATATTAGATCTGTCAGCTGCAGAAGGCCTTTCTGATAACGCATCCCTGTATTAACTTATTTTCACAATTTAGACCTATTGGCTCCAAAGAGTACAATAATTAAAAAAAAGATGTTTTACCAGGTAAAGAATGGCATGTAATGTAAGAAATAAGAAATGGTAAGGAATAAAGGCATTAAAAAGGGTATGCCTTAGAAAACACTTTATACAATATACGCATGTCATTTGAATCCTCCACAGAATGTATTAACAATCTGTCATCAGTCTGCATTCTTTGAATGCATCAAGGTTTACTTTAAAACAAAAATAACATGTTAAAAAAAAAAACCCAAAATACTTAGTGATGGAAACAAAATGAATATATGTCATTTTTCAATTCTTTCCTGGAAAATTGAGATATTCGATGTATACTCACTTCCTTAACAAATGGCCTAAACAAACAAAAAAATAAAATAAAAACATTTTCTAATGAAAAATACATGAAATTTTTCTTCACTGGGAAATCCTTATTGATTGCATGTGGAGGAATGGCAAATTTACCATCCTCAAAAGGTGTTGTTATGACATTCATAGATGGAAGGTAAGAGGAGACAACAGCTCTTTTGCAAAGAACTATCTGTATCACTGGCAAACCCTTCCTGTGCTTTTCTTTCCAAATTTCTTTCTCATCCTCATTACCTGATGAGTCGTTTTTGATCTGCTCAATACTACCCACACGACCTGCCCACATGGAATTACTGTGAGGTTTCTCTCCTTGTGGGACCATCAACACACACAATGTGCCTTACTTAACAAACTGTTCTTGGTATTGGTATTTAAAAAACAAATGGGGCTGGCCGAGTGGCTCAGTTGGTTAAGAGCTCAAGAGTGTGAGCTCTGAGCAACAGGGTCGCTGGTTCGATTCCTGGCCCGAGCTGAGCTGCCTCTGAGCTGCCAACAGGTAGCAGGATGGCTCAGCTAAAAAAAAAAAAAAAATTAATAAAAAAAAATAAAAAAAATAAATGAGAGCTTTACATTTTTATCATTTGGCATTTTTCTGTGTTTAGACATCTACATAAGCAATCAACTATAGTAATATTTCTATCATGTTAATGATTTTATGATTAACAAAGCCCTCTCCTATATTTTAACTCATTTAATCTTGTGAAAAGATAGAGGTTGGAATTGCTAGCTGATCGATCACCAAAACCATTTCCTGTTGTCCCTGGACACATTGCTAGACTAAATTTCCCAGCATCCCCTACACTTAGTCATAGCCATGGACTGAGCCACTTCCTGGTTCATAAAAACTTCCCCCAGGAGTTCCTCTGTACTCTTCCCCTTCCACAGCAAACCTGTGAAGGTGGAGGAGCCACAAGATGGAGTTTGGGCTCTAAATCTCCACATCGAGCAGAGTTACCTGAGTGTTAGAAAGACCCATTTTGGGAAAAAATAAAAAGTCTATTGCATTACACTACAGCTATGTAGGGATTTTCTGTGATGGTAGCTAGCGTTACCTTAATAATGCATATTTCTCCAGTGTTTTATTGCTAACACAACAGCTTCATATATTTTATTTCATGTGAGATACCTGGGAACAAGTACTATTTTTTATTATCCTCCTTTTCAAATAGGACAAACTAGGCTCTGCGAGGCTAAATAATGTACCCAAGGTCACAGAGCTGTTAAGAGTTGGAATTAGGTATATGATTTAGATCTAGTCAGACCCAAACCCTGTGGTCTTTCCACTAAATCATGATAATTTCCCAAGTTGTTAGCGATTACATTGATCCTAACCTTCTAGGTCATTCTGTAGGTGCTGTGTTGGGGGAAATTCTTTATCAGCATGCATTTGCTGCTAATATTTTACAGGGTCTGAATTGAAGAATTAAACCTAGCTTGTAGTCACTTGCTCATTGCCCATAGGGCTGCATGTATAGTGTTGTCCCATTGGTCTTTGGTGGGATGCCATCTATCTTCTGGCTAGGCAGTTTCCTGGACTTCTTTTCCTAAAATCCAATAGAAACATGTCAGCCTTTTCATTCTGCCCTACTTTAAAAGAAAATGCTTGCATCTTTTAAATAATCATTGACTAAATATTCAGTGCCCACTAGGTGCAAAGTGTATGGTGCTGTGAGGGATTTAAAAATAAACAAAACACACAACTTAGTGGCTAAGAGGGTCGACTGTAATAAGTGCCTGAATTTAAATTCTGGTTCCACTACTTACTAGCTGTGTGACCTTGGACAAGTAACTTAACTTCTCTGTTCCTATGTTTCCTGACCTGTGGAATAGATAATATTAATACCTACTCATGAAGATGTTATGAGGAATAAATGAAACAACGCATATAAAGCACTCAGAATGGCACATGGCACCAAGTAAGTACTTGATAGCTGTTAAGTATTATTCTCAGATAAATGAAATAGATGTACCTAAGCCTTGGCAATGAGCAATTATTATATAAGTGCCGTCCACAAACTTAGATAGTTTTAAGAGTGCATTTCCTCTTACTATCTATGATTACCCATATCTTGGTGCAGTGTACTAGTGATTTTCCACTCTCAAATCTTTTCTGTAATCAGGTACTAAGGGAAGAAACACACACACACACACACACACACACACACACACACACACACACTTTTTTTCTGTGCCAGGCACTACACTAAGCACGTCTGGGTTTCTGGTTTTGTTGTGTTGTATTTAATCCTCACTACAACTCAATTTCCCATTTGCAGATGAAGCCCCTAGACTTCAGAGAAGACAGTATGTACTACGTATCAGACCTGGGATTCAAAACCTGCTCTGCCCTGCTCCAAAGCCTGAGCTTCCAAGCCTTAAGCTAATCCCCTTGCTGACCAGCTCTGTGATTCTAGGCTAGTCTCATAAAAGCCCCAGAATTTCACAACCTTCTAAGAATACAGCCAAGAAAGAAATCATTTGTTTAACATGCTCCAGAATCTAGGAAATGAGGGGCCTTGATATAAACAACGCCGTTTCTCTGCAAAGTGCAGAGGGCCCTTGAAAAGTGTATTTTAATCACGGGTGTCATATTTTATGATTGTGTCTGTTTGTATTTAGTACACTTGTTATCCTTGATGTTTTTGCCCCGAGGACATCCAACTGAACAAAATTGCATACATCTTTGTGGATTACCCTTTCTGCATCCATAAGTTATCTGCCCTTTTAAAATGATTTGCACTAAAACACCAAGTGCTTTTTCTAATGGCAATAGACAGCCCTTGTTTTTTGATGCAAATTACTTCTCCCCACTTTCTCCCCAGCCCAGAGCTAAACGTGCAGCAGCAGCAGAGGGCTCTGTGCTTCCAGAAGCAATTGAAGCTCAGCAGTTGGGAGATGCACAGTGACTTAAAGCCCCCTCCTTGATGTTAGGAAAAGCGAAATGAGCTGTTGGAAAATGATGCGGTGTGCTGAGCAGGGGTGTTTTAAGGGCACTTACAGTCTTCACCTCTCTTGTTTTGAAGAAACTAGCTTCCACTCAGGCAGTTTTGTGTTTGTGTGTAAAGATTAAACTGTTGAGTATGTAAAATCATAAGCATAATCCATTGGATCACAAGGTTTCGTTTTCTCCTGGAGGTAACAGGCTGGGCTATTTTTTTCCCCCACTTTGATAGTATTCCTGAACTCTATCCATGGTGACTCTCTGCTTGATGCTGGCACTTAAGTTTGTGATGTTATGAGTCACTAAGTGTGTGTCTTCATTTAGCTACTTTCCTCTGAATAAAGAAGCCAAATGTTAGTTCAATATAATAATAGATTTGAATATTGAAGTTGGAAAAGGAAAATAAACACTGCTCCCAGAAAGAAAACTTGAGAATTGCCATCTCTTGGCTAAAAATAAATATATTTCTCACGATAGTCCTTTTTTACATATAACTGACTTTGGAAGAAAAATATATTGGAAAAGAACCATTATCATAAGACTAATGAGATGTTTGAGAAATGGGCTCTGCGGGCAAAAGGCAGCCCATGGAAAGAATTATGCATGACCTTAATTGTTGTTAGGATTATAATTAATAATTACAGTTCATTCTTCAGCAGTAATTGCTTCAGGGTCACTTCCAGCAAAGTTCTGGCCAGAGCACCCAGGACAGTGGGCTCCCTGCCTTAGCAGTTGGACAGCACAGTCCCTTTGTGGTGGGAATGGAGACGAGTTACCCTGGGGGGATGTTAAATCATTTGCAAACCATTACACGATCTACACGCTGGTGGAGCCAGGAGTCCTCGAGCAGCTTTCTCATGCATTCCGCACGCCAGCCTCCCATGCATTCCGCACTGTCCACGTGTCCTCATGAGCACCACAACCTGGCCTCGCAAGACACAGACATGCCACCCGGGCAGCTGCTGCTCTGGCAGCATCTGCCCTTGGTCATTCTGGGCATCTGAGTGAATCCCACTCTAACCTAGTGGTTCTCAAGGTGTGTTCTGCAGAGTACTCGCATCCTGATCCCAAGGGAGAATGTTGAAAATGCGAATTCCAAAACCATGCACCCTCAATGGGCCCTGTGAAAATGCACTTAATAGTCACCTTCCTGCCTCCCCGATTCTAACGCATGCAAACCACTCTGCTAATTACATGAGTCATTTACATTTCCACCTCAGACTTCTCTCACTCCTGCCTTTTCTTCTCCAGCATCTCTTTTCCCATAGCTCACAAAGATTCCCAGAAAAAAAAAAAAAAGATGAAGGCTCTGATAGTCTCTGGTCCTCCCCTAAAAGCCTCCCTTCTGCTCAGCGTCACTCCCTAAACTCTTTCCCATTAGCAGACTAAAGGGCATTTGAAATTCCACCCTTCCCCTCTCCCACTTTAAAAGCAAATGCCTGCATCTTTTAAATAATCATTCTTCTATCTCGCTGTCCTCTCTTCTTGACTTTTTGGCATGATGACAATCAGAGTACAAAGCCAGGCTTTCCCCCTGCTTTCAGGAGGCAGGGTCCCTGGGATCAGCCAACACAGCTTCCTGCTAGGACCCAATACCTGCTAGCTACGCCTTCCCACCCCACACCACCACTACACCATGCTGTAGATAGCAGCCTCTACTCTCTCTGGGCCATTCCAGGCTCTATCCTCAAAGGAGGAATAGGCTTTATGTTGGGACCAGCATATAAGAACACCAAATGTGTGACTGTGCCAATCTGATATCAACTCCCGCGTGTGGTCCTGTCTGCAGTTACACACGAACTACAGACAGCGTAAGAAAGTTCTGCTGCTGGCAGTGGGAGTCACATTCTTCTGCACTCTCAGAGACAATCCGTGTGGGATGGACAGATGACTTCTTGGTACTGAGTCCCCAGAGAGGCTTCTATCTATAGGCCGTGAGGACGGAAGAGCGATCTGGCTGGCTGGATCTTCTCAAACCCCTCAAAGCCCTTTGGGTGACAGGGGCAATAGAAGTTCAAAGGATGGCCCTTAACTTATTTTTAAAAACCTTTCAGCCTGCACATGAGTCATGAATTTTAAGAACCATGAATGTTAAGATCAGGGTTGTTCCCACTTTTCTCTCTATTCCCAGAGCTAAGACTCCACTGGCTCTATGAAATGGAGCCTGAGGAAAGAGCCATCTGCGTTTTGGCACATAAGGCAGCCCTTAGTGCATTCCATTTTGTTTCTGGAATTGCGATCCCACCACCCCAGAGAGAGATCTTTTTCCTTTATGGAATAGAATCCTTACTATTTTTCATACCGGTCCCATGAGATAAAAAAGAAGACGACTGACAAAAAGGTTGAGGGCCTGAAATTTGACCTCACATTCTATTTGGGACGAGATGAATTATGTAGGAGAGATTTTACAGTGCGCTGTTTCTGACCCAAATAGCAAACGAATATTATCCTTTTTTGCTCCCATTGCTAAAGCAAGAAACAGCTGTGTGCAGCATCTGGAAGAGTGGTTCCGACCTTGTTGTATCCTATTTGATTCCCACTGGCTTTTAGGTTTTCCATAAGTGATTGAGTAGAAGTTCTCAGTTGGAAATAGCAATAAAGTCTTCCATAAATTCTTGGTTAGCACCAGCTTCAGGCAGCTCACTGGATTCTCATTCTTCAGTCTGGAGGTTTGTGAAGGCTGGCTGGCCGAAAAGAGAGCCTGGCTCCTGTCACAGAGAAAGCCACACGGCTAGCGTCTTCTCTTGGTCCTCGCTGGCAACCACAGCGTACGTAGTTTCTCTTCTCAGCCACTGTCCCTCTTACGGTCCCTCCAAATTCCTTTTGGCCTCTGAATCTCCATTTCTCCATTTATTAAATGAGGAGAGTAATAGATTCTGCCTCTAAACACCCAGGACAGTGCTTAGTACAGATTCATTTTTATGTGTCACTGCAGCAATCACTGCTTAAGAACTACTATTAATCATTCACTTAAAATAGAATAATGAAAAAGTTGAATATTTATTGAGAGACAGTGGTAACATTTTACCTGTTTGTGGTGTTTAGTCCTCCAAACAGCCCTATGAGGTAGGTATTATAATTCCATTTTATGGGAAAAAAAAATTAAAGTTTTGCAAACTTAGGTAATGGACTGAGGGACTCTGCTTCCAAATGGTGAAGCAGGGGCTGTGCTCACCAGAACCTGTGCCCTTTCCAACATTCAACAAGATCCAGTCTCGAAAGCTTATGGTGCTTTCTGGACGCTGGGGATTCGGGAGAGACAAGATGGAGGAAAGCTCAGTTCTCACAGACTCACTATAACTCCCAAATCCTTAAATGGCTGGTGATAAGGTCGTTGGAGGGATGTAATGAGAGAGCCATGCTCAGCTGCCCATCACGCCCCTGGAAGACGGTTTCCCAGTCCTCTGCTCGTGTGACGTCAGCCTGCCTGAATCCTCTCCCAGAGCTGGGTACTGTTATACTCTCAGCTTCATTTCTATCCATTGGTAAAGCAAGAGCTCAACCCAGACCAACTGCCTATCAAATCGGCTTGGAAAATTCATGTCTAATTGAACATGAACCTCCTTAGAAAGCCTGACTGGAGGATCTCTGCTCCTAAGAACCTAATTTCTGAAAACTGGAGAGAAAGGAAGCCAGCTGTCACCATGCATTAAGAAAAACTGAGAAAACCAACCCAGTATGGATTCAGACTCTATCAAGCCTCCAGCACATGCTGCTCATGGGCAGCAAAAGCCACCTCACCTTCAAAAAGTGAGCAAGAGTTTGGGTCTTCTAACATGTACCTTCCTATCACATCTCCAGGGTCAGATTGGTGATAATTTGACTCCAACTAATAATGACATAAGGGGATTTTGCAAATTTATAATTTCCAAAGGGCACATCAGTTGATATCCTATAAATTTCTTAACTCTGTTACTTTCATTAAGGAGCTATTTTTGTTCCCAAGTGAGTCATTAGCATTTCCTCCATTTTGAATAATTTAATTCATGTTATCGACTGTTACCGAAGGTTGTCGACAACACTGATGGGAAACTTGAAGCTCTTGCTTTTAGCCAGTCTCTCACCAGAAGAAATGTTGCCAATTCCAATCGTGTTTAAAGGATTTTAAATGTGTTTCCTATAAACATTTCCAAAACTGTAATAAATGAAGGGTGTTTTTCATGTCGCAGAGGGTAGTCTTAACTTCAAAACAAAATATAGTACCACATTTTATTCAGTTGGGGCTCTTTTAATAACCCAAAGCCATGGTCCTAACTGAACCAAACCTCAGTTTATCTATACCAAATATGTTTCTTCCCCTCTACCATCACCAGCCGTTGTTTCCTCTGGGGCCAAATGAAGAAGTTTATCTTCTGTTCTTTGGCAAAAGAGGCCACAGACAAACGGATAGACGACTGCACTGTCAAAACTGCAAACTCATTATAACCTTCTGGGAATAGTGGAATCAAGTCATTTTAGGACCTTTTTTCCATGAAGTACAAAAGTTTCTGAGGGGTATGTAAGTAAAGGGAAGCATAAATGAAAAGGGAAGATATTTTCTGTGTGATTGATGAGGGAATAAACATTTCTAAATTAATGTTACTTTTCAGAAAAGGAAAATGGGGAATGGGATTGAAAAGGTATAGTATATTGTGAAATTGTCTTTCTACCAGAATTTCAACATCCTTTCCAAATGTTTCATGGCAAGTAAAATGGGGCATCTCCCCTCCTGTCATGAAGCTGAGCAACACTGATGGACCCTGGAAGACAAAAGAAAAGGTGCAAATTCTGTTTTCCTTTTCTGTGCTACTTCTTTGATTGATTTTCATGGAAATGTTAACAAACAATGGAATTTGCCAATGTCACTTTAGTACAGATCATATCTTATTCTTTTCTGTCAAATGAGATGGGGCAGAGGGGAGGGACAGGTAAGAAGTGAACCTGGGAGGGAGAAAGAACAATGTCCACAAATGTGGGTGTAATCAACTCAGGCTGTGGGAGCCAATGAGAACGTTGTTAGGCCCAGATATAAATATTTTGTCCCTGTCTGCAAGGCACTGTAGTTTATTGCAGGAACCGTAGTTTATAAATTCTCAGGCAAGTGTTATAAACTTAAGGACGTAAGTTGGACCCCTTCCCATTCCAATAAGCAGTCACAGGTGTGGTTTTCACGAAATTGTATATTTAGGAAGGGAGGGGTTGGGAAGGAGAAGAGAGAATCGCATGTTCTAAGCAAACTGTATTTGCATACATATTATGCATGTACCCAACACACACTTGTGCAAAGATGATTAAATATGTTCTGTGTTGGCAGCCTCTTACTGTGTTTCCTTAAAGTAGAAATAGCAAATAGGTTTGTCTTTCTTTCCAAACCCAATCAATGTGTAGTAACTGTTTGAAACAGTGTGTTGAGAAGGATTCAGAGGTCGTATCTGGGTTTATTCAACAATTTTCATTTTGTGCCTACTATGTCCCATGCACAATGTTGGGCTGCTATATTTTATTACTTCACGGGGGAGGGGAATAAATTCCCATAGAGTTTAGTACAAGTGGTGCTCCCTGGAGTGGTACAACCCCACAGCCCTGAGTGTGAGGCCCTGGGAAGCTGGATAGGTTTGGAAAGCATGTAGTAACCCATTAGTATTGTCTGGCAGGGATCACACAGCACGGGAGGGCAGCAGTGGGGCAGGGACGGGGTATTGTGCAATGTTTGTGTCATATATTTGTCATCACTGGTATAGAACCATCAAAAACATGCTCACCTTTCCACGTTACCAACTAACATACTTTGTGCATCTGAACACTACAGTGTTGTGTCACGACAGTGTTTACCGTTGGGACAGAGCAATGCAAAAGTTAATAATAAAGTAAAAGAACTGCACTCGTTAATATAGTGGACACCAAAAAGGGTCTTTTGGGTGCTCATGACTGTTCTGCCATCATTTTTATCAAAGACCAGGACATATTGAAATTCCCTGTACTTTGAATTTGATTGTTTTCCCTCTATTCCCAAGTACCTGTTCACTTGAATATCCTTTTAACTGTTCTTTCAGGGTATTCATTGACACCCATTGAATACTAGAGTGGAAGGAACCTCAAGGGCTTTTTGTGGGTCATTCTGCCACCTTTGGGAGAGTCACATCCAGAGTATGAGGGTCTGTTTTTCCCGGACAGAATTCAAGGTGAGGAGCCCCACAGCCAGCGAGCAGGCTCCAGGCCTCTCTCTTCTCTACTGTATTTGAGGGAAGTTCCTCCAGAGGTGGGAGCTGAGCTATGAGAGAGTGAAGACCATGCACATTAGAATACCCCAGCTTTCTTCCAAACCTTCTATAGTTAGTTTGAGGAGTCAAGCAGCCCAATTTTTTTTTAAGGAAGAGAATGCATGAACTGAACTTGATAGCAGTTCTCCTGACCTGAGCCCATGAATTGCTAGACATACTAGCATTTCCTCTGCTTTTCCCCAAGCCTATTTAAAAGTTATACATATGAAGAGGCCTAACATATTAGAAATTCTTTTGTTGTTGTTGTTGTTTTGCATGACTAGGTCATTTAAGTTGATGCTGGTTCTTCATACAACAACCATTTATTTATAAAGGCTATTAGGCATTTTTTATGCTCATTTATTTAACACGCATTTTAAGAGCTGTGGCCAGAGAGACTCAGGCACATGCCTCAGGAAGCTGGGTGCTCCCTAATAGTCCGAGGCAATCAGGACTGTGTGGTAATTGCTGGGATGGGAGATGTCCAGAGTACTAGGCAAGCAAGAGGGAGGCACCTACCCCTGATGTGACGTTCACGAAAGGCTTCTTAGAAGAGGCAACATGGACACTGATATTTGAAGAACAATTTCTGACCTCCAGCACTGGGTTAGGTTGAGAGGAAAACATGCTAAGTGTCTTAACAATGTATTGGGTTGTTGAAAAAGTCATAATGCATTTTTGCAATGAAAAACATAGAAAAAATATGTCATGACTTTTCCAACAACCCAGTATTTGTCAAATGGTGAAACTTTTTCTTCAAACCAACAGTTCCAATTCTATAATACTTCCTGAACAGTTCATCAGAGGGGCTGGCTGAGTGGCTCAGTTGGTTAAGCGCTCGCTCAAGAGTGCGAACCCTGAGCAACAGGGTCGCCGGTTCGATTCCTGGCCCGAGCTGAGCTCCTGCTCAGCTGCCAACAGGTGGCAGGATGACTCAGCTAAAAAAAAAAAAAAAGCTCATCAGATAAGTGCCCAGACATGTAGGGACAGAGCACTCATCAATGCCCCATTTATAATAGGAGACAGCGGGAGAAAGAGGGAGACAAAAGAGCAAAACCAGCATGGATACTCAACAATAAGAGAGTGGGTAACCAAATCAAGATGCCTTCAGATGACTAGACATAAATGCAGCCATTAAAAGTCATCTTGTAGAACTGTTTTTTGATAGATAAAAATATTTGCAAGAGGTTCCTGAAAGAAAAATAAATCAGACTACAAAAATATGTACCCCTGTCTAGGGGCTTGCCTTCGGTTGAGCAAAGGATGCTCCCTGGACCATCAACAGCAGCATCGTCTGGGAACTTGTTAGAATGTTGACTCTCAGGCCTCTCCCAGACCTAATGAATCAAAATCTGCATTTTGACAAGAGTCCTAAAGGTTCCAAACGCACCCTAACATCTGAGGAGCGCTGGTCTGGACCGCAAACTGCTGTGGCTCAACCTGAAGTTTCCATGGGTCCAGGGCATTGTGAGCGGGGGGAAAAGGGCAATGTATTGAGGGTTTCACAAAGTTAAATATATTTAATTTGTAACCCCACTCTTTATTCTAAGATTATAATCTTGCTTTTATGGGATTAAACGTTCTTTCTTTTATCCAACGGTGCTGATGTGGGGATGGCGGGTTTTGTTTGTTGACGTGCTCTTGTTTCAGTGGCCCTAGATGGTAAAATAAACAGTTGGTACAGCAATCCTATATGTTATTTTTGAAATTTTACTAGGAAATCTGTGAATCATGATGAATGCTGAAACACACTGCTTTCAAGTACCACATTATGTGTGGGTGTATGGTTTGAAGGGGTGTAAATGACATGTAAACAGTGGTTCTTTTTGGGAGGTGGGGCTGCGGACACACAACATTTTCTTTTCTTTACTGAGTTGTCCAAGTTTTCCGTATTTAGCATTAAAAATATAGGTTGATATGGAAACTGGAGGATCCTGCAGAAGGCAGATGTTTAGTCCCAGTAGCTTAGGTAGCTGTGTCTGCATCAGGGAACTCTGATGCATTGATACTGCACGTGAACTGTGGACCCAGTCAGCTTGGGTTCTAACCCCAGTGCCACCACTTTTGAGCTGAGAAACCTTGTCCTTGTGCCTCAGGGCCCACACTCATGAAAGAGGACTTCCAGAACTGCTTCAGAAAGTGGCAAGAACAATGGGATAATTGTGTTTGAAGAGAGGGGGAGTATTTTGAAGGGGATTAATGGCAATGTGTCTTTTACTGTAATAAATTTTTTAAAATTTCAACATTTACCATATTGTTTGATCACACCTCATAAGTGTTATTAGGGCTGCTGAAACAAATTACCACAAACTAGGTGTTTTAAAACAACAGAAATGTATACTTTCACACTTCTAGGGGTCATAAATCTGAAATCAAGGTGCTAACAGTCCTAGTTCCCTCTGAAGGCTCTAGTAGAGGATTCTTCCTGCCTCTTCCAGCTTCCGGGGCCTCAGGCGTTCCTGGCTTGTTGCTGCATCACCCTATTCTCTGCCTTTGTCTTTGCATGGCCTTCTCTCCATGTCTTCTCCTCTTCTGTCTCTTATAAATTGGATTCAGGTCATTCTTGGGTAATCCAGGATGATCCCATCTCAAGATCCTTAACTTAATTACATTTGCAAAGACCCCTTTTCCAAAAAAGGT
Organism: Hipposideros armiger; assembly: GCF_001890085.2. NCBI lineage: Eukaryota > Metazoa > Chordata > Mammalia > Chiroptera > Hipposideridae > Hipposideros > Hipposideros armiger. The sequence continues at coordinate 1,592,617 of NW_017731719.1, forward strand.
CACATTTACAGGTACTGAAAGTTAGGACATGGAGATATCTTGGGCCACCCTCCAACCCATTACAGCATATAGAATTCAACTTAAAACAGCACATGACACATAACAAGCATAGTTTTTGTCTTATTTTATTTCTCTGGGAAGCTGTT
>NW_017731719.1:1593187-1594390 GCF_001890085.2 Hipposideros armiger
CTGTTACTTCCCCAAAAAGACTGTTGACTTTAGGCGTAGGACAGTTTGTCTTACAGGATGCCTTTTATAAGGGGAACCCTCCAAAGAACACAAGGAGAGAGCTTTAGAAAAAAGAGGCCCGCATCTCCCGAGTGGTCATCCAGACCTGCTGGTGACTTTCTGACACTGGTTCTCCAAACTCACCCCAGCAGATTGCTATCACCACTACCAAATACCCCACCTTGGCTTCAAAAAGCTGAAATAACAATAATTCTTTATAACTGTTTTCAGTCCTCAAATGGGATGAAAATAAAGTTGTGTGTCAGGATGGAAGCACAGTGTTTGGTCTGTCATAGGAGCGCAGCAGATGTTTGGTTGAAGAATGAATGAATGGATGCGTTTGTGACTTCAGGAGACTCAAACTTTAGAATCGAGGAGTAATACTTTCACCAGACAAGTTATATACCTTCTTCAAATATGATTCCCTCTCCACCAATTCCCCCAGTAAGGGTTTTCCTAAATGGAATCTAAATTGTGGGGAAGATGCTACCTTTCCACTATCTGGTCTGTGATGCATTTAGACCCAGGACTAAGGAAAGGATCCTACAATACAGTTTCTTGAGTGTACATGTGAGGTGCCCAGTCACCCAGCAGCTGCCTCCCCCACCTGTGGGTCCTCCTCCTTCCAGGGAGGCCAGCATCTCCTCCACAGGGCACCCCAGCTATTTGAATAATGGTATAGGGGAGTCACAGACAGGATCCTCCCCTAAGTCTTCCCAGGCAGTTTCCAGTCTCAGAATTGTAAATCCAAGCTACAAATTCCCTAGAATGATGCAGTCTTTTCTTTGTGCAAATTCAGGAATATATTTGTGACTTTCACTGGCTGGCTTAGGGACTATGTGAAAAAGCAACTTGCTCAGTCACCCATTTTCAGTATCTCTTGAAACTCAGCTCCCTAACACTTAGCCCATGTGGTCATCTCCACGTGCATATACAGGGAGGGGAAGGTGTCATTTGGATATTTCAGACTGAAAATAATTATAGCCCCCTGAAAAATTCAGATAACTAAGGCCGAAGCTGAATTGGTTATTTGGATGGGCAAGAAAATCACTTTCATTCTTCCTTCAATCTGTAGTCACCTATGAATAAAGGCTCGCATGACATCCCTGGTATTAGTCCTGTTTTTCACTGGTGGACTCTGAAATTAAGCTGGTTCAGCCGTGA
>NW_017731719.1:1594800-1600759 GCF_001890085.2 Hipposideros armiger
CGCACACACAAGAATATTATGCCACTGAAAGAATTAGGCAAAGAAAGACTAATATAAAAAGGAAAAACATCTATATGTAAATTTAATGCTAAAAGAATCTGGCATAAGCACTTAATATCAAAAGAAACTGAAGTCAATACTGAACATGCATATAGCTGCTTTCCTTATATTACAAAAGGAAATTAGGAATAGACTTTTAAAAAGCTAAGCCAAATTAAATGCCCGTAATTCACATGGCATTGTAAAAAATTGATAATAATCCTCTTTCTGTATCCAGAGTGAAAACACTGACTTAACCCAATGATCTTGTGAAATCACAATGATTTATTCAACATATTTAAGAAATCAAATAAATCCAGTCCCACAATGGTTAATGTTCCTCTCTCCCAAAACTATTTGATCCATTCTATACGTATTGTAGATGGTTGTCCTTAGTATCCATGAGGGATTGGTTCCAGGAACCACCCCTCATACCAAACTTTGAGGATGCTCAAATCCCTTATATAAAATGATGTAATATTTACATATAACCTATGCACATCCTCCCATATACAGAACTTTAAATCATCTCTAGATTACTTATAATACCTAATACAATGTAAATGCTGTGTAAATAGTTGTTATACTCTATCATGTAGGGAATAAAGACAAGAAAAAAAAAGCCTGTACATGTTCAGCACAGATACAGCCACCATAGGTCTAAACTACATGGTACATGTCAGCAACAACATTAACATTTTCCCCCCAATATTTTTGACCTGCGGCTGGGCGAGACCACAGAAGCTGAAGCCGAGGAAACAGAGGACTGACTATATTCGACCTGGAAGGGATCTGGTTCCTAGTTTGTCACTATGGAACTCAGCTCTCAAGTTTGTCGAGGTGTGACATTGCCTTCAAAGCCACAGAAAACACAGCGCTGCTTGGTAAACACCGATTTTAGTCTTGATCACTTTCCACATTTATAGCTAAACTGGCATTAATTTTTAATCTTCTTTCAAACTTCTTTCCTCAGGAAATGATTTAAATAACTGTTTTATAGTCACAAAAGCCTCTTGAATCACCAACTCTTCCAAGAAATTGTAAAGATTCTCATGGAGCCATTTAAATAAAGCATTTATTTCCTTAGAAGAATGGAAGAAGCGGAAAAATTACCGTCCCGAGCACTCGTTTCCCCAATTACCACCAGTGGGTTTTCTCTCTACCTGCCAGGTTAATAACCAGCCTGTTTTATCACTTGCCACATAAAAAGCTTCCTTATTTGGTAATTACCTTTTCTCTCTTTCTTTTCTTCCTCTTTTTTGAATTATTTGTAACATGTCTTTTCAAGCCTTTTCAAACTTTCTAATGAAGCTCTCATGTGAATATTTCTAAATTTCCTTCCATTAAATCTCACATAAGCGCTTCCAAACTCTCAACAGTTAAGTCCTGATTAATAAAAATTTCACTGAAGCATGAGTTCTTTTCCTTTTCACTAATTTAAAAGCCTCCCATAGTGACTGCCTAAAATATTTGGAAAACAATTTTAAAATGAAAATAATTCTATAAATACATAGCTATGAAACTGGATTCTGTTTGAGTTTAACCTGTTCTTGGTTGTAAGTTAGTACTTCCTGGAAAAGGCCATTTTTCTTTCTTTTTTTTTTTCCCCCTTCTCTTCTCTTCCTTTTCCTTCTCTTTTCTTTTCTATTTATATAGCTTTGAATCTTTTATATTAATTTTTAAAAACACTAAAATTTTAAAATATGCCTATTAGAAATTCATGTAGATGAGATAAAACTACATAAACACTAAAAGAACAAAATTAGGGACACAAGATTATAGATGTCCTTTCCTTGGATAGAAGAAGAGAGATGTGCTATCCTGGGGATACTGACACGATAAAATCCATTGTCAAGGTCCTAGTTTTACAATGAATGATGAGTTCACAGGTACTTATTAAGTAAACATGAGTGAATGAATGAATGAAAGAATGAATGAAGGCATACATGGAACCAATATTGAAAATGAGCCATAAAGCACGATTATGATTAATTCAAACCTGTGCATTTGAGGCCATCAAGAAACAAAGTCAAGAAAAAGAAATGCATAGGCAAGATTTTATTAATAATTTGTATATACTAATAAATTATGTTCCAAAACATCAGTACAACTCTACAACCTGCATGGTATTCATTCCCCATTTGCCTTTAAAGTCACCACATTATAAAATGTGTGATCTTCTAGTTTTGACCTCAATGGCCTTGATTAGGAATGATTGGAACATATTTTCATATGCTTACTGGCCATTTCTATTTCCTCTTCTGTGAATTGACATATACTTGACTCACTTTTCCATACTTGGGGATACGAAAGTTTCATTAACTTGAGAAGACATCAACTTCCGGTCTTGATAGAATTACAAGTGCTTTCAGACATTGGAAATAAGCAGTGAAAACTGTGATCCCTGAGAGACAGGATCAATGAGATGAGCCCTGCCGCAGAAATTGATTTGTAGATATCAACACACATGTGCACAGTGGACACCAATCTGTTGTCTGTTTCACATATGCAAATATAGTTCTCTAGTCCACAGAGTCTATCTTCTAAAACAGAAGTTTTAATTTTGACATTGTTAAATTTGTGTCTGTTGACTTCTGTAATTTAGTTTTCTGTGTCTTTTTCAGGAGGCCACTCCTACCCACAAAGTTATAAACAAAGTTGCATATTTCTTGGGCTGGCCAAATGGCTCAGTTGGTTAAGAGCATGAGCTCTAAGCAACAGGGTTGCCAGTTCGATTCCCACATGGGCCAGTGAGCTGTGCCCGAGCTGAGCTGCCAACAGGTGACAGGATGGCTCAGCTAGTGAGAGCACGTGCTCCTAACAACAAGGTTGCAGGTTCGACTCCCACATGGGATGGTGGGCAATACCCACCCACAACTAAGATTGAACGCGACACCTTGAGCTGGGGTGCAGCGAGCTGCCGCCAGGTGGCTGGATGGCAACTGGACTTGGAGCTGAGCTTGTTGCGCCCTCCACAACTAAGATTGAAGGACAACAACTTAGCTGTTCCCCTTCCCCAAGTCCCCAACACTGTTTCCCTTCCCTAATTCCCCAATAAAATCTTAATAAAAAAAGAATCTCATATTTCTTCATAATTTAAAAAATTATGCCCATAGTACATTTTGAATATATTTTTATAACTAGTATGAAGTAAGGAGATAATTTTACCTTTTGTTAAATGAAAAGCCAGTGTTCTTGTTACGATTTACAAGTATTAAAAATCAGTGGAAAGAGGTAATTCTTGGAGGGCACTTGGAATCACGGAATGTCAGAATTACAAAAACCTGAAAGACCATCCTGTTCAATTTCAAATGTTTCAGGTAAGGGATCTGGGGTCCAGAAAGATTCAGTGATCCACTCAAAGCCACCCAGTTGGGTAGTGAAAGAATCAGAAATCGAACCCAGGCTGCCTGTCTCCTAGCCCTGACTCTCTCCTGATCCACAACGCCTCTTCTAAAGCCTGTCATCATATGTTGCCTGAATGCTTTGTGTGAATCCCACGCAAACTTCTTAAACTTGTTTAAATTACTATGGTAGTCTGCATCCCTGCACTGAGTGTGTGTGTGTGTGTGTGTGTGTGTGTGTGTGTTTGTATGTGCACATGTGAGTGCATGAGTATGTGTTTGGCACAAAAACTTGTTGTATTACACTACTTCACTTAAAATTGCATATTGAGATCCCAGCACCCTTGCTAGAAATGATTTAAATTTAATTCAAATAGAATAATTTGCAAATAGAAATATTTGTTCAAATAGAGCAAATTACTATTTGTTTCAAACATAATAAGAATATAATTCATGAAAACACCATGAATTTTTAAATTAATCAAGGCAATCACTCCACCAAATTATGAAAAAGATGAGGGTCTTGATCATCCTTGACTGGGGGAATGAACAATAGACCATGCATCTCAAGAGCTATCTTGGTATATATTGAACACAAATGCATGACATGTTTGGGTAAAATCCTCTCTAATTCCAGGGCAATCTACAGAACCCCAAAAAAGGAATTTAGGCTTTCTTGACATGGCTGCATGAAAGCAGAAAAATTTTTTCTTTTAGTTTTCCTGATCAGAGATCAAAATATAAGGTTGAGGCTGTCTTCCATGCATGCTTCCCATATCGTTAGTGGGAGACAAAGTACCTACATTTAACAGGAAATCCCAAGGGATGAAGAAGAGGTGAGTTAATCTGAATGTAAAACTGTGTTGGGCAGGAGAGAGAGGGGAGAGGAAGAGAAGAGATGGTGTGGAACTAAGTTCACCCTGGCAGATATAAGGATACAGGGTTCCTGGAACTAGTCTAGGTATTTAGATCTTATATCATTCACAGAGTAACAGAAACTCCAACAAATTGTGGTTAAGAATACACACACACAAAAAAGAGGGGCGAGAAAAGTTTGTAAATCTGGAGACAGGCAGTCCAAAGCTGGTGTAGCAAATCAACCATTCTCTTTCTATCTTTTCTCTTTGCCATTTCCAGCATGTTGGCTTACAGCCTCACAGACACAATATGACTGCTGATGCTCCAGCCATCACAGTTGGGTTTAAGAAAGAAAGAATGAGAAAGTGGTGGCACCAGTTGCGTGGGTTTCTCTTATAAAAGCTTTCCTAGAAACCCCCAGTAGACAGAATTTGGTTTGACTAATTGGCTCAAATGCATCACATCACCGTCTTGGGTTAGATTCATCCATGTTCTCAATGACCACAAATATACGGCCTTGGAAAAATTCATTAGCCTCCCTAAGACTTGTACCTTCATCTGTAAAATGTGAGTAACTATTTCTATATTGGAAGTTTGTCATGAGATTTCTTTGAAATCCTGCAAAGGGTTCATTATCTTAGGAATTAAGAGCAAGAGCTTTTTGCTGTCAGACAAGTTTAAATTGAACTTGAACACCTACTAGCTGGCTGATTTGGGATGAATAATTCAACCTCTAAAGGCCTCACTTTTTTCATCTATAGAAGGAAGGTAGTGATACTTACACTGCTTCATAAGGCTATTGAGAGGAATAAGTAAAAAACCTTGTGAAGTATTTAAAACAGTGCTTGGCATATGGTATGTATTCAATAAATATTAGCCATTCTTCTTTTTTTAGGTACATATACCTGGCACGATGTAAACGATAATAGACAATCACAATGAGTTTCCCTTTCCCATGTCACAAGATTTTCGTGCAGACTGAACACGGTAAGAATTATGAATCTGCTTGGTGAGTTCTAAGGACTTATTGAAATGAAAGGAGTTGTTCTGACCGTGGCAAAGAGCGGGGGGAGTGTGGGGAATATCAGGGAACAGGCACTGCGGGTAGGTCAGCTGGGCTGGTGCTGGGTTCCATTGCACCTGCCTCATCCCTGTCAAGCACATTAGCCTTGCAAAGATAAAAATTAAAAACTCAGAGCTCCCACGCCTTGGCCAAACTCTTTGGCTTTCCAGTAGACAGAAGACGTCTTTCAGAAAAGTTGTCAAGGAAGCAACAAAGTTTTCTCCAGGAAGCTGAGCCAGCCCGTCTTGCAGAGTTGTGGCTACTTTCTCTCTGGCAGACCCCATCTGGCGGTGAGGACTCTACTGCCAGGAGGTCCAGGGAGCAGACAGCACCCCCAGAAGGCTATTGAAGAGGAACTTAGTGCACACTTATGCGACACCAGCACTGGTCCTGTTTTGGTAAAAGACTGGGGATGGGAGATGGAAGGAAAGCTGACTGTTCTCTCCCATGAGGTGCTAAACCCTGTCCCCAAGCCTAGAGAACATTCATCCAAACATCCTGGGGCCCCTTTGGTCTGTGAAATGGCAGCATTTGCCTAGGAAGGTGAACATGGTGCCTGAGGATTGCTGACATGTCAACAGGGACTAAGGGTGGGCATTTGGAAGACACCTGCTGGGCCTCCTTACTGATAAGAAAGAAAGAAGGAGAGGAAGAG
>NW_017731719.1:1601498-1615308 GCF_001890085.2 Hipposideros armiger
AAGAAAGGGAAAAAAAGAAAGAGAGAAAGATTTCTCTCCCGTCCTGGATTTTCCATATTTAATCAACCTGCAGACCCCAGGGCATGCTCTGGCGGCAGAGGATGGGAAGGCACCTTAATCCTCTACTACAAACGGGAGCAGCTATTGCCAGAGAACTTGCTGGAAGCTGCCAAGCCATAAAAACAGGTGCTCAAGACTTCCTGAATATTTGGTAGTCAGAGCTCCGTTATCATGCTCAACTCTTCCACAAAGCAGCTGCTCTTGGGTATGATTTTGAATTCAAAACTTCTCATTATCACGTGTAGCAGTCACAGGCAGAATAACCCATGTCAAGACTAACTGTCAATAATAATGAGTGTATACTGCATGCTGATTCTGTGCTGGGCACTTACTTTGCTTGGGGTTTTGTGGGCATTCACTGCTTTTTTCTCCATAATCACCCTAGAGGGAGGTACCATTTTAACCTCCATTTTAAGAATGAGAAGTCTGAAACCTAGAGAGGTGATGTAACTGCCTGGTGTTCAGAGCTATGAAGGGCGCAAACAATGTGGGCGTAGGTGTCCAAGTCCTCTGCGCCCCAGGCTTTTGTGCGTCATCACTACGAGATATGGCTTCCCTGAGAAGGTGGCATGCATCTGGTTGGAGCAGAAGATATTGAATCTGAGGGTTCAGCTGCTGTGCTTATTGACACCAGAAAGAGTGCTTTCCTTCAGGACTCAGGAAGCCAACAATAGGGCTCAATTAACAAAGACGCAAATGGTGAGAACGATGGAATTCGCTGTGTGTATTTACATGCAATGGAATATAAGCAATTTAGAGTAGATTCTGAAATCCCTCTTTGGGTTAGAGATGACAAGAGTGGCTACGTGAATAATTCAAAGTGTCATCACACACAATCCTTGTCTCATGCAATGGTGTCTGTTCTAGAATGTCCCCTTAATCAAGCCTTGTCCTAACAAGTCTAAATCTTTGCTTAAGCCCTTTGACTAAGCACTTTCAGCATGGACACAATATCAATTGATTTCTCAAGAAATCTTTGCTTCCCTCCATACACTTCCCCAAGTGCTGCCTTCAACATCTGACAGCTCTCTGTCTTGGCTATCTGGGCTCACTGGGTAGGTTGCCTACTTCTGGACTGTGCTTTTCAGGATATGTGGCAATGGAGGACCTGGTGGGTGTGAAGGCTTCCTTGTTAGAGCTGAAACCATAAGAATCCTCTATCGGGTAGATCTGTAAATGCCACAGCAATGGCACTTCCCATGTGGCACCATTAAATGTCCTCTTGATGGCCATAGCTGATGCACACAACTGTTTAATCATGTAACGTATTATGTCACTTGGGCCTTAGAGTTTTCCTTGGGCCTCTGCTCTAGGTATCTCAAACCAGCACCCTAACCTTCCTTTCTGTTACCCAGGAATGTTATCAGTCAGCAGGTGATTATTAGAGATTTGTCTGACAGACTGACTCAGGGTCTATCTACAGTTTCTGAAATTCATCTCTTAAAGTCAATGTTTCCTGCTGCAGCCACACCAACTTTGCAGTTGCATTTCCATCACTCTTACTCTTTCTGTTCTAATTGGTCCTGTACAAGTCTGAGCCAAGTTTCTTCTGAAGATGGTGCTACCTCCATTGGGCCAGCCAACAGATGCAACCCCCCAACTGAAAGTCTATTGCTTCTGTGTATAGACTTCAACAGCTTTAGGTGAACAAAAAGATTTCTTCTTTAGCTGAGTGCTGCAGGAAAGCTTTGCTCTCCTCCACTGGCTAGTTCTCATTCTCTGCTGTGGTTTCCTATCGCTCCCATAAATGAAACACTTTCCTTAGGGATGGATGGACTCTGACTGGGCTGCTATGGTGCTAGTTAACCACCAGAGGGAGGGTATAGACACTGAAGTTCTTACAGTCTAAGTGTATCAATGTCCTTCCTATGGCTGCTGCGACAAATTACCACTAACTCAGTGGCTTAAAACAACATACCTTTATTAGTTTATAGCTCTGTAAGTCAGAAGTCTAAAATACGCTGAATCTGTTTTCTTGCCTTTTCTAGCTTCTATAAGCCACCTGCAGTCTTTGGCTCATGGCCCCCTTTCTCCATCTTCAAAGCCAGCACGATAGCATATTCAAATCAATCTCTCTCTCTCTCTCTCTCTCTCTCTCTCTCTCCCTGACACTCATGCTTTCCTTTTATAAGGACCCGTGTGAATACATTGGGCCAACCATGTCTAATCTCCCCATGTCAACATCCCAAACATAATTTTATCTGCAAAATCTTTCTGCCATAAAAGGAAACATATTCACAGGTTCCAGGGGTTGGGATGTGGACACATTGAGAAGAAGCGGGCATTATTCTGCCTGCCACACTAGGGAAGAAGACAAGATGCCCAAACTGAAAAAAGAAACACTTACCAGGAAAGGGTAGATTAATTAATAGCAGATTCTTAGGCCACCAAGACACAGAGGCCTGTGAAGTGGACTTAAAATGTCAACTGGCATCCTCAATTGCAGAACAGGAAACTGAGACTCAGAGAAGAGAAATGCTTGTCACATACACAAAGCTGTTTAGTGACCTGACAGCAACAGGAATCCATCCCCTGACTCCCAGACCAGTGCTCTCCACAAAACAGTGGAACCCTTCCAGCCAGTTTCTTCCACTCCACATTTTCTCCTCCCTCTTTTTAAAAGAAATGTGTTGCCAGATGCAGCCTCTTCATTTCCTGGCTGCTTCTAGGACAGCAGGCTTCTCTTGAAGCTAAGAACCGCTTCGTGCAGGCCTTTCTGTCACGTGCTCTATAAACGTTGCACACAGTGCAGTCATACTCTTTGAAGATTCCCTTCTTTCATCTCTGCTTAAAATAGCACCTGCCATAGTGTTCGCCTCGGAAACTTCAGAGTGAGGACCCAAAGGAATGGGTAAATTTATCACCTGGTGAACTGACCTACATTCTGCTTAATTGTTTTTGGCCTGACCATTACCCCAGGTATCAGAGTGAAAGGGAAGAAAAGAGATGGTTAGATCTCACTGCATATAGATTTTATGGCTCCGGTTGATCCTGAAAATGAATAATTGTCAGAAAGGAGTTTAAAGATAAAAGATTCTTTGCATAGAGTTAATTTTACAAAAGACCCACTTCTAATGTTTCAGGAAGAAGAAATTATCAAAATGATGACTCGTGTGTTTCTCAAAGGTAGACCATCTGATCTGGTTCAACTGCTTTTTTATTACGATATGTTGGGTCAGGTTTTATTTTATTGCAAAAAGACTAAATTGGATGCCATAGCTTTTCTAATATGAGCATTTTTATATGAGCAAAAGATACCAGATTCTCGCTAATGTACAAAATGCATTATATTATCAGTTGTAATGGAAGAAACAAAGGTTTTTGTGAAACCTGAACTGAAGATGTCAAAAGACATTTAAGATATTTTTAAGGTCATCATCAAAGGCACATTATCTCCCTATTTTTTTTAACACTTCAGTTGTAAATCCTTTTGGAGAGCTTCAAAAAGACATTCACGTCCTTCTAATCTGATCATTGAGTACATTTGGCAGCTGTTGGGTTTTATTGTCTAACATGTTTCTGATGGAGATGTACATTGCATGGCTTGTTTAATATAATTTGTTGTTTATGCTTCAGCATTCATGGTATCATCTGCCTACATGTGCAAAAGGGGTCTGGGTGGATCACTGTGTTTGTTTTTCTTTTTTAATTTTTAAATCAACATGGGTTTTCTGCATCTTGCAAGATGTAATCAGTACTGATAGAGTACACATTTCAGCCAAAGAATGATACTTCTTCAAATCTCTCCAAGCAGTTCCCAGACCTCAGATTACTATAAGAAAAGTAAGATAAAGCAATATTTCAGCTTTTGAATGCCATTTCAAAAGAAGCTTCTATTTGGCAAAGTAATTGTTTTCTCAGTTGCAGAGATCAGAAAAATGGAACTGTTAATCTGGCCGCAGCATGGTTTACAGACTGTCCATTTGTATTTTCCAAGTCCCTCAGACACCTCAGATTAAACGTGTCCAAACCTGAACTCATGATCTTTCACCTATATTCAACCTTCTCCCACTGCTTCCCACCTCAGCAGTCAACACCACCATCCACCCTGCTGTTTGATTCCCATCCCCACCAGCACAGCCAATTACCAACCTTGTCAGTTTTCATCTTCTAAGTATCTCTTGAATTCCTCCTCGTCACTTTATCTGCTCTCCTGGCTGGAGCCACATGATGACGTCAGTGGGCCCAGGGTACTTCTGCCTTCGTGGGCCCCTTCGGTCATAAAAAATCTTTAAAATTATGTTTTATGACTTTTGGTATAAAGACAAACATCATCTAAGCTAGATTCATTATTATATGTTCATCATTATTATATTCATTTTAAAATTCTGATTTTAAGATAAACTAAAATGAAACATTTTCATAGGCCACTAAATGTGCTGTGAGCCCCGGGCACTGTGCCAAATGGCTAAGATTAAACTGCTCATGACCTTGGCCCTGACCTGGGTTACTCAGATTGCCAGTTACCTGGTCTCTTGGCAACCCACCCTCCAGCCGCAGCCAGACCTAAATGTTCCAGTTTGCTTACCACCTTTCAAGGCTTTGCATTTCTTAAAAAAAAGTTACTGAGATAAACTTCCTATAACATACAATTCATCATTTTAACCATTTTAAAATATACAATTTAGTGGTTTTAGCATAATTACAATTTTGTTAAAATATCACCAATATCTAATTGCCATCACCCCAAAAAGAAGCTCCATGACCCTAAATTCTTGCCTTTCCTCACTCCCCTGGTGACCACTAACCTACTTCCTGTTTCTATGGATTTGCCTGTTCTGGATATAAATGGAGTCCTACAATATGCCACCTTTTGTTCTGCCTTCTTTCATTTAGCATGTTTCCAAGGTTCATCCATAGCAGCGGTTCTCAACCTTCCTAATGCCGCGACCCCTTAATACAGTTCCTCATGCTGTGGTGACCCCCAACCATAAAACTATTTTCATTGCTACTCTATAACTGTAATTTTGCTACTGTTATGAATCATAATGTAAATATCTTTTTGTTTTCCGATGGTCTTAGGCCACCCTTGTGAAAGGGTCGTTTGGCCCCGAAAGGGTTCGTGACCCACAGGTTGAGAACCGCTGATCCATGGAGAGTTTTTCAGTACTTCCTTCCTTTTCATAGCTGTATAATTTCAGTATGTGGATATACCACAGGGCATTTGTGTTTTATAGATGTATCGGTTCATGATATATTGAAATAAAAAGCACTGGTGCTTCACAACAAATATTGAGAGAAGCCCCAGCTGAGTTTGCAGTTAGGTCAAATGTAGAGGTGGTTCAGTCTGTCTATAGAATAGGCTGTGAGCTTTGGGACTGTCCACATCATGTGACTTTCTAGAAAAACTGTAAACTAGAGGCCATAATGCTTCCTGATGGGTGGAAATCATAAGCCCTTGTATATATTTCAATAGAAAAAAATTCTGTTTATGAAATAATGGACATTACCCTGAATTTATGTAGTATGGTGCAGTTTCAAACCAATTTATCTTTTGTCTTTGCAGCACACAAATGTGGCTGCCCTGCAAGGAAAACCATTCACTGGTATAAAAAGACAGCTGTGCCAGAGGAAGGAATAATAGGGGGAGCTTGTACTGAGTCAGAATATACCTCATTGACACTAAAGCTGATTGATGAGCAAGGAGATTTCTGAGTCCAGAGGAGAACAAAATGGAAACAAGATAGATAAATGGTACCAGGATATATGAGAAACTGTAGGTGTGACACAGATGTGTTCTCTGTGCAAGAGAAGATTAGGGTTTTTCAAGGCTGACAGTTGTTGTCAGTGCAATTGACATAAATTTTGCTAATGTTAATGGAAATGTACTAGCATGATTTACTAAAGCCATTTACAGCTGTTGCATTAGAGTGAAATAGAAAGCAATTGTAGGAAGAAGAACCCAAGAGGTTTCATACTTGTGTGTGAACGAATGCATAATTTAAAACTGCTATATACATAGAGTGTTCTTCCTAGTGTGATCATTTTTATGTTTCTTTAAAGTTATTCTTTCAGATCTTAAAAAAACTATAGCAAATTCTGTGTTTCCAAAAATCTTTCTCAAGCTCTATGCTTTCTCCATTTCAAGGTTGGACTTCTCATATTAACAGACTTTTATTTCTTACAAATTCTTTTTTTTTTTTAAGGAAATTATGTTCTTTGATCCTTCCTTATGATGCTGGAATTAGACATTCTCATCTGTGTTGAGTCATAGGAGTCACAAAGTATTTTGCAATGCCAAGACATTGTTTTCAGCCATCAAGTGGCAATACCAATAGCATGTGAAGCTTCTATAGATAATGGGTGAAATAAACAGAGCATCCAAATCCAACATTGAAGGGCACAAGACGAGGCACATGACATCTCTATGCTGCGGCAGTCAGGGTTGCAAAGCCAGCCAAGAGAGTTGGTGGTGGAGGAAAATGCCTTCAAGAGCTGGGATATTGCCTGGCATAGAGTAGGAGGCAACTAGATGACCTTCTATCCAGGAACTTCTCCAAGGAGCTGAGCAGCACAGGCTGTGCTGGGCAATCAGAAGGCTTTTGAAAAAGAAGAAAATAGGGAATTTGAGCAAATATGGAAGGTGGAAGAGTAGGAAAATAATGTGGAGAATTCTTTAAAAGATAAAAATAAGTTATATTTTATATAAAAGATGATGTGTGAACTCCTTTTGGGCTGGCATCTTACATGAAATGACTTAGGCTGGAACAGGGAAGAAAGAGGTAATAAAACAGCCTCGGTAACTACAGCTATTCTCTACCTAATATGCTAGTGGTTTGCTCCCCTGGGATCCAGGAGCAGAATGACTCTAATGCCACAGAATGCAGTGTTTTCATCAGTGTTTTGCATACTTTGAACTGTCCCCTCTCCGTGTTTCACTTGCTGCCTTCAGCTGACCCTCTTGCTGTCTATTAGCATCATTGCCAAAGATAAGCATGGGAACATAGGAAGCTACAAGGAAGGACATGGAGTGACAATTTTTAGTAGAGTAGCATACAGATAAACTTGAAGCGTCTGTGTTAGCTGAGGTGGGTATCACCCTTGCTTCCCCAGGCCACACTCAAATCCCCTCACATCAAGTCTGTAGTTTCACAATGACAGTGATTTTTGACTCTTGAGTCCTGTGTAAACCAGCCACTGGGATTCTTTGTCCCCAAAGCCCCTTCTTCTCTTTCTGGACCCTAACCAGCTCATCCACTCATGAAAAAAAACAAAAAACCTTTGATGTTTTCTGCTGACATTTGCCATTACTTCTGAGACACCTCTGCTCCTCCCTGAGGGAGACTCTCACTATTCCAGATCCTTCTTTGTGGTCTGGCCTCTTTGGCCTTATCTTCAGTGCTTTTTTTTCCCAGCCGGACCCTCTGAATCTCTTCCTTTTTCTTTAGGTCAAGGCATGTGGTTACTTCTTCAGTCACCCTTTATGAAAGTCACTCTTCCTGGCTTCTTCTCCATTCAGTCTATAAGCATTTAGTAAGCACTTACTGTGTGTTAGGAATTTAGCCAGGGCTCAGGCTTGCTTCCTCCTTGTGTCAACTTTTCAATTTATCAATATGCTGCAGTTCTAATGTCATAGCCTAAGATAAAATTCAAGCTGCAGTGAAGGCAGAAAACCATAAAGGTGGGTTCCCACTTATATTAGCCTGCTCGGGCTGCCATAACATCACCATATGGGTGGCTTAAACAACAGAAATTTGTCTTCTCATGGTTGTGGAGGCTGGAAATCTAAGATCAAGATGCTTTCAGGGTTAGTTTCTCCTGAGATTTCACTCCTTGGCTTGTAGGTGGCCACCTTCTCCCCCTGTCCTCACATGGACTTTTCTCTGTGCACAACATTCCTGGTGTCTCTTCCTCTTTTTATAAGGACACCAGTCCTATTGGCCCAGGGGACCAGCCTTATGACCTTACTTAACCTTAACCACTCCTCTCTTCAAAGGTCTTATTTCCAAATATAGCCACATGGGGGCTTAGACTTCAGCACAGAAATTTGGGGAGGGACACAATTCAGTCCATAACACAAGTAAAGATGCTTTCTCTGGTAAGTAGCAGAAACTAAACTCAAACTCAACTCTCCTGTTGAGTTGTCCAGAGGAAAAGAGCACCCACTATTTATTCAGGAGCCTAACAGGGACCCAGGTTCAATAGCAACCATTGAAATGATGTTCAGTTATATGCGTAGATCCAGACAATTATTCTCAAGTTAAAAAACGGTTTTAAGACGTTATGGATCTATTCTTCCCAAGTCAGTTATTATTCATGAGAAATGTCAGCAACAAACGTTATGCCAAGCTACATTGTTGCAGGGTGTGTAGGCTGATTTTATTCTCATCCTCACTGGAAATGACATTAACCTTATTTTCCTAGTTCATTTATTCAGAACATAGTTAATGAATAGACACCTACATTTTCAAGGCCTCAAGTTAGAAGCTTTCAAGGCCACCAAAATGAATAAAAAACTAGAATGCTTCCACCTTGTTTTATGAATCTCAGGGCAATCACACCCCCATCTGAAGAGAATTTTGAAAATTCAGATGCTCAAGAGAATATAAGTGAGCAACAAATAAATAGTGGCACTCCTTAGAATCAGCGTGTACCTGCCAACTGCACAGTTACTTAATAGCAAAGACTCAGACTTCAGGGGACACCAGAAAATGCAGTTTGTGCTCCTTCTTACTGTTTAATATGGGTTTATTTTCTTGATTTGTCACAGCTTCCAGCAGTTCTCTCCCCTCTTCTCTCTGAGGTTTTCCATCTTTCTTTTTACAAGCTTTATGTCACTCTCTTTCCCTCCCTCACCCTAAAAACCTTGCATCTCATTCTTGCCTCCCGCATGCAATGTTCCCTCCTCTCCTTCCTGTCTCCATCCACCATTTCCCACTGGAGCCTTGAGGGACAGATTCCTTCCAGAACCCTGAGTCGATGTTTTAATTTACCTTTAGGAAGTCACTTCTTACCACATGTAGGTACTTCAGGTGAGAACCAACATTGTGTATACGAAGTTTGGACATTGTCGCAACGATGTGGCTAACCTTTTTTTTTGATATCAGAGGGATTAGTCATTATGAATTTGTACCAGCTTGGACAAACAATTAATCAAGTTTACTATTTGGAAGTGCTGAAAAGCCTGCGTGAAAAAATTAGACAACCTGAACTTTTTGCCAACAATTTATGGCTCTTGCATCACAATGCACTAGCTCACATGGCACTGTCTGTGAGGGAGTTTTCAGCCAGTAAACAGATAACTGTATTGGAACACGTTCTCTAACTCACCTGATCAGGCCCCCAATGACTTCTTTCTTTACGCGGAGATAAAGGAAATACTGAAAGGAAGATATTTTGATGACACTGAGGACATCAAGGGTAATATAATGATAGCTCTGATGACCATTCCAGAAAAAGAGTTCCAAAATTGCTTTGAAGGGTGGACTATGCATTGGTGCATAGCTTCCCAAAAGGAGTACTTCAAAGGTGACTGTAGTGATATTCAGAATGAGATATGTAGCAATTTTTCTAGGATGAGTTCGCAATCTTAATTGTCAGACCTCGTAGCCTAGATCTGGGAGCCTCAATCACAAAGCGGCTCCTGAAAATGGAGCAGGAAGGAACATTGGGTATTCTCTTTCAAAAAGGCAAAATTCCTTTATCTCAGAGCACAGTCCAATTTTGTGAGCACCCTGAAGGTAGATTGAAGCAGGTCAAACCTGGGCCAATGCCTTTAATAACCATCTTCTCACACAAGAACCCTATGTTTCATTTGGGATAGATCAGATTAAAAAATAAAAATAAACAAAGATGCACACTGGTTTCCTTGTTGCTCCATTTCATGTTTCTGACAGTGTGATTGCTTGTTGTTGGTATTGGGTCTCTGAGGGCCTGGGTGCTGGAACACTTTCTCCTCACAGGGGCAAAACTGCTGGAGTCCCATTGTAGAATTAAATTAACTCTGCCATTTATGAAAGTCAACAGCCCAACTCACCCTCAAAACCCAACACTTCTGAAGAATGTAAGATGTGAACATGTGGAACAAGACTCAGGACTAGGTGGACAGGAGCTAAGTAGCTGGAGAAATTTAAGCTTCTCCCAACAGTGATTGTTAGGCTATTTTGATAGGAAAATTTTTAATCAATTTTGGAAATTAAAGAAATTTAGAAGTTCTAGAGTCAGATGCCCTCAAGAATGAACAGATATGGTCCCCATAAAAGAAGCTCAGCAAACTGAGGGGAATAATTGACAATATGGCCATCAGCAGAATGAGGCTTTGTTTTTGTTTTTTTAAAGTAAATAACAAATTTACATTCCCACCAGCATTACATGAGGGTTCCTTTTTCTCTACAAACTCTCCAAACTATTATTGTGGCATTGATAATAATCTTTCTATTGTAACAGGTGTGAAGTGGTATCTCATTGTGGTTTTGATTTGCATTTCCCTAATAGCTAGGGAAGTTGAGCATCTTTTCATCTATCTGTTGCCTGTTTGTATGTCTTCTTGGGAGAAGTGTCTGTTCAGGTCCTGTGCCCATATTTTAATTGGATCGTTTGGTTTTTTGTTGTCGAGTTTATGAGATCTTTATATACTTTGGATATTAGCCCCTTATCAGACATGTTGTTTGCAAATATCTTCTCCCATTTAATTGGTTGCCCTTTGTTTTGTCAAGCTTTTACCATGCAGAAGCTTTTTAGTTTGATATACAAAAATTAAGAATAGAATTACTATATGACCCAGCAACCCCTTTTCTGGGTATCGACACAAACATTTGAAAGCATTTAATCCACTATATGTATCATGAATAGCCTCTTTCCATAGAAGATGAAGCTGGAGCTTCAAAATGAGACAGCAAAAACATCTCTTAATCCACGGACAAATAAAGCTTTGTGCCATCTCTGGAAGGATAAGACTCATCATGGTGGCTGGTACCTCTCCTTTTAGGGTCTTCAGGCAGCTGTGGATACACTTGGCATGGCCAATTGGGAAGTAAAGAAAACATTATGGACACCTTTTCAGGGTTTCCCAGACGCCTTGAGAGCTACCCAGCTTATTTGATTCAGATGTAAATAGTAACACCTAAATGAGAAGCAAACTTGAGTTTGGAGCAGAGGTAGTGTTTTTAGCTCTTCTTCCATTGAAATTCATGACTTTGAAAGTAAAAGAGCCTGTAGAAAATAGACAGTGGAAGTTGTCTAAAGTATACTCAGTTTTTTATTTGGGGGTGGGCACTGTTTTCATTTGGGGAGAGACCATATTTTGTTGGCCAATAGTGCAGCCCTGCTTACTGCCCATCAAATGTCTTTTAACATCCTCAAGTCATAGTGACAACCAAAAAAAAAATGCCCCAAGGAGGGTTATTGAGTTGAAGAATACTGGGTTCTTTCAAGAACTTGATTGAGTCCTCTGGACCATAGTATGCTATATTAAAATGATAGGCTCTTAGAAAAACAGTTTGTCTTGTAAATATTGGACTCACATACATCTCAAGACTTAAAATGTGTTTCAGACAACTTTGAATGATATTCAAGTGTGGAATAGAAAAAACAACAACAACCCTCAAACATGCACTTTGTCATGGCCTAGCCCAGTTTGCTCTCTTTAAATATTCACTCCCTTAGAGAACACCTACTGCGGGGTAAGAATTTGCAGACTTAAGTCCTAAGATCTATCCATTTCACTTGCTTATGCCCCACTTCAGGCCTTGAATGCCTCGTTTTCAACCATGCCTGCTCTTCATTTCACCTTCTGGCTGGCTCTTCTGCCTTTCATCCACTGAGCAGCTAACGTCCAGCTCCCAAACATGGCTTCATTTCCTGGCTACTGTTTTCGTGCTGTTCCTTCATCATGGCAACCCAGACAGATCATTTTGTAATGACCATTTTGACCAACTTAGCCCTGTAAGCACAAGCACAGGGGCAGAGTCCGCACAGGCAGTCCTTTCCCAATCTTAGTTCAGTTTCAGTGCCATGGCAAAACCAGATTTGATATAGAATGAACAAACAGTAGTAAGATGTGTACTCAGTCATTTTCAGGAAAGAACAATGGAGGAAAGGGTTTTAAACAATGCGTATAGCTTCACAGTTCATATGCAGGTGTTCGTAGTATGAGTAATGAAGTTGAATTCTAAGAACATGAAATAAATGTGATCTCATGGGTTTAGCTGAGAATTGGTAGCTCATTAACTAAAAAGTGTGAGTAGATCAAGGAGCTCAAACAATGTCAGTCAAATAGAAGTAAAATGTTTTGGTCTTGCTTTCTTTTGTGTTCTTTTCAGTCTTTCAAAACTTTCCACACTTGAAGGATGATTGAGATAGTTACAGAAAGGACAGTTTACCATTCTGTCAGGAAACCCAGTGTAAAGAACTCTCATTTCTCAATTGTTCCAGAAAACATCCTGGACTTGGACTCTTGTTCTTTTGGTTTAATGTGTCACATGTCCCTGAATCAATCACAAAGGGCAAGTGTGTGAAGGTGCTCTCTTTGGCTCCTGTAGAGCCAGAAGTGGAAAAGATGGTTCCCCCAAAGGAAAGTCAGAGTGCTGCTGCCAAAAGGCGAAGCCAGGAAGTGAATAACCAAGAACAATAGATGTCTATGACATTGGTTAAGAGTTCTTGACTTGGATTTGGTAATAGAAGAGTAGTTTTATCTTGCGCGCGCGCATATGTGTGTGTGTGTGTGTGTGTGTGTCCATCAGCTTTCTAGGAAGCAAATTCCACGTAATGAATGAGTTGGCACATTAGGGGTTTCCCCAAAATAGCTGATGAATAAATGAGTGTGGACACCTTTGCATATGAAGGGGAGAAAAATCACTGGAGAGTGTATGAGTGGAGACTCTGAGCATATGCAGATTGCCTACCAAATAGAGGTTATTCCTGATGTTTTTCTACCCACTACTAGTGATGGATTTAAGCTTTCCAGACATGTGTTAGAGACTGAGTACACTAAATACATGGGGTTTTGTTTTACTTATCTTGTTAATAATTTTATTTTCAGAAGGTAGTAGAAGTTGTGTCCCTTAGAATTGCCTCTGATCTAAAGATAAGAACCATTTAAGACTGACTCTGAAATAGATAAGAGCCTTGAAAGAAAGCGACCATATCATCAAAGTTTTAAGGGTATTGTAGACATTCACTACAGATATGCACTTATGAAGCTGCAGACACCATGATTCAAAATTTCATATGGACAAATAAACAAGGTTTATCTGGAAAACTATGAGTAAAATGAGCAATGAATGGGGAATATGTATACAAGACATCAAAATGTAGTATAAAACATCAACAACTAAAATGTGTGATACTGCCTCAGAACAGACAGACAAATCAATGGAACAAAATAGGGAGGCTGGAAATAAACCAAAACAACAACACAGCTATAGGTGACATCTTAAATAAGTGAGGAGAAAGTAGATTATTTGATCAGTGCTGTTGGATGAACACAGAAGCCATTTTGAAAAAATAAAGTTGGATTCCACAACTTACAGCTTACACCTTGATAAATTTCAAATGTAGAAAATTAAAAACCCAAAGTAGTAAAAGAAGGATATTATTTAGTAACTTTAGAATGAGAAAAACTTATGCAACTGTGACTTAAGAGTCGGAAGCCATCAAAGAAAAGACTGAATAAATTCTACCATGGAAAAATAAAATAAAAGTTCTTCATGCAAGAAATATTACAAACAAAGTAAAAAAGACAAACAACAAATCAGGGAAAAATTTACTTCTTACACCACAGACAAAGGCTTAATTTCCCTAAAATGTATGT
>NW_017731719.1:1620532-1635112 GCF_001890085.2 Hipposideros armiger
TGAACCTGCATTGACACTTCAGTATCACCAGGTCCACAGTTTACATTAGGGTTCACTCTTGTGTTATATATTCAATGGGTTTCTGGGGCCACATTTTGAAAGGTACAGTACATACAATATCCTCTGTCCCTTAGGATGGGCTGCCTAGCTTTGATTTGGATTTCTTCCTGAGGCATTTTCTCTGATATCACTCGCCTATGCCCTCTTCAGTCTGGTCCATGGGCAGCTGACCCCCTTCCTCTGGCACCGGGCCCAGTGCTAGCATCTGACCTCCAATTACCTTGGAGAGCTCACTGAATCCGGCACACAACTCTGGTCTTTGTGACCTTGCAGTTATGCCTCCATCCACACTTTGAAACAGACTCCTAACAGTTCCAATGGGCAATCAGGAAGGTTGATTGTTTAGTCTTCATGATGTCAACAACAGAAGAGCCTGAGGCACTGAGTCAAGTCTCAGAGTAAGTGACTAGAACAATCAGGCATCAGGTTCTACATATTTGAGCCTAATGGTGTGTCCAGCCACTGTCCACCTTTTTCCGTTCCTCTGTAAGCCATGCTAGCGTGAAGTCCCAGAAACTGATTTCTGAATAGCCTGTTTTGTCTCCTTGGAATTCTTCCGTTTTTGTTACTCAAGTTGTCAGCTCCCGTCTCCTCTATCCACAAGACCTCAACTTCTCAGCCTCTACCCTCCCTGCTCCCCCCAACCCTCTATCACAGACAGAGTTCACTTGCAAAAGAAGGTTTTGTTTTATTTTTGGAACCAGCCCTCATTTGAGTCTATGACTTCCACTCAAACAACCCTACGAGATGCAGATAAGTTTTGGTTACAGTTTGGAAAGGACAGCAGTTTGTGGCCCTGCTGGTATGGCTTACCAGACAAGCTTGTCACGTAAATCTGCTCAACCCACACATTGTAAGCGATATCAGCTTGCTTTTAAGCCCAGGTGTGAATGTCCAAAATTGGTACATTTCTTTCCACATGGGATGAAACTTAGCCACGTCAGAAACTGGGTGAGCTGCATATGTGGGAGCCATGCAACTAATCAAACAAAACCAAGCGAAATCCTCCAGGGTCGCAGGCTTGTCAAGAAGAAACTCAGACATAAGGAGAAATCACAGCACTGTGCATTTTGGGCTTCCTGTGGAGGGGGAGCAGGAGGCAGAAAGGAGGCCAAGTTATGCAGGGGGCTGGGGGGGCAGTGAGATGGAATTGGCATAGCCTCAGGAAGCAGTAAGATTTGAAAAGACCAAGTGTAATATTCACCAGAGCCAAATGCTCATTCCAGGTATGAGAGACTCTGGGATGGACCAACCCTTCCGCTGACAGCAAGGAGACAAGGCAGGAGTGCTTGGTCTGAAGCAGAACTTCAGCCAGACCTCAGGCTCTATGGGGCCCATGGGACAGGAGGCTGGCCTCATTGGGAAGAGTGCATAAACTCTGCGTAGTTGCTATTCCTTTCCTCAAACCTACCAGCAAGGCCAAGTGTACATTTTCAGGCTAATGGTCTCTTAGAATGCCAAACTAAACTTCATTTTCGGTTTGAAAGATTTTTCCATTTTTGGCCCTAGCCAAAAGACTTGGCAATGTCACCCCGAGTTCTTCTTACACACGTGGTAATAACAATTAACCAACGGCAACTCTGTGCCTTAGGGTATCGGAGCCCCGCAGAATGTGCAAATGAGTCCCAAGGCAGGCCTCCGAGTCAAGCGAGGGGCACATCTGCTCATTTCCTTTTCCAAAATAATCGCAGCTCTAAGATCCTGCCCACCGGCTTGCCAGGAAAGCACTGCCCCTGTGACTTTCTGCTGCCAGCACTGACCGCACATGGCTCCCCAAGTAGCAATTCAGGGCGATCTCCCATTCGCCAAACAACAGTTACATACATTGAGTCGTAATGCTTTTCAGACTTCTGTGGCTTGTGTGTACTTAAATAAAAATTATGGCCCACTCTTGGAAAGCATAATGAAAACTTGGTCTTTTTTAAGGGCTCTGAAGTATTTAATTGGTCCAATAACATCTGTCCCTGAACCTTATGCCATCACCCACCAAGTCACGGAGGGGACACAGGTAATGTGGTTACTCCTTCAGCCAGAGGGTGATGTCACTCACGCCTGTCTAAGGAGGTCCTTCAGCTATTCCCCAGCATGAATCCTTGGCTGTTTCCTTTCACAAACTCTCTTATCCAATGCAGTATCCACACTATCATTGTCAGTCAGTTAATCAAACAGTCTACTAAAATGGGGAGTTATAAAAAAGATTGATATATACAATCAATCTCTAATCTAAAAACAAATGTATATTTCTTGCCAGTTTATCCTTAAGCTAACCTGCCTGATTTCCCTCTGACCACAGTCAGCTGGGAAAGAAAGGGAAATCTTGCAATTTCCTGCAAACCTAAGTTCCTTGACAATCATAAGACAGTCCTGCCTTGGCCATTGTCAGAGGGATTAGCTCCTTCAACTTTTTTAATGGAATTGAAAAGGACGTAAAATTTTTATCGTTTTACAGATAAGTAAAATGAAGTCAGTCCACGGATGTTAGCAAACCTGGGAAATCTGTATCGTAAGTGCCTCCAAAAAAGGATAGCAATGATAAATAATGATCGTCTCTCTAGGACCACAGAAAGATTCAGGAATTAGAAGGCTCGAAGATGGGAGAGAGGCAGGAGAGTAAAAAACAGGGGAATTGATTGGAAGTAATCAGGTCTCTGGGCTGCTCCATCAGCTTGTCCAGCCAGGCAATCGGTCCCCATCTCCGCCTACCAGGAGATGCAAGGGTGTTATTCGGAGGGTGAAATGAGCATGAGAGGCTCCAGAATTGAGGCCACCAGCTATGATGGAGGGCAGGGCAGTGGCATCCTACTGACAGGGCAAGGAGTAAAAGGTCACATGCTGAACCCTACGACCCCCATCTCCTCCCGGCCTTATTGGCTGCTAGGCTCTAAGAAGGCTGGCAGCCATGCAGCTACCCTAGAACAGGAAACTGGAGTGTGACAGAGGGAAGGCTGAGTGCAGAGTTCCAGGGTTTGAGGCAATGCTGCAAGTGGTCAGGTGGGGAGAGCAGAGAGCTATGAGCACAGAGAGATGTGCAGAGCCAAACTAAGGAACTTGAACCTCACTTCTAAGCTAGAAGGGGTGGTAGAGTGCTCTAAAACATACAATGACACGATCACATCGGCATTCTAACAAGATCACTCTGGCAGCAGAGAGGGATCTAAATGGTTAAGGAGGTAAAACTGGGAACATTTGGTTAGGTATAGGTGATGATGTCAACTCCTGAAAGAAAGCATACAGGAAAAGGAAGAATATGTTTGAGGTGGGAAAGAATACACTGGAAAAGTAAAAACTGAAAACCCAAGTCAGGCAGCCTCTTGCCAACCTCTCGTTTTAGATGGCCGGACTCCAAGCTCACCATGTCTCCCCTTTCACCCTGCTAGTTAATAGACCCAGGAAAGACCTGAGATATTGGATGTAAAGAAATATTATAAGTTGAGCAAAGTGGTCACTGTGATATTTGCAACCACTTGGTCATCTCTGGCCCAGAAATGTTGTTTAATTTTGGGGTTAGATGGATTTGCCAGGAAACGCTCCAGTATATAGTGGAGCATAGACCAGAGGTCAATTTTACAATTATGAAATATCTAGCTCTTCCAGAAGCAACAGAAGTCATCAGGCCATCTCCTTAAAGAGCAACTATTGAAATGATACCTGTCACTGTGAGCACACCAGTGATGATGATGTGTGTGTAGGAGGGGTTTTGGGGCACACAGCTGAGCATGTGCAGTGAGCTGGGAACCCAAGGAGAGGAGGCTGAGGCTCCCCACAAACATCATCAGCAAGAACTGGGCATCGACATTAAACTTGAGCATGCCCCAGTCCCCTCACTGTATCCTCCCATGGTCTGGACTGTTCTTGGACCATCCATAGTATATACAGAATCGACACTATCCCCAAGAGAGCCCGTTCTACTTTACTCCTGCTTGGCACTCAAGATGACTTTGGCTATGACGAAGAAGATGACAAAAGCTGAATGCCATTCTGGCTTAAACAGTTATCACCTAGAGGACTAGTTCAACAATTCATTTTCAGTTTGGAGGCTGAAAATTAATGCCAGCTAGACTCTTCGGTCATTCTCACAAGCAGCCCTGCCCCTGATTTGGGCCATGCCTGATGGGGGGTGGGGACCAGGGAGAGGCGATTCACCTTACGAGTAGGTACAAAACTTAAGGGGACACCAGAAAACTCAGGAATCTAAATAAATAGTGTCTTTGTGGAATATTTTTAAAATAAAAAATATTGAAAGCTTATAAAGCAGTGCCATGTCAAACCATATTGGAGTCTGAGGCAAAATCAAAAAGCAATCATTTCAATTGTTTACTTACAATTTTGATATTCTGCTCATTGTGGGTTGTTTTGCATTAATTTCAACTTTTAAACATATATGACATTCCAACATTTTATCTTGAGTACTGACTTTTTGGACACCTCCTGAAAGCTTGCTACCATAGGTAAGTACCTTACTTGCCCTGCATACAGCCTGACCATTTGGGCAAGAACTGGGACAGTTGTACATGTCTTCTTTACACACACACACACACACACACACACACACACACACACACACACACACACACACCAGCATGGAGAAATGAAAAGCTACTCCTTAGAAATGGAAGCACACATCCTGTTTATTTGTAGAGGTTATAGAGGGCATTCTTAAAACAACTTTTCTCATTTATCTTTTCAAGAGTGCTGCTGTTCACCCTTAAATACACACCTGAGATCAGCGTTTGTAACAGAGCTGTACCCTCGGGTGGTGCTCACACACAGAGAGGAGGAAAATCAATTTCAATCCCCGAAGGATGGAATTACTGGTGCAGAAGGTCACTAAATGCTAGCGCTGCTCAATGGGCTTGGAACAAGATCCTTGTCCGCACCGCTTCGATGCACATCAGCGGAGGGAGGGGGGAAGCCTGGAGACTCTCACTCTCTCACCAGGGAAGAGAAAGATGTCGCTTGTACAAGCCACAGGATAAATACTTTAAACAGCAAAGAGGAAGAGGCAGACATGTGCATGTGCAATGTGGAGTCACAGACTTATGTTTGCACCTAACACTCTAGAGAAATTGGCCAAGACTGGTTCAACCAACTGACTGCTGTGATTCTGTCAAGGTCACTTTTCAGATGGGGTTATCTACTCCCCAAGGGCTTGCTGCACTGATCGGGCTTACCCAAGGGACATAACTCATGGCTCTATCTCAGGGAAACCTCCAGGCTTGGTTGCCATTTCGCTCATGGCCTTCCCTGCCTAGTTATCTGATTCAGACCATCTGCAGTCTACAGTGGGTATGGCTGAGCCTGGAGCCTGCACCAATGATCACAGCAGCCCTGAGCCCTCCAAATGTCAGCAGACTGGTGCCATTTCTATCACCTCAGAGGTTATTATGAATATTTTATTGGAAACTGCATGAACGGTAACAAGGTCTGCAGCACAGAACAGTGGTGAATCGAAGACAGCCAGGATTCTTCTACAGAAGATGTGTGAGAACTACACAGCTGTTCCCAGGAGCAAACACATTTTCCCCCACAGTGGGAGGAATAGGGTTTCGTGGAAACAGCCAGGACATGGCAGTCAAACAGGTCCTGGCTCCGCTCATGAGCTATGGGACCTGGGACATTACTTAACCTCCCTGAGGTTCAGTTACCTAATCTATAAAGTGAGAAAACGCTAATGGATGTAAAGCGCCTGGCCCGAAACCTGTGCGCCTCACACATCCACTCCAGCCCCCATTCTCAGCAAAGCGTTGTCATGTAGGTCCTCTTTCTCACCGTCTCTTAATTGGTCTATTGATGTGTTCAGCATCTCCAGGCCACCTTTGCTTCCTGTCATCATGGCCAAGGCTTGGCCTGGCCCTCTCTTAACCAAGCATTTGGCATTGGGGACGATGGGATTGGGTTTTCATGAGAAAAAAGTAGTCAGATTAGCACATCACTGTTCCCAGTCAGTGCAATGGTAGGCAGGGAAGCAGTGAGGAAGAAAGAGAAGAAAGGTGAATCTTTTCCTCCCCCTTCTTTTCCTGTGCGCCTATCTAGCCCCCAAGGGCTAGGAAACCAAGAAAGCAGGCCTAACCGGCCACACCCCAGTTAATCAGCTGTGATTCTGAACTAAATTGTGGGGAGGGTCATAAAAGAGATACAGACTCTGGACAGTAGGTCTCATATCCTCCTGGGAAAGACAGGATGTAGGATCTCAAGGGAATATAAACAGTACCCATTTGGGGTAAACAGGAGCTCTGGTATACCTGAACAGAAAATATAGAGATTTTTTTTTTTTAACAAAAACTTCAGGATTCATTTGTTGTCAGTGAGACAGATGATTTGAAATTACAGATGCCCTCCCAAATATGAGATATATGGCTGCCAACCTCAGCAGGCCTCAAGGGGGAGATTATTGAAAGACTTTAAATCTGAGGGGCCAGGGCCTTTCTGGAATTAAGAGAATGTCTGTCCCAAGCTGTGATGCCCTGTGTGGGCAGGAAAGGCCTCAGTGGCTGAAGTGGGTTAAAGAAAAAATTATTCACGCTACTTGTTAAAGACAGTAAGGCAGACTTTATTCTGTGGGGGCTACTATAACGGGGTTTTGTAGTAGGAGAGAGATTGGGCTCAACTCCAACTCCAATAAGGACAGTGGAGATTTATATAGTTGACCCTCAAACAACGGAGAGGTTAAAGGCACCAACTTCCCCACCCTCCACATAGTTGAAAATCCATGTATAACTTTTGATTCCCCCAAAACTTAACTACTAGTAGCCTATTAAACAAACAATTAACACATATTTTGTATGTTACGTGTATATTCTTACAATAAAGTAAGCTAAAGAAATGGAAATGTTATAACAAATCATAAAGAAGAGAAAATATGTATTTACTGAAAAAATTACGCATGTAAGTGGACCTACGCAGTTCAAACCGGTGTTGTTCAAGGGTCAACTGTAGTAAAGGAGTAGGTGAGGGTCAGTGGGTGGAAAATAACTAACAGGAGACATCAGGGGTAAGAGGGATTCTTGCTAGATTGACTCAACAGAATTCTTGCTGAAAGCAGGCCAGGATGATAATGTACTGAGGGTAGTCACATACCAAGGGTGGGAAATTCACCCTAAACTGACTCAGAAGAATTTTTGCTCAAGTGGATTCTACAAGGGCAGAGAGGAAGCACAAGGTTAGGCTTAGTCCAGCCGGGGTCTTCAAGGAGCCCAATTAAAGTTTGTTCAAAAAGAGTCATTGTCAATTGCCTGCGCCCTATGTGTGTCTTGGTTGATTGTAGGGGAATAAGGTATTTCTGAATACAACATTGAGGTGGTGGAAAATGCCCCAATTCCAGGAACTGAAAGACATTTCAAGAAGTTAGCTTCTTTTTAGGAAGCTTTAACTGGTAAGAGAGGCCTTTCCAACTGTTAGGGCCCCAGCAGCAGCTACAGGGACAGCAACAAATTGCAAGTCAGCTTCATGTGACTTAAGCAGCAGGGATGCAGGACACAGTTGCTGGACTAGTCCACCAGGTGGCAGAGTGGGAGCAGTATGGCAGTCTCAACATGATGGCTGCCCCCCCCCCCCCCCCCCACGCAATGGTAAACCCTAAGGATGCACAAGGAATTGGGCCTGTGTTTGGGATACCAGCCATGTATTGGTGGAGGAGCTTAACGTTTAAGATACTTTCATTTTTTATCAAGGCTTCTACTTATGCCCTTGATTACATAAATCCTGGGAAAATAAGAAGTTATACTCAAAACTCATCAGCATTTATTAAAAAATGAAAAGATGATGAGCCATTTGGCAAAGATTGTTTCTGTTTGGGTAAATTAGAGTTGACTCATTTAATTGGGATTCAGAAATCACTTTCATAGAAGGTAAGGTTGCTGACTTCTCCCTTGGCCCAGTCTGATAAGAGCAATTTCTGCTTCCTTTCTTTGCACTGCTTGCCCCCCAGCCTGAGGCAAACGATTCCATTGACAGCTGGAGCTGCCTCCAATGGCTGCTCATGTCCAGTTCCCTGGATGTGGGCCCTGAGTCAGACAGCACAGGTAGAGAAGAAGCAGTTCAATTGCCCATGGCTGGCCCACTATGGGCAGGCTGCTGCTCTCACTACCAGCAGCTCTGGGGTACCCTATAAGAAGGAAAGGAGAATCTTGGGAGCAGGGCTAACCTGAGGCCAAGTAGAGAAGGAAGCAACTTCTCCTCAAACTACAATCCAATGGTAGACTCAATTATGTGGAATCAAGATGTCAGTAGGGCCACAATCCCTACAAAGATTTGAATTGCCTCTCCTAGTTTCTAGTTATTCCTTGGCTTATAGATACATCACCCCAACATCAGACTCCATCTTCATGTGGCATTCTCTTCTCTATGTGTCTGTGTACAAATTTCTTTTTTTTATAAGGTCACCAGTCACTAAATTTAGGGCCCACTCTAATTCAGTATGACTTCATCTTAACTTGATTGCACAAGCAAAGAACTTATTTACAGACAAGGTCACAATCACAGATACTGGGGATTAAGGCTTCAACATGTCTTTTTGGAGGACGCAACTCAACCAGAACTTTACCCACATACAAGGCAGACATCAATAATCGATCATGGGATTTTCTATGAAGCGAACCAGACATCTCAATCCTTCTCCTCACTGCTGTCCCGGCTGTACTTCTATGTAGGCAGAGGCAGAACCTCAGGTGAAACCAATTTCCATGAGTCTGTAATGAATGAGCCTGTAATGATGGCAACCTGGCATGCGGTGATAAGCTCATGGGGAAGATGGCGCCAGCACCCTTCAAGCTGGTGCAGGTGGCCCTCTATTCACTTTATGCATAAGGTGGGTCCTCCTAGGGGGTTGTCCTGGACAACTCTATCACCAGACCATCTCCTCCTTGGCCCAGCAGGTACCACAACACATGACCACAGCCTTGGATCACAGGGAAAAAGGTCCTGCTGCTTTTTTTTCTGAGTCCACAATCCACATGCATTGTAGCATGGCCTGGTTCCAACTTCACTCCATGCATACATTTCTCCTCCCTCCACCCCCTGCAAACTGGACATAGTGATACACAGCCATCTCACAGAGCTGTGGGGCAATTTAATTAATGTTTATAAAGCACTCTGAGGTCCTCGGATGAAAACTGCTGTGTAAGTGCAAAATTATTATTAGTTCTCAGCCTCCTGTCCCTTGGCTTCTGACATGGCTTTTGTTGTTCTTGAATGGGAGCCGCTGACGGGCTGTCCAGCTGGCTCTTTCAGGTACCTAGGCAAGTACACACACATTTGCAGATTTTTTTTTCCCCCTTTGAAAAAAGCATTCCAACTCTGTGGGATGTCTTGAAGCTTTTCAATGTCTGAATTTCTCTCTACTTGTCTCTACTAAGTACTGTAATCTACAAGAGTAGATTGTAAACACGCTACTTTGGAAAAAGAGTGAGGGTGCAAATGGTCAATTTGCAGAAATGGCCCCTCTTAAAAAGAATAAAACAATACCTCCTTCTCGTGCAGAATCTAAATGAACCACTAAGTGAGGTCTGTCTCCTTTGCCCAGAGGGATTCTGTACATGTTTATGCACTGAAAAGAGAAAAGAAGATTTGCTTTCAGGGCCCAAGTTTTGCCTCCTTCCTTCACCCTAACTTCTCAGGAACCATGGAAACAAATACACCCTGCCTCAATGGTGTTTTCCTGATAGTTCTTTGTTACCTAACTGTGTGCTTGCCTTGGCTCCCATGGGGAGAATGAAATAAAGAAGCAGAGAAGAAAAAAGACGTTATCTGCAAGTGAAATAGCTTGTCTCTGAAGAGAGAAAGGGCTCGTGTGTAATTTCTCAAGCTTGGAGCAACAAACAATGTTATATGGCACCATTTTCTTTTTCTCTACAATGTGTTCATACCCATCCCACACTACCTTCAAGGCTCCCTTGAAGGTATCTTTTGGTTTATCTTAATGCTTTGTTAGTAGGGTCTGTTAGTCAGCCAACTGCTGGAAGATTTTATTTTTAAAAATCCCACTAAGGAGCGATTAAGAAACATGTAATCAGTTAAACCAAAGTACAAAGGCACAGAACCAATGAAAGAAGCAAATGTTAGCTACATGACTGTAAACACAGGAAAAATTAACCTAAAGAGCTAGGATGACATACTCCATGGTTCCTAAATCAACCGATCGCTGATCAAATATAGTATTAAATTGTAAAAGGGGAAACCAGGAATATTCTGTTGTGACAGGAAAGTTGAGGCAAAAGTAAGAGTAAAGATGGATGAAACCAGCTCTGACTATGTACTATGACCGTAGCAGCACTAGAGCCATATTAGTGTTATCTCCACGGCTGTGACAAATAGGGACCTTTTCTGTGGTCTAAGATGATTAAGTTCTTTCTGTTATGTAGAGGTCAAGATGGGAGTAGTAGTTTTTCTTTCCATTCTGTTATTTTAGAAAAGGAAAGGTTAAAAAAGAAAAATTGAAAATATGTATAGCCACTGGATCATAAGAAAATCCCAAACGAAAAATTGAAAAGGCAACATGTAAGAGCCAGCTTGTATCCACCTCTCCTCTTGCACTGAGGTTGAGCTTCTTTGGGCTTCCATCGGCTTCCTAGATGGTCTTCCTGTTTCCCATCTCCTACAGCATTTCCATTTCATCTTTCACTTATTTTTCCTGGTTATTGTCCTAGGAATGTATCTAATTATATGGCTCCCTATCTCAGAACCCTTCAACACTAACTCACTGTGCAAATTCTCTATAACTTGCCTGTCTTCCATTATTGCCTCCTCCCTACTTGGTCTGGACTGTGGGTGCCCTATGGCTACAAAAACCCTCATGATTCTCTGTTCCAGCGTGCTTTCTACCTGTTTGCCTTAGAGACTGTGCCTCTGCCATTCCCACCACCCTTTCCCATTACTACCATTCAAAATCCTGCTTTTCTTTCAAGTCCAACTTCAAAGAGAACCAGTTCTTTAAAGACTTTAAGGTGCTCCCACATGAATTTAGACTCTCCCACATCATTTTTCTATGTTCCCACCATTCTTTGAATACTTCCCTAATGTTAAGTAAAACAAGTAGCTGCACATAGAGCTCTGAGCTCATTTCTCCCTCCACTAGGCTATAAGCTCCTTGAAAGGAAAGATTATCTTGAATGTTTTTGAGTATTACAGAGTGCCTACAACAGTATTTCATCCAGAGTATATATATGCTCTGCAAATATGCATGTTTAACTTCACCCATTCAAACACACACACACACACACACAC
Organism: Hipposideros armiger; assembly: GCF_001890085.2. Classification (NCBI taxonomy): domain Eukaryota; kingdom Metazoa; phylum Chordata; class Mammalia; order Chiroptera; family Hipposideridae; genus Hipposideros; species Hipposideros armiger. The sequence goes on from NW_017731719.1 coordinate 1,631,813, forward strand.
ACACACACACACACACACACACACACACACATATATACACACACAGAGGCAGGTGGTAGACTTTTAATTTCTTATGCGATGTAAAGTGAAAATTAAAGAATAAGCACATTTAGGATTGAGAAGACAATAAGTAGCAATAATAGACTCTGACCAAAGAACTGATTGATTGCACCTTACCAACCAGTTAGATATCTGGCTCTGCAAACAAACAGTTGCAAAATTATGAGAAACAATTGTTGAATTAAGCAAACAGCTTCTATCCTAAGATTTTTAGGCTTTTGGCTATTTTTACATGGGAAAGATGGAGTAGTAAACAATTAGCCAGCTAATGCAACCAAATAAAGTTGCCGAGGAAAGGACTGGGGAATCAGACCGTGGGGCCAAACACGTGAGCATCCACATTTCTTCTGCAAACCCAGCAAATAATCGAGCTCTGTTGGGTTCTGTGAATGCAGCTCAGTCTTTTCTATAATGAAACTTACTAAGAATGATTATAAAAACAAAAACCACAGGCCTTCTTTTGGAAGGATGTAGAGTTGATATTCATGTCTGTATTTGTGTCTTGCAACATCACATGGTTAAATTACTATAGCTGCAGATCCAACTCCATAGTCAAAGGAGGGCCCTGAGAACAAAGGTTTCCCTGGCAGTGGAGACAAAAATATATGGTCCACGATCATCTACCTTCCTCTGAAATACCTTGATAGTCCTCAGTCGAGGTCATGGAAAACATTCAAACATTCACTCTTCCTGATAAATTATATTCTCTCTCCTTTCTCTCTCTGTCTCTCTCTCTCTCTGTCTCTCTCTCTCTCTCTCTCTCTCTCTNCACACACACACACACACACACACACACACACACAACCTTTTCTTATACCAAATATTCGGTGTGAAATGTTGAATCTACCTGATCTCAAATTTTCATCATGTTTTTAGCTTAAGTCAGTCTGAACCAATGAAGGGCTGTCCTTCTCCCTAGTCTTTCATGTGCTGTAGTTCTAATAGCCACGAAGCATTTAGTTTCATTGTGGATTAATCCTCTGAAAGCAACATGGCTCACTAAGTCAATTCGTTCCTTTCATAAAACCACTCTGTCTGTCGTCAACTCATGGTCGCTGTCATTTTCTCTGTTGCCTTTTTCTTCTTTCTTGCTCCAGTGTTAATCGAGGGCTTACTATTTGGCAGACATTGGGCTAAGCTCTTAGATATATTATCTCATTTAATCCTCCCAACAAACCTATTAGGCAGGTGCTATTCTTATTCTAAAGATCTGCCAACTGAGGCTTAGAGAGCTAAGTACCCTGCCCAAGGTGGTAAGACTTTAAAGTGATGAACCTGGACTTCAAACCCAGCTGAACAGGAGCTCTGAGCTCTAAATTACCACGCCAAATGGTCTCCCAAGCACTTTTGCTCAAGCATTAGAAAACAGAGTTTCTTCCACTGAAAAGGACTCTATAGCTTTCATGGACATTTTATGAGCATCCATCTTCACAAAGAGCCATTTTCTAAAGTAGATTCACCTAGGATGCTTTCATAACTATTACCACCACTTGAGCTAGCTTGTTGGCACCATTTTGGGGGTAATGGACCTATCTGAGAATCTTGAGTGAAACCCATGAATCCCACGTACAGAGCCTCTGACTTTACACATCCTTCTCAAGTAGAAACCCTCCTTTTCTCCATTCCTCCCACCTGCGGTCACGCACGTGGGAAAGCTGATCAATACTACCTGTTGGCAATGCAAGGTGAGAATGGATTCAGGAGCATCTTCAGTAAGAAGAGGGTGCCATTTAATAGAGGTCTGCCTACCATAAATGTCCTGCTCAGCGGAAGGACTCAGCCAGTCTTTCATCTCTAGCATTTCACCTAGGGTTCAGGTCCTCAAACTAGTTTATAGATATCCTAGCACTCATCCCAAAGTCTTATAAGTCGTTTTAAGTACAAAAAAAACAAAAAACAAACAAACAAACAAAAAAACCAGACCCTATTCACAGGCATACATTTAATAACATGAAAACTGTGACAAAGCAAAATACCTAAATCAATGTGGCATCCCTTTTACTCTCTAATATCAGTGTGGGCAATGCACACACTACTAAACGGGTAAAATCTCCTTGGAAAATAAGTAGGGAAAGAGCCAAATTTGGTTTTAAGAACAAACAAGCAAACCCCACAATTGCCAAAATGTCAATGTAACATTTGTGAACTCCATTGTCCCCATGGCCCAGAGGGGACATGTCTTGAGATACTTTTGGCTGGTACTTCCAGAACCAACCACTGAGCTGGCCTCCTCACTTCCCCCAAAGGAATTCATACAAAAGACTATGGGAAAGTCTCCTTTGTAGATTTTGTTGTTGTTGTTTGGAACAATTGAAATCATGAAAAGTAAGAATCATTCTCTCCTACCCAGAACACCACTGTAATAAGAAGAATAATAACTCAAAGGAATTTGAATTTGTATAGTGCTTTATACTTTTTCAGAGCATTTTCATACACATTATTTCCATCAAGTCGTACAACAACCTTTTGGCATACAACTGAGACAGTAGAAACCATAGGATCTTGCCCAAGATCATACAGCTTGGTAGTGGGACCACTCGGGCTAGAACCCAGATTGCATGATTGGTCCAGCATTGCCATCAGGTCACTGAATAGCTCGCTATTCCGTCATCACACTCTCTGATGTCTTCTCACTCTGTATTCAGAGTGTTTGAGAGTTAGTGATATCTAACTGTAGACATAGATTTCAAAAGGAGAAGAAACACAAATCCTTCTTGGACAAACATATATAGAGATATAAAAATAAATGTGGGACTCTTCTATACTGCTTCTTTATAGAGGACTTCCTCAGATGAAAAGGCCCTTTTGGGGAACAGTTCATCGACCTGTTATTTCTGTGTACACATAATACTCCTTAGTAATATCCTTCACGCTGGGATATTTGCTAAATATCTCCCACTGTCTCACAGCTTGGCCTGTCAATTTCTCCCAGACATAAACCATCTGGGCTAGTACGAGAAAACAGCAAATTGGAAGAGATGTTTTCCAGATGTGGAAGAGGACAGCTGTCCCCAAGACTCTGTCACAGGGCCAGCCCTGGCGATTCGTATTTCCCAAGGCCCTTTTCCAACGGCATCACACCATAGCTTTCATATGACTGAAAAAAAGGTCGATGAGGTTGACCAGATAGCTGAATAAAACTTTGAAAAGGCAGCAGTGAAGAAGTAGCACTGGGGAACATCCTGCAGGTGGCCCCATGCTATGTAGTCATGTAATAGTTTTCAAAGTCCTATTCACAAA
>NW_017731719.1:1640107-1646030 GCF_001890085.2 Hipposideros armiger
CCGTAAGCTGTGAAAAAAAAAAAGAAATCATATTGCATTGTGCTCTACTGAAAGACCTGCCAAGCACTGGGCCTCCACACCAAGGTGCTGCCTTTTGTTTTCATAACATCCATCCTCTACATTATTTTAAAAACAAGATTTTGTGTGGATGTGTGATCTTTGGGGGAGGAGGAGAGAATCGATGAAAATTTTTTTAGGCTATATCTTATTGTTTGTAATGAGATCAGGACTGCGTGTTCTGATTCTTCCTATCCCATCTTCTACCCGACGCAATGGAGAGAGTGTTGCTTGATCACCAGACTGGGCTCAAGTTATGTGAATCACTCTGAATCCCCTTTTCTTGCTTGTTGTTCTATATTAAATGTTCTTTTGTCTTCTTCAGGCACCAACTCACCCATTCATTGATTCTTACTTTTGCATCCCAGCCTTTTATTTGGAAATGTTCCTAAATCTGTTAAGATCATTGCCAGACAGTTCAATGAAAAACACAGAGATGTAGGTGAGCAATGCCTCCCCTAAATATCACCTTGTTCTTCAAAGACTCACGTGTGTGGTCATCCGCGATGTTGCAGGATACACCACACTTACACTCTTTACTAAGGTAGGAAGACAGGTGACAGCAGGGCCATGTGGAGATTTTGTGTGTCAGATCATTAGGTAGTCATAACAAGATACACAAGGAAGGACCATTACAGCTTAAGTCATCGTACCCAGGACAGACCAGCCTGACTGGGGTAGATGCCAAATTTAGCCAAACGAATCAGGCTGGTTTTCTGTCCCTGAACTATCTTTGTGACTAATTGTTGGGGTCTTTTCACCATCTCCTACTTGAAAGATCAGGCACACATCACATTCATCATCAATTCTCTTTTTCCCCAGATACAACTTCAATTTGCCTAATTAAGTTGCTCATTGGTCCTCCACTGAAATGTTTTAAAGCTTCTAAAACTGATTTACCCAAACAGTAAGGCAAAGCACTTGTTTTGGTGTCCATGGGCAGCCCCTAGCCCTTTGCTGGGTGCCTGGAAACCAGCAGGGAGCTTGGAATTCAGTGGCATTCCTTACCTAGCATTGTAACAGCACCAAAAAGCCACCTCAGGGAAAGACAGAGTGTGAGCAGGCTGCACGCTGCGGTGTTTGCCCACACCTGCCAATGTTTTATCTGCTGCTCTGAGGGCACCTACAATTTCTGTCCTCCTTCTCAACAGGGAGTCAGTGCAAAGAAATAAGGAATCAGGGCAATACCCAGGGAGGCACAGGCAGCTCAGGAAAGAAACACACACACACACACACACACACACACACACACACACACACACACACACACACACACACACACACACACACCTTCAATGGTTGGTTTCTGCATAGTTTACTAAGTTAGGGAACACACCACAAAGTCACTAGAAAGCTCCGGTTCCAGCTTCCACAGCCTTCAGTTTGCGGCAGCATTCCCATGGAGTGGGCTGCAGAGACACCTGGTGGCAGATTTATGGCTCCTGCAAGAAGCCCTGCTCTCTAATAAGACAAGTGTCCATCGGATAACCTACCAAATCTTTACAACGTTGTTGATTATAGTCCCCACACTGTCTTTCATATCCCTGTGGCAATCTTGTGGTTACAGACTGTGCTTTCTAATCCCCTCACCTTCTCCCTCATCCCCACCCTCCCTCCCATCTAGTAACCCTCAGTTTTTTCTCTATATCTGAGACTACTTCTAATTANCTGCTCACACCACTTCTGTTTTGTGAAGAGTCGCTAGCTCCAAATGCTTGTTTGGGGAGGTGACAGGAAGTAAAGCTCGTTCCATGCTAGGTTTAGAAAAATCTGGAAACATGCTCTGTTGTCGTGCAAACTTCTGAAAAATAAGAGATAAGATTAGAAATGAATAATTGGAAAAACGCTTCAGTTGTCACCTCCATTTAAACTCTATTCATTAAGAGCTGCCTGGACAGTTTATTCTGGAATCCCTTGTTATCCTGGCTACCTCCTTCACTCTAATGGGCTTAAACTCTTTCACTGGTGTCTCTAAACTCTGACCAGGAACTGCACTGATTATAGGCTGGGGCCATTTCACGCCCCTATGGTTAGTTAAAAATCAGTGCCCACAGAAACAGGAATTTGCCAACAAGAAACTAAAGACACTCATTTTTTAAATTTACTGCCTAGTAATTTTAATTATCTGATGTGCAAATAACTCTCAGGACCAAACTGGAAGCTCCTTGATGGTAGGAACTATGTCTTACACTTATTTATAGCCCCTCCAGTGCCTAGCTTAATGCTGTGTACACAGTAGGTGTTCACTGGAGTCTTTTGATTGACTGATATCTAAAACAGCAATTGGAGAAAAGAGTACATGGCCAGGGAGGCAAGTAGGCACCCAGTGAGAGGCAAGAAAGAGCCCCAGCAGAGCTCTTGGGGGAGATCTGTCCAGGTCGCTAAGAAGCCAGCCTTTCTTGATGGTATTGAGACATAAGAGACAGGTCACTTCCTAGTGGGTCAGGCCCAGCGCTGCCCCGTTCCCCTACAACCTCGGTCAACCCAGGTGAGCAGCCATGCAGAAAGAGCTTTAAGCTGGAGCCTGCTACCAATAGCTCAAGGGCATGTCAAGGATGCCCAAGCACTGGCCAGCCACCCTTCACCCTAGGACACTCCCTGTGCACCCCACTGCATTGGTTTCTTGAGGGTGAATTCTCAAGGAGTAGGTGGAAGTGACAAAATAAAAGGGGAGAACCCATAAGAGAAAACAGTTCAAGGTCTGGTCAAGGACACTGACCTATCACAAGGTGGCTGGGCTGCTCACTTGCCTACGGAAAGAATGCTGCCTCTGCCCAGAATGGTGGGTGATCAGTGTAGCCCTTTCTGCCTCTGTAACTGCAAGGCCCTCTGCTGTTTTAGGAGGAGCCTTTGTCATTTCTCAAACTTCCTTCAAATCTCTTTCTTAATTTTCTCTTCACAGTGCTTTGTGCAAAGCCACAGTCCAATAAACAAGCTGGGACCTTGCTGTAATAATTCCCACAGTCCGGGGGGCCTCCATAAGTCCAGGGCTCAGAGAATATCTCTCCCCATTATTAAATTATTCACACCACCTACAGAATACATTCATATTTGCACCTCAGGTAATCTTTTAATAATAACAGATGTTTTAAAAAGGTACTTACAAAAGTGAAAATGATGAGTGTTAAGTAGAAAACCACCAGGACCAACAGCAGTACAATCTCAGCTCTGTATTTCTTAAAAGTCACTTTGCGCTCCTTCTGGCATCCTTACAAAAAAAAAAAAAAGAGTAAAACATGAAGCCATTTAACAGGACTTTTCTACCATAATAAAGAGCTCAGGATGCTGTGTTCCTGCTTTTTAAGTCCTACTTGTCCCCCATTCCTGCCCTCATATCAGTGTCGCTGGAAGAACAACAGTAATGACAGCAGTGATGGGTGGTGCGGGGGCTGCTGCTGGCATTCACCCTCACTCAGTATCCAGCTGTGAGCAACGGGGATTGACACAGAGCAGCTCACTACATCTTCCAAGGCAGGTCCGAGTAGCCCCATTTGACAGATGAAGGAGTCGAGGCTCAGAGAGGCTGAGGGACTAAGGCAGGTGGCAGAGCCAGGAGTCTGGTTCAGACTTATCCTGCTGCCCGTCTGCCTCCATTTCAAATGTCTGGCATCTCCTGGCTTTGATTTTGTCTTCACATCAGATGAACCACCATTTGTTAACAGTTATATAATCTAACTTCATCGGTTTTGTGTAGCATGCTACATGTCCTCACCTCAGGAGGACTGCAGGACTATGAAACGAGGCAGGTGAACTGCCCAGCTCTTACTGAATAAGCAGACAGATTTCTGTAGAGTCATTAAAGTTCCTCCACCAAGGCTGACAGCTAGCATGGGCTGCAGAACAGCTCCCAAGGGTTTAAGGCTGTGGTTGCAGTCCTCTGGGAGGGCAAGTGCAGGAAGAGTGAGGCCTGTGGCTCAGGAGGGGACATGGCAGAGACAGCCTCACCCCACTCAGGCATGACATTCAATGTGCTGTTTGGGGAAGCAAGCATGCTAACCAAGTCTGCTTGCGGGCCAGGCAGGAGCAGGAGTGCAGATGACTGGGGGCTCCTGAGACGGGCCTCAGGTGGGCCTCAAGAGAGCTTTCAGCCCCTGACATTGGACTCAGAAGTTCATGCAATAGTCTAAGGATGGATTCTCACAAGGATCTGTGACTCAAGGAAAAAAGTTTGAAAGCCATTCTCCTAATGGTTCAGAATGTTTATTGAGCACTCAGTCTGCTTCAGGCACTGTACTAGGCATTTTAGAGCACTATCTCCTTTAACCCTCACAGCAAGCCTATGTTGTTGAAATTACCATCCCCATTTTAGAGATAAGAGAACTGAGGCTTAGAGTCAGAGGTTTGCCCAAGGTCACACACTAACTAACAGACAGCATAGCTAATATTTGAACCAGATCTAAGTGACTCTAGAGTCTGACTCCTGGGCAAGGTGTAGGCCTTTGATGAGGAAAGGAAAGAACATCAGCTTTCTTTCTCATTTCCTCTCCACTCTCTCCTGCCAGGTTGCTCTCATTTCTCATCCATGTGAATAATATTCATTGAGGGCCTACTGTGTGCCAGGACACAGCAAAGAACAAAGCAGAGAGTATGAGCACATCAGGTGTAGTAAGTTCTATGAAGACAACCAAAGCAGGGTAAAGGGCTACAGACAGAGAAGGGTATAAGGGGTGTGTGTGTGTGTTTATGTGTGTATGTGTGTGTAACAGTGAACTAGATCCACTAACGCCTAAATAGTGATTGTGTTCTTGTGAATATAAGAATATTATCTTGAGTCAGATCACTTCAGATACCCGATAGGAAAAGGCAGCTATTGAACAAATTCAGGGACTCTATGACAACATGTTTGTCATGTCAAGCCTCAGCCACAAACAAGAATTGGGCAAAAGTCAAATGCAAGGCATATTTTAAGCTACATAAAGAAGTTATGAAAAAAAAAATCCAAGGAGATTATCCTTGTCTTGACACTCAAGTCTTGGTGTTACTGCATAGGGCGATAATGTGTATTCTGTCACTGGAACATTACTTTCTTGCTGTACTCTTTTGCTTTGGCCCGAGTTGAGGCATTGGGAAATGCATTCCCCATCAAGTGGGAAGGAAGTGCTATTCTCATGTTAAAAGGGTAGAAATATGAAGCAACTCCCTTAGGCCAGGTTGGAAGGCCCCAGATGAGCAGAATAATAGGATTGTCTGGTGTATGGAGACTACGCAATTCTCCATCTCCCAAAAATTAGCTTTGGATGCTTCCCACTTGTTCCAAAGGACTCTGACATGATAAACAACAGCTAGATTATTGTTTGGCTACATTTGGCATCCATCCCAGTCAGGCTGGGGAAGACCCGTCCTTATAAAAGAATAAATTATGACATTCTTGCAGCAGACTTTAGCTTTTAGCCACAGATGTGATCCAAAGCTTATGAGTTAAGGCTCTGACAGAGAGGGTCGATTTTAGGACCTACAGAAAGTGCACACGCTTTTTGGCAAGAAAACGAGTGCAGCACATCACCTTACCTGTCACTTTCAAGATCACTGTGCCACTCTGGTTTCTCTGCCCTTCCGGCCCCACCAGAGTACATCTGTATGTCCCCGAGCTGCAGCTGGTAGTGTTTCGGATCTTCAGGGAATACAGCCTTTCACTGGGGGCCTCGAAAGAGCCGTTCTGCTCCTCCTGGTGATAGCTCTGCAGGTCTTCCTGGGGAACCTTGATCCACTCTTCACTGCCCTCCGTAAGCTGTGAAAAAAAAAAAAGAAATCATATTGCATTGTGCTCTACTGAAAGACCTGCCAAGCACTGGGCCTCCACACCAAGGTGCTGCCTTTTGTTTTCATAACATCCATCCTCTACATTATTTTAAAAACAAGATTTTGT
>NW_017731719.1:1648342-1671892 GCF_001890085.2 Hipposideros armiger
TGATCTACACACACACTAGGGTCTTTAGGTATTCAAAAATAAAGTAAAAAAAAAAAAAAAGGCTGTGGCAAGGAACCTTAGAAAAAAACTAAAGACATTTAACAACGAATTCTAGAACACGCCTAAGGTAGTCCAATTTTTCCCTTTCCAAGACTAATTAAACCACAAACTAAGCCTCATCATGTGCTCGCCACTGTGCCCTCCCCAATGCCTACGGAGGTGCTCCCTCCTACCAGGGCTTTAGATGGGCCAAGCACCCGGGACCGTCCAGGGCCAACCCGTTCGAAGATTCCCCACCCCCACCCCCACCTCCAAGGCCAGTATGAACTAATCAACTTAACTAAGTCTCTGCAGTCTCCAAGTTGATGTCTTTTCTAAATGAACCTCCAAATGTGTTCAACTCAGATTTCTTTCTAATAGATTTCCCTGGAACTGTTCACTAGAAACCCCTGCATCTGAAGAGATGGAAACTCAGCTGCAACCATCATTTTGAGATGATCTACCTCTGAGTTTCCCCTTGGGAGACTCCTCTCCCATCCAGCGACCTCTCCCTCATCTCAGAAAGGCCTGTCTGAAAGTCAACGACACGATCAAAACTCCTCTGAAGCCCTCTGAAGCTGGTGGAGACATACACCATCGTGCTTATTTACATAGAGAGGGCCCCATTATCACACTGGCTGCTGGGAACCTCCAAAGCGAATATGCGCCCATGATCAGAACTGGCTGGCGGTCACCTTCATTTTGAAAATCAGCGGTAACAACAACGAAAAGTAGTTTACTTGATGGTCAGAGTTCCATGGTCGACTAGTAAAACCTCCAGTGGCCCTCTAGTTATGTTCACATGGCAAAACAAAGGCAGGGTGCGGTCATGAGGACAGAAAGAAGCAGGTGAACGGCATAACGGAGAACCCCAAAGTGGCCTGCAGAATTTTGAGGTCCTGCGCCACCACAGCCATCGATGGACTCATAGCAAAGTATTTCAACTTTTATGGAGTCATCTTCCAATGTCCCATTCCTCAGCCTTCTTGAAAGACCCAGAGAAATAGGAAAACTATTGGCTTAACCTGGGAAGTCTTGCCACAGTATTAAACAGCCCTCTTTGTCTGATAACTCACTACAGCAAAAGTAACCTGCAAATTCACACAACTTCCTGGAAATACTTCATAACCCTCCACCTGCTTCAAGCTGTAGGTACAGACTCTGCGTAGTCCCCCTTCTTTTTGTTATTTTAAATACCTTCTCATGTGACTCTACCTGGGGAATCTGGGATTTGCCTACAGCTGCAAAAATAGTTGTAGTTTTTAAGTTAATATTGCATGCCGAGAATGGGAGTGGGGCACTAGCAGTACCAAGAGACATTTTATGCAAAAGTTCAAATGAGTATCTTAGGCTCTGTGGCCAAGCCACCATCACAGCGCAGGATCAGGTAAGTTCACTGCGGCACAAGCAGTCCTGTTCAGGGACCAAAGGAGCACTTCTGTGGGAGGAAAATAAAGTAGGAGCAAGGGGCCATCCTCAATTTTGCTTGTCCTTATGAGTTCTTGTAAACATTTCAGCTGGCGCAAAATCAACCACTGGCAAGAACGGCTCTTTGAACATTCCAAATCTAAAAGTGTTTCACTGCCTCTCTGCAAAAGCATTTTAGGAAATAGCAATTTGTAACAAAAGGAACCCTTGGATTCATTCACAGCCAAGCATAATTGACAGGCACAATTTAATGCATGCTTTAGAACGCTAATATTGTAGTGCGTTAAACCACAACACGATTTGGGCAAATTATTTCCTCAAAACATTCATCCCAATTATGCTTTAAAAATCCACACGCCCTGCATTAACTGTTATGCTGACGATTCTATCTTTCTGATTGATTTAGAAGGAGGGAGAAATATAGGACATCTCATTTTCAGAAAGCCTGTGGATTTTGACTTGTCTCAAGGCCTCCAGTTTGACTAAATAATTTAAATACCACATTCTTTCTCTAAAATGGCAATTTGACCTTAAGGAAATCACAAGCCCTAAGTTAAAATAAACTCTCTTTAATTTGCTGAATGCTAAATCAATCAAAGTACTAATTTTAAGGGCATGGGAATTAAGTTTTTGTTTTTTTTAATGATGGACAAATTTGAATGAAAATGAAAGAAATCAAATAAATAATTAAATATGGCTGGAACTGAACCAATATTTCAGTCACAAACCCTATTGTGGAAAGTTTTTTTTTTTTCAAGTTTACATAATTGTATTCAAATATATGCTAACCTCCTAGATTAGCATATTTCAATATAAAAGGGCAACAGTTCCATTCCTATGGCACAGAAACAATTTTGATCATAGACTTGGAATCCAAATTTATCATACATGAGATCTGTTAAGAATGTGATAGGAAACTAAAAAAGATTTTTTTCAAGGGGCAATGTATACACACACACACACACACACACACACACACAGAGGGTGCCAAAAAAATGTATACATATTTTAAGAAAAGAAAACTGTCAAAATTGTAATACTCAATATATACTGATAACAAAAGATGAATATAAGTCACATTTGACTTCTGCAATTACAAGAGGTGCTCAAAGTGGTTACCATCAGCATCCAGACACTCCTGATTACGGTGAACTACTGCCTGAGCAACGTTGACCAAAGTATCCACTTGTATACATTTTTTGGCACCCCTGGTATATGTAAATATTTAATTAAACAATTTGATTAAATATATTTAAAGGTATGGATTTGAAGTATTTGAAGGTGGTATCAAATTAATCTGATATATTCCAATCACATTGAACAGCTTTTTTTTTATTGCATTTCTCGTGCACTAACATTCATGTACCTTGGGTTTCTAACTCAATTAAAGTGTCAATATAATCGTCATTCATCATAAAAACAGCTCTTTATAATGTGCAAAACAGTTTGGCTTGGAGGTTGATGTCATAATGAGGGTAGAATGTAGGCACATTAACATCGTTTTTTTCTAAGTGTAGTTTTATTGGAAAAAATGATTTTCCACTTTGAAATTTACTGGGTCTAGCAGACAGACTTGGATTTATGGCTGTTAACAGAGTCAAGAATATGGCAGAGGCAATAAAATTAAGAACACAGATTTTCCACCTGGAACCAAATCCTAGCCTCACCACGACTAGTTCTGCTCTAGGCCAACTGCCTGAACAGCTCTCGGGCTTCCTCTGCTCCACAGAGATGGGGGGCTAGCCCACAATTATTGGGCTGTCGGAAAAGTCATGATGCATTTTTGCAACAAAAAACATAGAAAAATACGTCATGACTTTTCCGACAACCCAATATATCTCAAATGTTGGTGTGAAGATACCCAGGGTGATGGAGGGGGACATATAGCATAGTGTCAACCATACAGAAAGCCCTAAAAATGTTAATACTCTCTTTTCTTTTCATAACCAAGGTTGTTGCATTTGGCATTCTAAATAGTTCTTTGCATATAGGAAATATTTAAAAAGTATTTGCTGAATGAATGAGTGAACTTGAGAAACAATGAGAAAGTTGCACAGGCACTGGGCTTGTAATCAAAAGATCTGAAGTCAAGCCCCAACTTCTCATCAGTTAGCTGGGTCGTCTTTGGTAAATCACTTCACCTCTGAGTCTCATTTTCTCAACTGGAACTATCTTACTTACCTCATGGGGTTATTTGACGAATCAAATGAGAAAACACATAAAAGTGCTTTATAATTGATCACATCAGTAATAGAAAGTGTTTTATCTGATAGCTTTCTACTCTATCCATTCATTTAGTCATCCATTCATTTACTGCTGATACCTCCAGTCTCCTCTCTGGCAAAGTTTTCTAGAATCCCCAGTGTCTGCTCTAGGGAGGAATTATTTTTCTACTCACAATGTCTCTAAAATAGCCCATAGCCCAGCATTTTGAATTTTCTAAAGCACTATCATAATGTGTCAAACTCTTTGAAGGTAATGGTAGACCACTCATTGTTCGTGCCAACCATCCTTCTTCTGTTAGCATCTTGTGGGTCCTGCTGGATCTGCCAGGGGGCATTCTTACAGCTGAGTTCATGACCTTCACAGGGCCCTACATCTAGTCCTAGAGGAGGCACACTTAACTCAAGCCAGACCTCTGTGACCAGATCAACTGGTTCTAATGGACACATGACTCAATCAAAACCACTTAAGTATAATCAGAGGTTTGTTGAGATATCAGACGACAGGCTAAATCTTTTCCTTTGATCCTGGGATGGTATGCAAGCCTGCAGTTATCAGCTACCATCTTACTGCCATGTGGAGGCTGGTAATAAAGCCAGCATGAAGGAAGGAAGAGTTGAGAGATAGAAAGACATCAAGCCCTGAGGATACTCATAAAACCTCTAAATCTAGCTGGATTTGTTTTTGAGGGCTGCCATAACCAAATACCACAAACTGAGGGACTTAAAACAACAGAAATTTATTCTATCACAGTTTGGGAGGCCAAAAGTCCAAAATCAAGGTATTGGGCAGGGTCCTGCTCTCTCTGAGGGCTGTAGGGGATAATCTGTTTCATGCCTCACTGCTCGCTTATGGTGTCACTGGAAATCCTTGGCGTTCCTTGGTTTGTAGACACATGACTCCAATCTCTGCTTCCAACTTCACTTGCTGTTCTCCCTGTGTGTCTGTGTCTATGTCTCTGTTTTCTCTTCTTTTGAGGACACTGATCATTGGATTAGGACCCTCCTAATCAAGTATGACCTCACTTCAACTTGATTACATCTGCAAAAACCCTATTTCCGAATAAGGTCACATTCACAAATATCAGGGATGAGAACTGAGACATATCTTTTTGTGGGACACAATTCAATCCACATCAGCCATTAGTGAAATGCAAACAATAGTATGATTTTTTCCATTTCAAATATATAAACCAATATACTTATTCCCTTTTATTTAAGCTAGTTTTGATCAAATTACGATCCTTCACAAATGAAAGAGTTCTAACTGATAGGGATACCATGAACCATCCCATAAATAAATGTGGTACATGGGGGCTATCTCCATGTGGCCCCAGCCCCTTGGCCAGTCCTGCTTTGTCCCTCGGGCTCACATGCCTCCCACTCCTCAGGGAATGAGACACCAGGGCCTGATTTGACTCAGAATCTTTGCTCCCCAGAATTGACCCAGTGAGTCTGGTGCAAGGGAATTATGAATTGTTTATGGTAACTAGCATCCTTATTTCCCCCTAAGTTTTCCGAGCGGGACCCATAATCCTAGACCACTACCAGCTCTTTTGGAATCTATCTTCTCTTGGAGAATTGGTATAAGAACATTCAGTAGACTAGCTGGTGCTCTAGGAAAATACCAGCACTACACGACACACACAGAAATTTTACCCACGCATACTCCAGTGCAAACACAAAAATCACAAATATGCTTAGGGGTGTAAAGGAATCTTGGGGAAGTACTTTAATCTAGGTCTGGTTTGAGCTAAGGACTGTTGGTAGAAAATCTGGGCGTCATCATAAGAGTAGCCAGGAAGGGATCATGGAAACAGTTTTATTGTAGATAGAGGAACTAAATTTTAGGTAAGTGAGTCTGTTTTTAGCCCTACCCTACATAAAACCTTCCCTTACGTCACAAAGACCTTCTTGTAACTTCCTCTTCTCTGTGTAGTGATATAGCTAGTGCAGAACTAAGAAAATCCAGTCCTCATGTGATCCAGGTTCCCCCTTCTATTCATGGAAAACAAGTGTTTGGTTTTTTTCTATTTAACCCTCTGCTGCCTTCTTCCTCCCTACCCTCTTCCAAGCTGAAAGATATTAGCAACTGTCTCATCATTGTCCAAAAACCTCAGTGACCCACGCTTCTCATCTGGCTGAGACTTGCATTGCCCTCTCCGAGGCAGCCACATTCTGCCTTGCCGGCTCTTCTGTAGAACCACATGGATGGGATGGGTGGTGACCAAGAGGGAAGGGAAGGTACAGCCCATGCATGTGTTCCAGTCTTATTGCTTTAACCTGATAGAAGTTTCCCTGTAAAGAAGACTCATCTTCTCAGATGAATCATATTCTGTCCTTCACCATGAAAAATATGCTTTTGTTTTGATAGGTTTTTCACTATGTCATCCTCTTAGCTTGAAAACTGCGGAAAGGATAAAGCGCTCTGCTGTATACGTAATTCTCCCTCTAGGTCACTGTTACCCATGGGTCCCCCAAAATGCTTACGGATTCCTGTTTCCTTGCCTTTGCTCAAGATGGTCCTCTGGCGAAAGGTCTGTGTTGATCTTGGGATGACCAATGCCTGGCCCAGGACTTGGCACATATTTGGGACTTGGAATTACTTATTAAATAATGAAAGTGTAAACATAAGAGACATCTGAAAACCAACTTTATGTCTTTCATAGTTTGACCTGAAGTGGACCCCATAAAAGTGATTCAACCAGGTCAAGTAGTAGAGGTGCCAATGGGGACAGTCTGACTTTTCTTTGATGCTAATTACATACATTGTTTTCTCCCTTCAAGGTTTTAGTGCTTCTGTATTTAATGTACAAATGTTTCCTTTTCCCCCTAAAAATACATTCTTAAATCTCTCTTACAACAGATGGCATTCTAAAATCAAGGAAGTGAGTGACACACATGGTCTCCTTCATGGGTCCATCAGGGTCTGTGGCTGCACAGATTACATCTACCCAGACAATCCATCAACTCTAGCCCCTCCTAAGGCACTCTGCTCTCCTCAATGTCCCCTTGCTTTGTGGTGCATTATCACACAAAATGGTAGAGTCAGCAAATATAACTCTGCTGGATAGGAGATTAGCAATGTACATGGAAGACAGCCTCATAAAGAATCAAGGACAAGAAATATCTGTGTGGTAAAGTAGTCTCATGGAAGCCATTAGCCTGCTCTCCCACAGATCCCTTAGTCTACAGGCTAGCCTGTGATTTGCCACAGCTGGGCTCTTCTATTATAAATGTCAAGTCTGATCTCGTCTCTGAAATCATAGTCTTACTTCCGCTTTCTCCCTTCTTTGGAAATCATCTTAAAAGAGCACTTGTCTTGTGATGCATCTCTGTCCTCACCCCCGCAGTATCATCCAGAGATGAACTATATATCCTCTTTCATTATGCATTAACATAGGTTGTCAGGTCCTAGCATGATAAAAGATGGTACTACATCTTCCTGAAAAATAACCACATCTTATTATTAGTTGCAAACATCAACCATGCCCAAACACTCCATCCAGTGCCATTTTCTCCCTCCAAACCTGGTGCAGCTTCATTAAAGAGAGTGTGAAGCCAACGATGTTCAGTATGAACAGATGTAGCCCCTTATTGGGTGTTCTTACTCCAGGCAGACTCAGGGTTGTGCTATGTTCTCTTACACTAGAATCTAACCCAAGGTCACAGTCAATGGAAGAAGAGTGCTGGACTAAAGCCTATTTGCATATTTTCTCAAAATACCTCCCCAAACAACCACAATCTATTCACAACTTTAAAAGCTAAATGTAATGGGTATACTGTAGTCACTTTTTATTTCTTCTCAATCACTCTATCTGTACTGAAATGTACACTATAGGAAGGGATGAAAGAAAGGCCCATTGTTGGATCCCAGAGAGGAGGACATCAGTTCACAGAAAAGTAAAGTTGGGTTAACAAGAATTGGGCTATCTCTACTCACTCCTGGCTCCACCTTGACTTCCCCCGCCCCGGGCATGTCTATATTAAGCCCCCTCCAGTCCCCCCCTTACTGTACCTTTAAAACAGAGAGACTAAAATGGACACTGTTTCCTCCCGACTAACCCTAATGTTACAAACACTAATTGGACACCATCAGCTTTGAGTCTTTCAGTAAAAAGCATATGATAAGAAACACATGGTTTACGTGGGTCCTTTTGTTAATCACAAGCCATCAGTGTGAACTGGACAATGGCAGGATGCTCTGTGATGCTGGGGAACCAAGTGGTAAATGGAATTTTAAATAGTGAGTCATTACAACCGTAATTGTGATGTGCAGAAGGCCTGCAAGAATGTGATTCAATCTGGCAGACAATGAAACCCACACTAAGGGACTCTCTGCTTTACTTGCCCAGCAACCCATGACTGTCCAAAGAGGTTTTACAAACCACACTGTGATGATACAGGGAGGTGATATGAGCTAGGTTGGCTGCGGTCACCAGGTTTAAATTCCTCACTTTATAGCCATCTCTCTGCTTCACTGAAACACTTTATAAGAAAGTTGTATGTGTGCATGTGGGGGACAAATGATAAGATACTTAATCCTCTGTAAAATGAAGTATTTCAGTATTTCACCACTGGCCTTATTTCCAGAACATTCTATCCATTTTTGTTATATAAACACAATCGATGCAAAAGTATAATTACTGGGTTGGAAAATAACAAATACCTACAGAATATGCTGAGAACCGTTTAAAAGTATTTGAAGCAACAATGCATACCATTTTCAAGGTATCTGATTCGTTTATTGGCATAGCATAGCTCTCCTATCCACCATTATCAATCAGTTTACTTCTTAAAAAATAACAACTATGGTATGATTTTTCAATGACTCTATTCCATGAACCAACAGGGGAAAAAAAAAAAAGAATGCCAAGAGACTGTTGTCTTTTTTCTTTTTTAACAGAGGTTTGAGAGAACTTCAAGGTAAATCATGTAAGAACCATGTTCAATAAACAAGCACATATATTATAGAGTTACATCATCAGCTGACATGCAAGGAGAAGCCGAAGGTTAATTGCTATGGTTTACTATATCATTCAAAGTAACCTTGTGCAAGAAGATTTAACTTGACAACTGTTTGAACTTTACAGCCTGAAATTTCATCTACTTGTTTCATGAGTACTTTTTAATTACTCCTCTAGAGGTATTAATATTGTTTTCTTTTTAAAATTACTCTCTGAAAGGAACAGTGGTTTCACGTTTTCCCTTTTCTTTAGGATAACCGAGTCCCTGCCTGGCTAGTCCAAGGACACTTTCACTTTCTTTACCTTAAGTAGTAATTAAGGGAGAAAACAAATATCAAGAAAGACCTCTAAGAACTCAGGCTGAGGAATCAGACTGCTTGGTTCAAATCCCAACTCCACCATTTAGCCAGTTGTATAAATGAGCAGATTATCTCACTCCCTATGGCTCAGTTTCCTCATCTGTAAAGTAGGAATAACAATAGTACTGATTTCTTGGAAGATCCATTGGAAGGATTGAAACAGCTAATGTATGCAGGCTGTTACTTCAGCACTTGGCAGGTGGTTAGCACTCAAATAACATTGTTTTACAATATTTTTGTTTAAATACTATTGTGTTTACAATGAGAACAATTTTGGAAATGCTGTGTGTTCTATTATCCCACAGTAAAAAAGGTGGAAATAAAGTAGGAATAATAACAAATTTACTTCATACACAATACCATGCCCCAAGGCCGCAGCACCATTGCCACTGTGCATAGCTCACCAAGGGCACAACTCACTGAGCATTTCACAACTAACAGGGCAAACCGTGGGTGCCATTCAGAATACACAAAAGCAGGGTGGTGCAGCACAGTCTGGTTAGGAGAGGACACACACACACACACACACACACACACACACACACACACACCCCAATTGTCTTATGTTATCTTGTTAAATAGCCAGATACATGTGCTGAGTCTTACAGCATCTTTTATGGCAGGCAGACTAGAAGGCTGCATTAGCGGAAAGCTACAAACACAGAGATTTGCTCCAAAGGAAGAAGGAATATCCGTGAGAGCCACAGAATAAGGCTGGGATAGCATACTCATTTGACTTAAACTGGAGGTGCTGTTGTAGCAGTAACCTCATTAAAGGGGGTGGGTGCGCAAAGGACCCGTGACAGCAAACAGTGGCGGCTAGCTTTGCCATGCCACCAGAGCCACAATCTTAGAATCTGAAAACCTTAAACAAAGCGCTACTCAGTCTTCTCACAGTAGGGTCAATGATGCTTGTTCACACATGCGTGGACACCACTCATGCTGCCTCATCGACTGCCTCCTTTCTGGACCTCTCAAGGCTGCCAGAGGACTGAGCAGCAGGGGTACAGGAGGAAGCCAAGGGTATCCCAGAAAGGGGATGACTGACAGATAACCACCACCTGTGAAACAAGTCTAAATTGCCTCTATCTCTCAGTTCTTCCTTTCAAATTGCCCAGTCCCCAAACTGACGGATATCACAGTTACGAAACACCAAAAATCAGAAATCCTCCTTTCTAATGTCCAAATCTGCCCTAGCTGCTTTCTATCTGGCCTGCCGGCCACAACCACAGGTGGCCTCCCAGAATTAACCCAAGGAGGTTCTCTGCCCTTTTAAAACGTCTTATATGGGTCATTCACCACGGGCCACCTTTAGGGGCAGGAGAGGATTGAGGTCTAAATCTGCCGTGTACCTGGATGCGCATAGGGTTGGGGCGAGGGTGCGGGAGGCGTGACGGGAGACTGAGCACTTGGAGTTCAGCGGCAGGAAACGCCCCGACTCCCAGCCACATGAGGTCGACACCTAAGGGAGGTGTTTCCCGCCGCCTCCAATTGATCCGACCAAACCCCAGCCCGCGGGCATCGCCGAGCTTACCTTGGCCCAGGAGACAGAGTAGGGGACCTGCGGGTCCCGGAGGGCGGTACAAGGCAAGTCCACGTTCTCTGAACAAGCCACCTTCATTTCCCGCGCTGCGGGCGTCAGGCTGCAGGCTACAAGAGGGAGACAGCTGCGTGAGCGAGCGAGGAAGGGGGGTGTCGCGGGGCGGTGGTGGCGGCGGGGAGGGAGGCCGACAGGCAGTCTCGGTACCTACCGCAGCTCAGGAGCAGGAGCTGGAGGCCGCGCGACATGGCTGGGGGGCTACTGGCCTGTGGCGCGCTGGGGCCGCGCCGCGCTCTTGTACCCGCGGGTACAGGGACTTCCCCGGGCGCCGGCCCAGGGGAAACCCCCCCGGCGGCGGAAGCAGGCGGCGAGCCCTCCCAGCACCGGCCGCCACTGGGGCGTCCCCTTCCCCCGCCCGCGGCGCCCGCCCCGCGCGCGTCCCCGCCCCCGCGCACCCTCCCGGGCGCCCCCAAGCTAGCGTCGCCGCTGCCTGGCAGCAGCGACAACCATCCCCGCGTAACGCCCGGCGCTTGGGGCTTTGCAAACCGCGCTCGCACGCGTGACACGGTTCCACTGACCCGCATAGCAGAGCCAGGAGCCATGCCCGCCGAGGCTATTATATCTTTTTTACGGAGGTGAGATCAGATTCAGAGAGGTTGAGCAGCTTCCCCAGTCGCACAGCCTGTAGGGGGTGACGTCACTGGCGAACCCAGGTCCTCAGTCTTTCCAGGTGCTGTGGTAACCAAAAACTCATTCGACTTCCCAAGGAACGTGGCAAGCCTGTAGTTCCTGGCTCCTTGCCTCCTGGCGTGGATTACCACTCAGTATCACCCAGCCTTTTTAAATTATTTCAACAAAGGAGACTGTCTCCTAGTAAAATAGTAATTACACCCAGAGAATTTTGGGGAAAGACAAAAGAAAAATCTAGAAGAAAATAGAAACCACCTATAATCTATCCAGAAGTAATTTATGGTAACATATTTTAGTGTCTTTGCTTCAATGCATGGATAGATATTTTTGTATACATTCAATTTGGCAACCTACTTTATTTTAGTTTAATATTTTGCAACCATTTATACATTATTAAGTTTCCACAGTAACGTTTTAATGGCTGCATAATATTCCATCTTATAGTTGTACCATGAATTAGAACCAATTAGTGTTCAACATTGTTAGTCTAGTGTTTCTAGACTAATAGTGTTAGTGTTAGGTTGTTTAATTATTAATCACTAAGAGGAACTTTCATAGAATAACCTTTGTTCTACAGTGGTTATTTTCTCAGATTGAGTTCCTAGAGGAAATCGTGCTAGGTCAAAGGGAATTTACAGTTTTGTTAAGTAACGCCAAATTATCTCTACTGAGGTGTCCTCAATTTATGTCCCCACCTGCAATGTATGAGAGCACTTGTTTCCCAGAACTCTTGCCAACATAAATTGTTCATCAGACTTCCACCTTTGTCCATTCAAGCAGTTGAAAAGAATGGCGTCACAGTGGTTTTAGCTTACCCTTAGAAGTGATTATACCAATTGATAGTCATACCATATATGTCACCAAGCTAATTTTTTTAAATTAGGATATTTTTAGGCATACACAAATAAGAATAGAAAATAGAATCAAACACATCTGTGTGCAATATATTCTTAATAAAACATCTGTTCCTTGCTAGATTCCATACCTGAGTATTTAAGCTTTCTTCTGATTTTTCACTGTTTTAAACAATGTTGTATGAAGCTGGGGATGTTCAGACTCCCTAGCCCAGCAATCCCACCACGTTATTAGATAGTTTCATCCTGTCTTCCAAAGTGTGTGTCTAAATACGCTCCCTCATCAGGGCTTGGCATCGTCAGATTTTTTTTTTTCATTTTTGACAATATAGCAAGTGGGAAATATTAGTTCACTTTTGTTTAACTTACATGACACTGATTACTAGGAGGGAGGAACATATTTTCCTATGTTTCGAGGCCATTGGATGTCCCTTTGAGGATTGTGTGTTCATATCATTTGGCCTTTTCCTTTGGAGCTGTTTATAAATTCTGGGCCAAATCCTTTCTCGGTTATGTGCATGCCAAATATCTTCTCCAAGCCTAAGTTTGTATTTTTTACTTTGTTTATATTTTTAATGTACAAAGTGATTTCTGTTTAAATATTTTAGTGCAGTCAAATTTATTGATCTTTTTATTTATGGTTTGCGCTTCTGGTGTTGTGTTTAAGAAAACTTTTTCTTCCCTGAGATCATAAAAACATTCTCCTTCATTTTCTTCCAAAACTTTTAAAGTCATGCTTTGTCATATGTAAGTCTTTAATCCATTTAAATATGGTTTGATGTAGGGGTCTAACTTATTTTTTCCATATGGATAACCAATTGTTTCAATGCTGTTTACTAAAAGTTCTTATTTCCCCACTGATTTGAAATAGTATCTTTGTGATATACAAATTTCCATATGTGTGTGGGCCTGTTTCTAGACTCTACTCTGTCTCTCCCTGTGCTAATATCACACCTTCTAATTACTTAATTGAACTATAGTTAAGTCTTGCTATGGTGGTGGAGTGAATGAGCCCTCCTCATATGTTGATCTTCTTCAAAATTGTCCTGGCATTCTTGGTTCTTTGCTCTACTTTATAACATATTAGAATCAACCTGTGAACCTCAAAAACCTCATTTGCATTTTAATAGGAGCATATTCAATTTCTATGAAAAAAATTGATATGAAAAATTTGACAATGAATGGGAGATATTAGTTCCTCTTTGTTTAATTTACATGCGTTGATTACTAGGAGGGAGGAACATGTTTTCATTTATATGAAAAAATTTGCAGAAAATTAGCATTTTAGAAATTGATTCTACGAATGCATCAATATGGACTATCTTTCCATTTGCTTAGATCTTCAAGAATTTTTCAAAGTTCATACATAAAAGTATCTATATCTTTGGGTAGATTTATTCTTAGTACCATAATATTTTTGGTTGCTATTTTCACATATACTGTGTATTTTTCACTCCTATTTTCCTAGCTGCTTATTGCCAGTAAATAAAAATTTACTTTTGTATAGCTGATGACCTTGCCATCCTTTCTTATGAATGTTAACACTGCATTAATGTTGTACCCTGCATTAAGTCACTTTTGTAGTCATGAATTATTCAGAGGGTTTTTCCCACCCCCAAAAATCCAAATATGTGGTTTGGTTTTCATTGTTCCTTTACTTGTCGAGCAATTGAGGATACTCAAGAACATAGTCTGTATATATGATTCTTTGCTGCTTAACAAGAAACGCTTTGCGGCCTCATGTGTGATCTTTTGGTAAATGTGTCACGTGTTCTTGGAAAGAATGTGCATTCTCCACATGGGTCTCTGATTACACTTGCTCGTTGTGTTGTTCAGGTCTATAGCTTTACTAACTTTTGGTCATCTTACATTATTAATTACTGGAAGAAATGTGTTAAAATCCCCCTGTGACTATACAATTGTCCATTTAGCTTTGCAATTTTATCAACTTTTTGCCTCATAGAATAATGCTATGTTTTAGGTGCCTTAAAGTTATAATTATCTCTTCCCAGCAAATTGTTCCTTTTTGTCTTTATTTGGTGACATTTTTTTCCCTAATATTCTATTTTTGCTTCTAATACAACCTTTTCTACTGTAATTAGAACGACACCACTTTATTTGGGCTAGTATTTTTCTGGTATTTTCTATATTTTTACATTCAACAATTTTTTGTCCTTAAGTTCTAACTACGTCTTTTTTTTTTAGCACATAGTTAGATTTTTCTAATTCAATACAACTAATGATCTGTCTTTCTAATTGAGAGTTCAGTTTTACCTTTTTTCTGAATTCTGCTACATTTGAATTTCTTTCATCTTGTTTCATGCTTTATACTTAACCTGATTTTCCTCTAATTCTTTTTTTTTTTAAAGAGTTTATTGGGGAATTGGGGGAGGGGAACAGCGTTGGGGAATTGGGGAAAGGGGAACAGACAAGTTGCTGTCCTTTTGTTCTTCAGTCTAGTTGTGGAGGACATTGTTTCACTGGCCCATGTTGGTATTCTCATTGTGCTCCTCCTGAGTGAGGCAGTCGCTCGCTGGCCATTGGTTAGCCGCTCACGGTGGCTCACGGCAGCTGCCGACAGCTCACACTTGGCTGCCAGCCACTGCCGGTAGTTCACAGCAGCCCATTGCTGCCCCACTGCAGCCTATGCCGTCGCGGCAACTCCTGGCAGCCCAGCTCCAGATCGAGCTGTCGTTCACCATCTTAGCTGTAGAGGGCGCAATGACACTGGCCCTCATGTGGGATCCGAACCGGGGTCCTGCTGCTCAGAGCTGGCGTCCCAAGCCAACTCTTAACCAACGCGCCACTCGGCCGGCTCTATCTGAAGCTCTTCGGATTTTAATATTGATTTTTGTTTTGTTTACAAACTCTTGTTTTTTATGGATCGTTTTTGTGTGTGTTTTGTAATTATTTTTATTGTAAATTAATCGTTAGTTGGGACTTCATATAAGGGACTCCTGAAGGGCCTGGGCAGAGGATGTGGCCTCCCAGAAAGATTTTATGTTTGTTTCAACCAGGTGCCTCAGAGGTATTACCAGTCTGTGACATTTTTATATTAATATTACAAATATTAATATTATAAATATTGTAATATTAATCTCTTGGTACGGTGTGTCCTAGACTACTCTAGTAATATTAATTTAATCATATCCATGTGAGGGTACCTTTATGATGAAGAAGTTTAAGGGGAGGCTTTTAAAGAAACAAAGAAAAACACACAGAAAAACAAGCTTCCTTGTACCCACTGCATGAGTAAGCGATTATTTTTAGTTCATCGTTACACTGGGGAAAAAGGTCTCAGTTCCAACTTTCTCTTCTCCTAGGTCTCAGGCTTCCTCTTGTGTGCCTGCTGTTCAGTAAAGCCTGCTGCTCCTTCATTCCCCTGCGATTCCTAAGCCTGGACAACTGCTTTTACACACACACACACACACACACACACACACACACACACACTTTGTCCATTCAAGCAGTTGAAAAGAATGGCGTCACAGTGGTTTTAGCTTACCCTTAGAAGTGATTATACCAATTGATAGTCATACCATATATGNCACACACACACACACACACACACACACACACCCTGGACCCTTTCTTCTGCCCCCAACCCCAGCAGCCCCGGCATCGACTCATGTAGCTTCATAGCTCTTCCTTCGTTTTGACCCTCCAGATTACTCTCTTGCAGGTACAGCTAGACATTCATTAGGCTTTATGCATTATTTCTAGAATTTTACAAAAGGTAATTTTTTGTCTTACACAGAAAACCATATTGCTGAAAAGAAAAGTACCCAATCTAGTGTTTAATAGCCTAAAAATGTGACTTCACAGAAACTCCCTTTTAACCTACTGAAATATCCAGATATGTTTTCACACTTAACCATATTCACCCTCATCTTCTGAAGAGTCCCTCATACTGAGGTAATGAACATGTATCTGACAAGGCAATTCCTTAGGAAACATTCTTAGGTTAACTACTGGCCACATTACAATTAAAAAACAAAATGAAACAAAACAAAATCTTCGCAGCATGTATCTGAAGTGGCAGTGATTGTGGAAAAGCAATAACTCCAAGTGCTAACTCGGGGTCTTCTTTGAATAAGTGATCGGAGTTTACAGCTAGGTTGATGTTCACTTTGACTGGAAAGGGACAAGTGAATACAAATGAAATGCTTATTGTCTTTCTGAAACTACTGGCTGTCATCATCATGTCTTTCTGCTCTGGTACTTTAAAAAGAGAAAACCCCTAAATCATTAGAAAACATTGTGGTTACATGTTCTCACTGCCATTGGCAGTCATTCATTAACCTTGGGCATAAAATAAAGCCAGCCAGTGTCATCAGCATATCTGCTGACTCTCAAACCCTCCCTTCTTATTATTACTCACATCAGGACCGGGGCTTTGTTATTTTCTCTCAGAGAACATGGCAGTAGAGCATGTTATAACATTTGGAACGCAGACATTTGAACACCTGGTCAAAATTTGGAGGCCAGGAAAGGAGAAAGCTCTTTTCATATAACTAGATATGACATTCGTTCTCCTCACCTACCCTTCTCAGGGCAGGGACACACGGAGAGCAGGACATTTTGGTTTACTATTAAACATTTACTGAGCAGCTTGTAGGTTGTGTAGGGGAAAAGATTGTTCTCAAGAAGTTTACAAGGAAGGACGCTATTTCTTAAAGTGGGCCTTGCTTTGTCTCTCGAGTCTACACAATTTCTATTCTGTAGGTCTGAGGCTGAGGGTGAGGGGCGAGGGGTGGAGAGCAGCTCCACAGGGAGGGAAGGAATTAGTGAGGAGAGCCTTCAGGGAAGGCGGAGATTGGATAAGGAGAAAAAGGAAATGAGAGTAAGCCATGCCCTTTAAGCAAAAGTCCCCCAGGAGGGGCTGGTGAACACATTTTCTTATATTGTCTTTAGACACCTATGAAATGCTGAGTATGTCACCAATATGCAAAACATTCTTGTGATTGACTAGGAAGAGCCCCCTGGTGACTGCTATTGGTTGATGGGGACGGGAGGGGGCAAAACCCATTGTTACTGCCCTGTGCCCCCTCCCATTTCTTTACCCTGATTCTTGCCTCTTGGGTTAACTGATTTGACAGATGAGGATGTCCAACAAAGAGGGAAGGTGGGGTTCCCCTTTGCTCCAAGCGTGCCTTTTGGACCTCCTCTCATGAGAAGGGTTTTTGAGAGAAAAGAATACACTGGAACTTATTCTGCCAACAAATCTACCACAGCAGCTTCCAGTTGTTGAGTCCTATCAAGACTCAAGCTTTGTCATAAGTGCCTTCTGATTCACAGCCCCCAAAATAGCCTTATGTGGAGAGCACTTATCAGCTGGCCGCAGGGTCTTGGGCACTCACTCCCACAGCACTTTCCTCAAAACGATAGGCTGTCCCATGCACCCGCCACCACTCTCTCTTCTCCAAGCACCCACGCCTGCACACTCGGGGACTTTGAGAACCACAGAGAGGCTGAGAGGGAAGCCCAAAACGTAGCTATGTAAATTATGTTTTTTAATAAAACTTCCCCAGTAGGTTTTTCCCTTTGGGCTACTTCTTAGTCACCCCGTACTTTCCAGCTCTGTGCCCCTTTGTTTACTTAATGAACAAAATAAATAGAAATAACTGTTATTCCTGTACTTTTCTTGCTTTCTGTTTTTCCCCTCTGAGAAACTAGAGACATTTAGAGATGTGGTTCATCCTCTGCGAGGGAGGAAAGAGGCAGGTGAAATGATTCGCATGTTGACCGAGAAGAAGAAACCACACTACTTAAAGAAGCTGCACAAAAATAAAGCGCAGAGAAATTGGCCTCGGGCTTAATTGGAGGCACTTTGGAGAAATGTCCTCTCCCTCACCCATGTTCTTCCCAGGCGCACCACAATCCTCCAAAGAGCACATGAAGAAAACCTTCCATAGACTGAAGCCTTTGTGTTATGGTGACATCTGCGCTGGACTGCCCTGTTTACATGCTCCACCTGTGTTTTTGGTCTTGCTCGTCCGTCCCTCTAGAACCTTCTTGCCATAAATCATAGCCCAACTTTCTCCTTCATTTCATTCAAGTCTATTCAAATGTCACCTTTCCAGAAGAGTTTTTCTTAACCACCTTGTGTGAAAGAGCTCATCCCTACCACCAACTTGACCTGTTTTATTGTTCTCCATAGTACTTCTCATAATCTGACATGACCTCATGTATTTGTTTACTTTTTATATTTTGTTCCCTCCACTAGAATTGAAGGGTGTGTCTTATTTTTTTAGTGTCAGGTCCTAGAATAACATTGGGCATATAGTAGGTACTCAGTAAATGTTTGCTGCATGGATGAATAAATGAATACAGAGGTACTTGAGAGGGATATTTTGGAAGTTTGCATATGTTAGTTTCAATTTTCAATCCTCTTTGATTCCATGCTGTGAGACTTTAGGCCAATTGCAAAATTAGGGAACAGCCCACACAGGACAGCTGCCCTCACCTCTGACACAAATTCAAGTCCAAGGGAGTTCCCAAAATCACACTCATTTCTGATAATTCACTAGAAGAACTCACTAAATGTTATACTCAGAGTTATGGTTTAGTATAGGGAAAGAATACAGATTTAACTCAGCTAAGGAAGAGAGAGATGCCGAGGGCAGAGTCTGGGAGGGGTCCAAATGCAGAGGTTCCAGGAGTCCTCTCCCCATGAAATTAAGGACATTACCTCCTCCTGGCTGTGAGGTGTGACAACACACACAGAATATTGCCACCCAGGAAATCTCATTTAAGTCTTAGTGTCCAGAGATTCATTTGGGGTTCGATTGCATGCTTACATGGCTGATCTTCAGGCTCGAGTCCCTCTAGAGGGAGAATTGATATCACTGCCTCCACCAAAAACCTCCATTGTAAATCACATTGTTAGACTGTCCAGTGGCCAAAGTCCCTGGGGAAACAAAGACACTCCTATCAGGCATGACGTTCCAGGATCCTAGCAATCCTAGCAAACCTCCCAGGAGGCAAGGGCAAAGATCAGACCTCTGTTCAGGTGAGGTTAACTCTTCACTACACATATGCCTTGCAAATTCGCCTTGCCCCTGAGTTGCAGGCAGGAACAGTACTCCACCTCTTGACCTTGGGTTTGATCATGTGACTTGTTAGCTAGTAGAACTAGACAGAAATCAAGATGTGCCAATTCCACTTTCTCTCTTTCACCCCTGTTATCACCATAAGAACATGTCCAGGATAACCCACTATTCCCAGGTAGAAGATAAAAAACATGTGGAGCAGAGTCATTCCCCATTTCCGCTCCAGCTGAGCCCAGTCTGGAACAGCTGACCTTCATCCAGTGGGCAGACCACTTGAAATGAATAAATGTTTCAACAGCGTTTCTTTTATAAGCCTGCAAAGATTCTGTGATTCACTTGTAAGCTGCATTATCATGGCCATAGCTAGCTGATAAAGATACCAAGCTACTAAGAATCATTAATATTTTTCTGTGAGTATACTGATCCAATTAGAGCTCCTCTGGTTATCACTGAAACAGGGTAGCTTGTGGAAGTGGACACAAGTTGACAAGGTTTGGATGGAAGCAGATGAGGAGGGAGAAAGCTTGGAAGGTCTAGAGCAGAGACTGCAAACACAGGTACCTACAGGGCCAGGAAGGTAAAATGAGTGAATAAAAAGAGCCAATTGTTGGACAATAAACTTTACCTATGTGGGAAGGGAGACAATAGGGAGTAGTAGGGACCATGGCAAACTGAACAACAATAGCCTATCTAGAAGGAGCTGCCACTACTCAGCTCCAGCCAGTTGTTGCTAATGTGAAAATGTTGACCCAGTGTTGCCAAATTTTTCAGGTTGTTTTCTAGAGAAACTGACAATTTAGATATTTATATGAAATTTCCAAAATGCTGAAAATGGTTGATTTTTGTTCAAAACACTGAGCAAGATAAACCAAACTCATTTATGGTTGTCACTGTGCCACTTCTCATTTATATCATGGCGTGCAACATCTGGTCAGCAAGCTTGTCTAGTTCCTTACAGAAAGGATCCTTCATGGGGTCAGCATGAGGTGACTGACCAGTTGCCTCACATGGGGCTGTGTGATTGATTTCAGTTGAGGAAGGAGAAATCATGCTAAGAGGAGAGAGGACATAACAAGTGGATTCCAGGGACAAATTGTCCATTGCCATTTGGCCCAGAGCCATTCCCATCACAGCTTAATTGGAGTCACTTAAGTGTCACAGAATGAGTCATTAACATTTTTCTTCTTTGGGGGTATAACACCCAAAGTATCCAGGCAAGGCATACAGCATCTCTCTTAGTCATTTACATACATAATGCTCTATATGATATCTGAGAACATCTCAAGGACTCCCAAGTACTCCAAGAGCAGCACCACAGGGGTGGGCTTGACCAGGAGCAAAGGAGCAAGGCAGGAGTCACTTCCAGGGTTCACACAGACTCACCTTCACCAGGCACTGCTCCAAACACTGACCCATTGTGCTCCTCTGTTTGCAGAATTCTGCCCTGCAGAACAGAAAACAAGAGGTAAGTTGTCTGTCTGGTGTGACTAAAAGCTATGAACATCAGCACCTGCTCTTTTCTCCAAAATGGAATTTAGCTGTAGACACAGTAGAGCTGTCAGTAAGTCTTATGACTGCCTTTTGGGTGTTTATTCTCTAGTATCAGGTCCTCGTGCTGACTTCCCTCTGCTCTATATATGCAAATATCATTATCCCAGAGACAAGTCATTTGTAAGATGATGGGATTTGTTTAGCACCAGATGTTGCTTGCTTTCCCTCATTTCCTTACTGTTCATAGCCCTGGGATGCTGCACAAATGATGGTTCTGAGGAAGGCCAGAAAAGGTATTCCCTACCAGAACAGACCTGGGAGCAGCTGTTGGAGGGAGAGCCAAGATAGTAGAGTGTTCATCTCTAATTGTAATGGCACAAAAGCATCTAAGGTTTATTAAGGATTTTACTTCAAGGATATATATATATATCAACAGCACCAAGGAAAGTGCATTCCACCAGGACCTGGAAGAGAGAAGAAAGTTAACATCTACTGAGTGGCACTCATTACACATACACATCACACCATTTAATCCTTAAAATAATTCTGATAGGTTATATTAAAATGTCTACTTTTATACCTGAGGAAATTGATGGCCAAGGAGGCCTGATCCAGGAGACCACTGTTAAGTATGGTAGTCATACATTTGGAAATTTCCAGAGTTTGAACACTCTCTTTCACAGTTAAACCTTCTTCCTTGGCTGGGACTTCAGAATCTGTACTCACTCTATGGTTTGACCAGTAAGGAACCCAATAGCCCCACTCTTCTTTAGTGCCCTGTAAAACTTATTCTATAAGCATCCTCTTGGTAACACAAGGTAAAAGAGAAAATGAAAATGTGTCCATGGTCACTTATGTAATTGGGAAGCAAACAAGCCAAAGAGAGCTCCTCAAGAACACATATACAGTAGCTTACATGGAAGCAAAATACTATGATGTCACTAAATTAAAGGCTGTCTGTATTATGTCTCATCACTAACAAAGTAGACTGTAGCATAAATCTCTAAACATGACTACTATCCCACAGACAGACCTGTGTGGGTACAGGAGTCTAGAAGGTATATCTATACAAGGAGGTCAGCCAACCAGCACCTTCTGAGACATCACATGGAAGTAGAGATGGGTTTTTCTTACCTGTTCTCTTCAGTCCATGTGAGAATATGAGTCAGTAGGCCCAAGTCCAGTACATACTTTTCTTCTACTTCTACACCAACTTCCAAATTACCATACAACTAACTACAAGTGAAAAAAAAACCACATTACCTGAATTTTATTTCTAACATCTTAACTGATCATGGACCATAATCTTCAATTCTTAACAAAGAGCCAGATCTTACACCCCACTTGTCCCGTTTGTCACTTCACACATGGACCCCATGCTAAGTCCATGAATCATTCTTGCTCCCTCAAAGATTGATGGCCGTAACGTTATGTAGTTTCCCTTCATGAAGACCTGAGGCCCTTCCTGTTGACAGGCCTTGGGAACAGTCAGCCTCAGCTATCTGGCTTTTCAAAGCCACACTGGGGTCACCGATTCAGCCAGTGCTTCTTACAGCATTGGTGTTCTGAAGGTGGCCCAGGTCCAGCTCATCTGGCTGTGACACATCATTTTCCAGGATCTAATTTCAGCTGTTGGGATTCTCAGGAAGCCTGGAGAGGAAAGGAAGTTTGAAGGAGGAGATTGGTTTTCCACACTCAGGAGTTCTTGAAGAAAGAGCTAAGCCTTTGATTTTGGAGCCTTGGTAGGCTGCTCTAGTGGGGTACAGTGCCTCCTCAGGTAGGCAGGGCTCTGTCTGGTGTCAACAGGGTTTGGCCTATTGGACCCTTTGAGGGCTTAAGTTCACCCCCCTTGAGTTTCTGTATGACAGCAAGTAGTCTCTCCATTTACCTGGTCTACACTGAAGAGGGACCCCGGGATCTTTCTTATGGTGGAACTCACACCAGCCCTTCAGAACATGTTTCATTTGGTTCTCTATGCTCTCCCTCAAGGCTCCCTGATTGCCTCTGAGTTTTCAGAAATGGCGGACTCTACAAACTTAAAGACAAATCTCTTAGGCAAGCCTCTTAGATTCAGACTTCACAGCTAAATCCAACCCTGGAAGATTGCTAGGGGAACAGACGGAAGGGAGCATGAGGAAATTTCTAGCGTAACAGGGAATAGAACTTCTTAGTGTTGCAATTCTGTAAGTCCTCGAGGAATGATTCATTGAGTTACCACCCGATACCCCTTCTCATTGAAGTCATCTACCACCACCCAGCCACTGCCCCCAATTCATGAAGATTTTAGGATCTGGCTCACTGGGTCTCTGTCACTACCATCACAACCACAAAGACAACCTATCCTATGTTCTTGTCCTTTAGTCTTTCTATATCCGGGTTGACATCTTTTCTTTTATTCTACCTTACCCACCCACTCCCAAGATCATACTCTAGATCATTACCCAGGATCATTACCTCCCTTTTCAAAGACTCCAACATTTCTTAGACCCCTTCAGGATCTCCAATTATTGACACTACCATCTTCTTCACATCCATCCCCCTCACCCACTCTCCTCATTTTCCTCCATAAGTTGGATCCCTTGCCCGTCATTCTGCTCACTTGCATCCATGCTCCCTCTACTGTTTAACCCCTCTCTCCATTTGTCAGACTTGTTTGGCTAAATATCAATTCTGTTTAAATTCAACTCCTTGCCTACTCAGCTCCTAAACCCATGCCATCGAATGAGGCTAGAGAAAAACACATAACTATACTGATGGATCTGGCTTTATAATTATGACCACATGCCTCAAGCAGGTCCTCAGCGTTATCTGAGTAATTCCCTAGTCTCTTTGCAACCCTCCTCTGCAAAATGACTCCTTCTCTTCTCCCCTTTCTCCATTCTCAGCTGATGGCCTTGGTTCTTATTTC